>NC_058130.1:38532824-38590817 GCF_016433145.1 Gracilinanus agilis | reverse complement strand
GAAGACCAATTATTCTCAAATTGTCTCTTCTAGACCGGTTTTCTTGGTCTGTCACTCTCTCATTGAGATATTTCATGTTTCCTTCTATTTTTTCAGTCTTTTGGCTTTGTTTTATTTGTTCTTGTTGTCTTGAGAGATCATTAGTTTCTACTTGCTCAATTCTAGCCTTTAGGGATTGATTTTCGGCTATAATCTTTCGGTTTTCGGCCATAATCTTCTTGTTTTCGGCCATAATCTTCTGGTATTCCTTTTCAATCAGGTCATTTCTGGAGTTCAATTTGCTTATCAGTTCATTTGGTTTCTGGGCCTCACTTTCCAATTGCATGATTCTACCTTTTAAACAGTTATTTTCTTGCCAGATCTCTTCCATTTTCCTCAAAATCTCAGTTTTGAACTCTTCCATAGCTTGTGAGGAGTTTTCCTTATTTGAGGAGGGTCTGGATGCTTGTTTGTTCTCCTCTTCTGTTTGCTCGGTTGTCTGGATTTTCTCTGTGTAAAAGCTGTCGAGTGTTAAAGACTTCTTTTTCTTGTTGTTATTCTTTCTCTTCTGAACTTCCTGAGGCTGAGTAGCCATCATTAGCCCAGCAGCTTCTCAGATTTATCCTCGCGCTCAGTGTCTGACCGCGATCTATTGGCTCCTGAGGTCTGAGTTCTGTTTTTTTCCAAGGTCAAGCCCCCTGGTGGGCCCCCTTGCTTGATCTTCTGCCGGAGGTTTCTTTACAAGTCTCAGGGCGCTGCTTCCACAGTCGTATACCCGTCCACACTGGTTCCCCACTTAGGCTTTAGTTCCTGGCTGTGTCTGCCTCCACCCACGCCTCCACAGTGCCTGAGTTCTGCTCAGCCTGCGCTGTGCGCTCTGCGTCCTGCTCCCGCGTGCTCAGATTTCGTCTGCGTTCTTTGGCTTAATGGGGTCCTAAGTCTTGCTGCTCTCAGGAACAGGCCCCGGAGCTGCCAATGACTCGATGGGTGCCCCAAACTTGCTCTATTTCTTTTTAGCTGGCTTCGGAACTACAGGTGTTGTGTGTGGAGGGGGTGTGGGTGGGGTGGTTACTCAGCCCGCGATTTCGTGAGGGCTGTTTCAACCCTTTATAGCATGGAAATGCCTCGATTCCACGTACCTTCCACGCTGTGCCCTGTTGTGGGGGTTCCTCCATTCGTCTGGACTTGTTTTTATGTCCCCTTGAGGAGTTTTGTGTGTTTCGGTCAGGAAAGGTTAAGAGCTGCTTCTTACTCTGCCGCCATCTTAACCCAGAACCTCTCCAATATAACTTTTGCAATAAATCTAAGCACGAGGGGAGCAGTTGTTTCTTGTTTTGGTTTTGTGACTCTAGTGAATGCTTTGGCACAGGTAGCGGATGAGTCACTTGAGGCTCTGCTGTTAGATGTGTGTTTTACGTGGTGCTTTCTCAAGTTTTAGACGTTTTTAGTTGTCATCTTCATCCCATTTTGAGAAGTTCCTTTTCTGTAACTCTGGCCTACTAACACATGGGTAGGTGGTAGAAATCCATTCTCTTCTTAGTAGACAGAATGGAAATAACATTTTTTGCTCTTGCTACTAACTTTTTTAAAAAGAGACAAACCATATGCATTCTCTTTCTCATTTTTTGGAAATGCAACCATTTATTAGAACCAATACTAGACTTTTAAAAGAGGGAGAAAAGGAAAAAGAAGAGGATACAAGAGGAGAGAAGGAGGTCTGTTTTGGACATCATTTGTAGAAATACATAAATGCCTATTTTTAAACATTTATACTTAAATGTTCTAACATGCATCATTTTCCTTCAAACAGACAAACAAATAAGCACCAGCCAGACTTGGCTCAAATCAAACCAAGGTAGTATGCTAAAAACTCTCCCACAAAACTTTTTGGCCCAGCCCAGTTCCCAGGCAGGTGCCAGGACCAAAGTTCTCCTTCTTGGCCTGGGTGGTGGAATGCTTGCCATCACCCAGACTTCCCAGGAGTCATGCCTGGCATGTCTTATGCAGGGGGAAGAAGGAGAAAAGGCTCTGGAGCACAAAAGGGACAAGCAGCAAGGGACCCACCTAGGTTACAGATCGAGGGCTGAGGGCTCGAGAGGAGAAAAAAGGTCTGACTGGGACAAGGACTGGATAAACCCTCTGAAACAGCAAAAGAAGTGAGGCCATAAGACCATGTTTGGGAAAAGAACATGGGCCCAGAGAAGGCATTCCAAGCTGAACCATTAAAATCTGTCAGGTCCAGGTTGTAAAGCCAGAGGAAGAGATGATAGCTAGAGAACGGAGGGTTTTGGCTGAAATATTAGGGAGCACAAACCCCCTAGTGCTGAGTGTAACAGTCCTCTGAAAGTGTGGCACGGAGGAGAACAGAAAGAAAGAAGAGAGACGGCGGTAGGGACGTTGTTGTCCTAGGATCACATCAGCTGGAAATGCCAGCATTCTC
The DNA here is from genome assembly GCF_016433145.1 of Gracilinanus agilis. Classification (NCBI taxonomy): domain Eukaryota; kingdom Metazoa; phylum Chordata; class Mammalia; order Didelphimorphia; family Didelphidae; genus Gracilinanus; species Gracilinanus agilis. The sequence goes on along the minus strand of NC_058130.1, from coordinate 38,588,398 downwards.
TTTTAACATAGTTTATTTACATCATTCTTATTTTGTACAGTGCAGATAAGAATATTTTATATTGTCTGAAATTAGAAGCAATTTTTAAAAGCATTCAAGCAATTTAATATAAACTGTCCCATTCCCTATAGAAAAAGATTAAAATGATAAAGCTGATGTCTGATACATTATGGGATTATCTTAACTAAATTCTAAAAATCTGGTATGATCCAGCAAAAGAGACTAATGAGAGATGAGAGGGAAGCAGATAGGTAGAGAGTGGCGTCTAGAAAACCTAGAGAGGAGAATACACAGGATGACTATCTCCTCCGCTTCTGTGCTGGCTCTCTCCAGGCCTGGAATTCCCACCCTCTTTCCTCATTTCCACCTCCTGTTTTCCTTGGCTTCCTTGAAGTCACAAGTTAAATCCTGCTTTCAGGAGGTCTTTCCCAGGTTCCACAGCTAATCTTTCCCTCTGAGATATGTCCCATCTATTCTTTCTCTGTCTCATATGGACCTTGTTATTTATGTCTTGTCTTCCTCATTGGAATGTGAGTTTCTTGAGGGCAGAGACCATTTTTATCTTCCCTCGTATTGAGCCTTATTATAATTCCTGGCACATAATAAGTGCTTGATAAATCCTTTTTGATTGACTGATATTACCTTCTTACTCTGTTCCCAGCCCAGCTCTTAACATTAATACCACACTGTGAAATATTGTCTACCCTCTCATTTCTCCCTACCTTCATTATTACCAAAGTAAATGGCCCTAGATATAGAAAATTATTTTGCTTTCAGTTAATACCCTGGTTAGCTTTGCCGAAATGCTTTTTTCCTTTTTTCCTCCTAGTTTTTGTTTATAAGGGATAGTCATCTGGGAAGTGGAGGAATATATTTAGAAAGTAATTAGCTGGAAAAAACAAAAAGCACCAATAAAAATGAGATAAATTTTTAAAAATTATGCCACAAAAATAAAAGCTTATAGAGAATATTCTCTTTGAGCACTGGAAATGACATCTCTGTTGAGCATTTTAAAACAAATTATCTTTGTTCTCTTCCCTGTTTGTAAGGGTGCTGGCAAGAAGCCAGATAGCGATCATTTGTTCCTGCTAATATTGGTCCATTTGAATAACTGCTAGGATTTTATACAAGAGAGTCTGTGTTGAGTAAAGCAAAGCCTTTTCTTGTGGCTCTTTGAGTAGAAAATTTTCCTTCTCATATTCACTGTTGCTTCTTTTTAGAAAGTTTGAATTCTTTTTACACACATTTTGTATCTGATTTATCTTTGTAATATTGCCCCTAGCAGATAGGATGGAACAGATAGTCCCATTTTCCAGATGAAGAATCCAAAGTAGAAGGATGCTACATGGTTTTATTATCAGTAGGATTTGCATTCAGCTCATGAAGCTACATAAAGCTTCTCATATCTCTTGGAGAAGTCAGATGGTGACTGGGCAGGGGCTATACCAGGAATCCAGAGCCCTGATTTCTGGTCTTGTTCTTTCAATTAACTGGTTTGCAATATTCTTGTAGAGTTGATTGAATCCCTCTGTGGCTCATTTTTCTCTCTGCATATTTTAGGCAGTAATCCATATAAAGATGTTGTAGGATATAAGAATGGAATCTGGTAATGTTTCCCCAGCAGATTTTAGAAATAACTCCATGAAGAATAAATAACATAGGAAAGCAATCTGAACTCTATGTGTGGTGATACAGAAATTAATAACTCACTAATTCTTAAATTTTATCTTAATCATGAGATTATTTTCACAATGTAACATAATTCTGTTGGTGATTAGAGGTATAATTAATGCTTGGTGACTTGAAATCAGTGTATCTTGTTTGTAAAGGACCTAACATTAGTATTTAAATAGTCGGTATAGGAACAACCATAAAAAATGTTCTGCAAATTTTTTTTCTTCATAAATTTGAAAACTAGTATTAGAAATACTTTTACCAATGACTTTATTTTAGAAATGGGTAGAGGTTTGGAGAGGACCTCTTAAATATTATGACAGTGAGAAAAAATAACCTTTTAGTTCAGTTTAGGCACTGTTAACTTGAATTGCACAGTCCCCCATGGGGTCTAGATAGGCCTCAGAGGGTCCATAAATTTAAATGGAAAAAAATACATCTTTATTATTGGTATCCTTTGTGATCTTATGCATTTTGTGTTATATATTTAAACACATCATTCTGAAAAATGGGTCATAGGCTTCACTAGACCGCCCAACTGGTCTATGGTACAAAAAAGGTTAAGAACTCTTGTTCTTTTGTTTTCTTTTTAACAAAGATCTTTTGACAGAATAGCTTTACCTATTGACATTCATATAAAGTTTTTATTGGAGATTGTTGAAATTCCTAAAGGATAAATTAGAATATGTGTTTCAGATTTTTCTTACTGAAGTTATAAAACTTGACCTTTGACAAATCAAGATGTTTTAGTGGTGAGAGCACTATTTTACTTTAATGTTTTATCTTAGAACATTTCTTTTTTTTCTTTCTAGTTACTTTTTCTGATGAAGAGAAATATCAACTGCTAAAATTTACAAATAAATCTTATCTGCTGGATAAAAGAGCTCAACATTATGTGTACTATGGTTTGATTGACATTCTTTTGGCTTACTGCTATGAAATACGGGCCACTGAAGGCGAGAACAACGTAAGTACGTTTTTATTTCTGTTGGTCACTGCACATAGCCAGCTAGAGGAAAACACCGTCTGCCTGTTATCAGAAGGCCGAACCAAGTACTTAAATATGGCTCTTTAAGGGGCAGCCCCAGGAAATGGGGACTTGATTAGGGATAGGCCGGGGAGGCGTGAGCAGCGGGGTGTCAGCAGCCTTCTGGGTCAGCTCCTCCTCTGTTGGAAAATGGCAGCCAGACTGGGAGCCCTGAGGAAGCGGCCTCCTGGGGCTGGCCTGCTGGGCCCCAGAGGCCTGAACTCGGAGCCCTGGGCAGAAGTCTGCCAAGAAGCCGAGCGAGGCTTGATCGTGGAGAAGCTTCCTCGTGGTGGGAGCTGAAGAGGCGCGTTAGGAGGAGAGTTTCTCTTTTTTAGAAGGACTTCTTACGCGGAGCCGTGGCCGAGGCTGCGCGGGCACTTCCGGGCACGTTGCAGAGGGGCTGATGGTGAGGGAGAACTTTCTTCTCACCTTGAGGCTCTTTGATACTGTGAGCCCCACGTTAGGCCTCAGTTCCCTCCCCCCAAAGTGTTCCAGTGACACTACAGATCAGATTAGGCCCTGGTCTGTTCACCTTGTTATGTAAAAGATAAACCATCACTCACTCTTTTTGAAAATTAAGATTTTGAAATATATTGGATTATTTCTGGCAGGCCTCACACAGAAACTAAGTCAGTAGCAGTAGCAGTTGTAACAGGAGCTAAACTTATATAAAACCTTTAATTTTGAGAGTGCTTTTCTATTTTGTTACCTCATTTGATATGTAGAAAAATTCTGGGTATGTGCTATTATTATCTTCATGTTAGGGGGCAGCTGGGTAGCTCAGTGGATTGAGAGTCAGGCCTAGAGACGGGAGCTTCTAGGTTCAAATCTGACCGCAGACACTTCCCAGCTGTGTGACCCTGGGCAAGTCACTTGACCCCCATTGCCTACCTTTACCACTCTTTTGCCTTGGAGCCAATACACAGTATTGACTCCAAGATGGAAGGTGAGGGTTTAAAAAAAATTATCTTCATTTTATGGAGCTAGAAATTGAGGTTCAAAGAAGTGACTTTCCCAGTCACTTCTTAATGATACTCATTAAGAATCAGAGGCAGAATTTGAAACCAGGTCACAAACCTGAATGGTGACATTTATAATCAATTGAAAAATCCTGGGGGAATCAAAAACAAACTGCCCAGTTAAAGTTTTTAGTTATCTTACTACTTAAGCTATATCATTTTTGAAAAGTGTATAGTTATTATTTTTCTTACTTGAATACATTAGTAGAGCTTGGGTTTGATAGGTCATAATTTTTACCATCATATTAAAAGGATTTCTATTTTACAGTAATAAAGATCTGTTTTTCAGATTTCTTTATTTTTTCCCTGTAATGAACAAGATTTATATGTCAAAATGCTTTCCTAGAATAGCATGACTTAAAAGTACTTTATTTATTAAAGACAATACAGTTGGTCTCATAAATTTGTGAATAGGAAAAAATACTTTACCTTTTAAAAATTCATGCTGTTTTTTGTTTGGGGGGAAAAATGACAGGTTAGGGTTTTGCATACCTTTTTTGGCTACCATTTTGGATTTGAAGTTTGTGTGTTTGAAGACATGAAAATATAATTGAGATTTGTAGAATCTAATGATACTCTCAGATCTCGGCTACAGAAAGTTCTTTAAAATTAGAAACGACGCCTTAAAAAATTATAATAGCTGACAATATCTGTGATAGTTTCTTTGGTAAGAGATGTTACTTTTGCAGGCACCAGTAACTCCAGAAAAACAAAGACTGAGTAAGCACTTTATTTTACTGTCTTAGTTCATCTAATGTTTTGTTATACTTAATAATAGAAACATTTTATTGTTCCTCTAACTTTTCTATAAACAAAGTAGAAATTTGGTTCCTAGCAGTATAACCCATTCCTCAATTTACTAAAGTGATTAGTGCATGAAGAACATTTAATTGATGAGGTAAAATGTGTTTAATGTAGGTTTAAAATACCTTTGTCATACTGTTTTTGCCAGGTAGCATTAAATAATGAAAAATGTCTTTTTAAAAATGGAAATGGAGGGAACAGCTGTGTGGCTCAGTGGATTGAGAGCCAGGCCTAGAGATGGGGAGATCCTAGATTCAAATCTGGCCTCTGGCCTCAGACACTTCCTAGCTATGACCTTGGGCAAGTCATTTAACCCCCATTGCCTAGCCCTTACTGCACAGAGTACCACACATACCACAATAACCACAATACACCTTATTGATTCTAAGACAAGAAGGTAAGGATTAAAACATGGCGTAATGCATTTAATTAAAAGCCAGATACTTATTTAGAATTATCAATAAACAGTAATTCTAACTAACCTCAGAAAAATTAACCTCATAGAGGGTTGGTCATGATGCTTGATTGGGCAGTAATTCTGAAGTTGGTGATAGTTGTAGTAAAGAGCCTTTTTGTCAAGATTGTCTTAATACCAAGGGAGCTGTGAGATCTAATTACTGCTCTAAACCTCCATTCCAGAATAAATCTTAAACCAGTAATAAGATCTTCTTATTGTGAAGCTTCTGGTATGAAGTAGTTACTGGGAATTTATTCCATTATAATAATCGTGCATAGTATATAGAAAAAAAAGTAATGAAATCTCAATGTCTTTGAAGAGTTGATGTAGAGATTTCTTTGTTACAGTAAAAATGTTCTTTCCGAATTGAAATTAAAAATGATAATAAAGGTGTTTTTTTCCCATAAGATTAGTCATTCAGTTATTTGTCAGTCAGTGAATGGATTTACTGTTGTTTCATAGATAATCCATACCTATATTTTTATTCTGTGGTCATGAGTACTTGTTAATCCTTGAATTTTCCAAAAAGTATATTACTGTGACTCAGTTACAGCCTTAGAAATTCAATGTACAACTACTGTTATCCATTTCAATTTGCATTTGTTTTATTTTTAAATGGGTTGATTTAAGATGAACACAATTTTTTTCCCTAACCGAATAAAGGTTGAATCTCCATGGAATATCAGAAAACTAAGTGGAACATTGTGCTGGTTTGAGGTAAGATTTTCTAAGTCTTAAAAGCTAATGTTTCTACATGAATTGGTTAGACATTATTTAATTCTTCCTAGAGAATAAAACCCAATTCTTTATCCTTTTTTTAAATGGAAATTGTGTTTTACAAGTTCTAATAATATGTTTGTGCCACATTTTGATATCAGTAATTCAGTAACTTAAATGTTATTGTAGTGATCTTTTGTGAGAGGAGATTAGTTCAGTTACCAACATCTTGTAAGTTAGGGAGTCTGAAGAAGTAAGAAACAGTTCAAGTGACTGGAACCTGGTAGAATTATTTGATGAGATGAGTTGTGAGAAAGCTCAAGAACATTGGTGGAGAGGAATAGGGGACAAAGAAGCCTGATGGTGGGATAAAGGATATATGTCAGAGATGAGAGAGCAAGGGAAAATATACACACACACGGGAGAAATCTGTTTATATGTCTGGAGTAGAAGGTGTATACTGTGTCATAATTCTAACATCTTAGAATAGCATTTTAATCTTTCCTGAAGCACTTTTTCATTATTTGTGATGTGGGCAATTAGGTATGTAGGAGTAGTGGGTTATTTAAGGTCCACTGTGAGAAGCTTAAAAAAAGGTGCTACAAATTCCCTTCTGCCCTTCCCCAGCCCTTGAGAAAGCAGGCAAAACATTTCCATACTAGTCTCATTGCAAAAGAAAATATACATATAAAAACCCTAAGGAAAAGAAAATTTTAAAAGTATACTTCAATTTATAATCAGAGTTCACCAATTCTATCTTGGGAGGAGAATAATATTTTTCACCAGGCGTCCTTTGGAATGGTCTTGAATCATTGTTGTGATCAGAGTAGCCAAATCTTTCACATTTGATCATTTTTACAATATTGCTATTGCTGTGAACAATGTTCTCCTGGTTCTGCACCTGTCTATAATTAAGCTGTTGATTATATGCATTGCTTATAACAATTCATTTTTAAAAAGAAATGGACAGTTTATATAACTTTGATTCAGTGCTACCTTCATGCAGTTTCCATTAAGTTTTGAATTAGTCATCAGTATAAGGCCCACATTTCAAAAGTCAGCAATACAGTGTTTTATCTTTAAAAAGAAGAACACATTATCTTATGACTATCATTTAGCTTACCAGTAAAATAAATTATGAGTTTTCATTGCTCATCCAGGCTGACAAAAATGTAATTTATAAAGGACAGATGTATCCCCTCTGCAGAACTTTCTTGAAAAGAAGAAAAATAAAACATAGGGCATTTTAAAAAAATCTCATATATCTATGATGTGTTCCAGAATGCCATATGTTTTACATTTTGTTAAATTATTTTAAAAGGTTATTTATAACCAAAACATGCAATGGAAAGAGCAGATCTAATATTCTGATCTAATAAAAGGAATAATAAAGATAACAAGTTCATAATTTATGGTAAAGAGTTAAAATATTCTCATTTCAAGCCTGCTAGTATTTTCTGTGTACTTGGTTTGGTGGTAATACTCATGTTTTGGGGTTCTTTTATTGAAAATTATATGATGCTTAAGGGTTTTTCTTCATGTAATATTTTCTGGAAATTAATAGTTTTCAATGACCATTCACAGAGTTGGAATAATGTTCATGAAATCCTGGTTTCTTTTGGAAGAAGAGTTTTATGTTATCCACTTTATCGACATTTCAAGCTGGTGACAAGAGCCCATATCGACACAGTAAAGATATTGCATTTAGGTAAGTTACTTTTTCCTGCATACTAAATTGGGAGAAATTCCCCCATTTTCCAATAAACTGGGAGAATTCTCCATCTATAATCCTTGAGAAGGCAAGCAAGTTGCTCTTTCTTATAAATAGTGAAGTAACATATTCTATTATTGCCTCTCCTTTTATTGCATTCTACTTATACTCTTATTTTCTACTTAAATGGCATGAGTTATTTGTACAGTATGCTTACCTGTGTGGTCCTTGGTAAACTTTTTTTTTTTTAACCCTTGCCTCTTTAAGTGACTTTATACTTGTGATACTTGGAGGACTTGTGGCTCCATCAGGTCAGCTCTGCATGTCCCAATTCCTCAGTGACTTTGTAAACACTTACAAATGGGTGAGATGAACAGTTCATTGTTCTGTAGTCAGCCTGGGGGTGCTGAGGAGGGTAGTGGTTAGGGCTCACCCAGACCCACAGTGGGAGCTTCCCTGGCAGCTCTAGAGGCTCTGGAGCACGTCCCCGACCAACAGCAGCCAACCCAAGAGGCCCAGACGAGCTGGGCAACGGGTCAGTGAAGGCCTGGGGGGGGGATAGTGGGGGGGAATGAAGTCTCCAAGTACAAGATGCTGTCCTCATCCTGACTCACACCTTCTCTTACTGCCAGTTCTAAGAAGAGTGGGGGAGGCCATCAGGGTCAGTGACTTGGCCAGGCTCACACAGCTACGAAGTGTCTGCCCTGATCTTTTGAATCAGGATTATTATTTTTTTAATAATATTTATTTTTTAGAAAAGTTAACATGGTTACATGATTCAAGCTCTTACTTTCCCCTTCACCACCCCAAATCCCCCCCCCCCCCCCCATAGCCGATGCACATTTCCACTGTGTCCTTGATCAAGACCTATTTCCAAATTGTTGATAGTTGCATTGGTGTGGTCGTTTCGAGTCCACATCCCCAATCATGTCCACCCCGACCCATGCGTTGAAGCAGTTGTTTTTCTTATATGTTTCCTCTCCTGCAGTCCTTCCTCTGAATGTAGGTAGCGTCTTTACCATAAATCCCTCAGAGCTGTCTTGTGTCATTGCATTGCTGCTGGTACAGGAGTCCATTACATTCGATTTTACCACAGTATATCAGTCTCTGTGTATAGTGTTCTTCTGGCTCTGCTCCTTTCGCTCTGCATCACTTCCTAGAGGTCTTTCCAGTTCACATGGGACTCCTCCTGTTCTTTATTCCTTTGAGCACAATTGAATCAGGATTCTGTTGTTGATCTATTCACAGTAACGCTCCAGACCTGATAGTACCTTTGGCATTCTCCACAGATCATTGAAAGTAGAGCTCCATCTGCCGCAATAAAATAGCTGCCTTTTAAATATAACCTGGGACACATGACTGGAGCCCACTAAGGGAGATACACACCCCAAAGTTCCTCTTTGGCCATGTCTCAAACAAACGAACGAATGAATGAACAAATTAAATTCTGTGCTTCGAGTCTTTCGCCTCTTTTGGAGGGAAGGGGAGCATGTTTCCTCTTTAGGCCTCTGGGATCGTGAGGAGTCAGTACACCAATCAGAGTTCCTAATTCTTTCAAAATTGTTTGTCTTGACTATATTTCTTTGATCTCCTTGTTTGGTTCACTTCATTCTGCATCAGACAATGTAGACATACCTTGTTTAGCCATTTCCAAATGTATGATTCTCCCTTCTCTTATGGGGAAAAGTGGGGGTTAAATTAAATATTATCAATGTTCTGTGGAAAGGTAAGTGAGAGACAAGACAAGGCAACAGACTGGGATTAACAAGTTGGGGAAATACAGTTTAGAATGGGTTTGGCATTTGAAGGCCCAACTGCCAACACAGATCCACCTAACCGGGGAGTCTGTGAAAACTAAGCAGTGAGTAGACTGACAAAAGGTTTTATAAACAGGGTTTAATTCATTGAACTATAGTTTGAAGGAAGGGAAAAGGGCATTCTATTTTACCAGTCTGTGGGCAAGCCTCAGGGACAGGGAATGAACATATCTACTCTAAGCTAGAGACTATAGCAGGGCAGAGCACAATGGAGATCAGGAATGAAAGTGGGATCCTCACTGCTGAGTCCTGTCACAAATCCAGTGATGGTACAGCTTTCCCAGGTCCTCGGCCAGTACTCACTCCTTCAGTGGGTAAGTCAGGGAGCTAAACCATCCTGAGCTGACTAGCAACCCAGGTTAGGTTTTATAGTCTCAACCAAACCTCCCACAGGCAGATGACTTTCTTCCTTCTGGATACCAGGATATCAGGATACAAACTCCACTTCCTCTGAGGTCTCCCGGGGGTCAGTTACAACTTGTCCCCAGCCAACACGGAGTCCATCTCAGAGAGAGAAACACAACTTCCTGCTTCCCCTTTCCATTTAGAATTCTACAGCCCTGCTTGAGCCTCCCAAATAACTAATCTTAAATATCTTATTAATTTATCTTACAACACTTCGGATTCCCACTCTTTATTACCTCAAAGAGACATATTTTTGGCAAACCTTTAGGCTCTGTTTTGCTTAGGACTTCTTTTCATTAAAAAAAAATTATACTTGTAATTGACTACTGTCTGAAGGAACACAATATGTCTTTATAGGTAAATAGTTAAAACTTATTTCATTGTTGAAATTAGAAATTTTTATGCAGAAATGGAAGTAATTATTCTCACTATTCTCTTTCCCAGGACCTTTCAAAGAGAGGAGGTAGCTATTAGAGTTCTAGGATTTAAAATAAACAAACATAAATAAAAACACACTCTCTTCCTTCGCTGCCCTCCTCATCCCTGATGGTTTTGATGTATTTGTATATGAAGTCTGAGGGGTGTTTTTGGTCCCCTCTCCTTTGTCCACTGTAGCTAAGAAGAAGCAGTTGTGGCAGCGACGCTCTCTCCTGCTTGGGTGGCTCTTGACTTTTCTAGTCATTTTTATACTGGTCGATGTCTTCTATGGCTCATCCATCGCTCCAGCTGTTGTTCTGGGATTGGGGCTCTGCCCCCTGTTCCGGCTGGTGTTGGGGGCCTCTGTGACCTCACCACGGCTCCTCAAATTCCTACCCTGACTGCTTCCTCCCGGAATTAGGCTGCCTGACATCTTTGAGGGTTAACCTGTGGAGTCTCCACAGCTCTCAGTGGAGTCTCACTGCCTCCAATTCTTCAAGTGTGGGAGCGCTTCTGGTCTCTCCTGGCCGAGGCTGTGGCCCCTTCCTGGGCTCCTTGGCCACTCTGAAGTTTCCTTTGGGGGTGGGGGCTGCAGAAGGCCTTGCTCTTGCTTCCTCTGGCCTTTCCTGGGAGGCCATAGCCTTGTTGGTGGGGGACTCCCTTTCCTCTCACTCTTGGACTTCAGGTTGGCTTTTTGTGCCTCTGATATCTGTTCGCTCTGTGATGCTGGGCAGCTCGTTTCTACATTCAGCACTTTGGGCAGCTCCAGCCAGTCACTGAAGTGCTTGGACCTCTGAGTGTGTCCACCTGTAAATGGGGGTGGGGGGGCTGAATGAGCTGCTGTTTTTGTTGTTTTTGTACCTTAGAAAACGAGCTGAGATCCCACTTGCGTGTCCCCTGGGGAAGGCAGTGTCCGTCCTTCCCTCTGTTGGGTGACCATCGCCCATTCATCCATCCAGGGCCTGCTGGCTCCCTTTTGGCTCTGACACCCGGAGCTGATGCCCAACCCAGCGTTCCAAAGAGCGGCCCCCCCTTCCCCCCCCCCAAACCAGACTTGTGGGGCAGTGGGGGCAAGAGTCATCACATGATAGGAGAGGAATTCTTTGTGCTCCCAGTCAGGCTGCTTAGGGTGTTTGGGGTGGAGATTCCCTCACAAGAATTGATTTCTAAGATTAAGACAGTCAAGTGGAAGCATTGGCAGTGCAGGTCATGGCCTTACACACCCTTGTGCCATATATTTGGAGAGGCCTGGAACAATCCTTCTTGAAAATACTGTTTTCTCTTAGACATTTGAAAATATAGGATAAAGGGCAGAGAGGCAGGAGGCTTTCTAAATATCTTGAGAATTTTAATGGTTATTCTGTGAATTGGGTTCTGGGTGACACTTTTAAACTACATTATTATAGGTGATTTATATGCTAGTTAGTCCCAATTCCTTTTTTGTATTAATATTTACATTTCATTATAATTCGAAATGGCATTACCCTCACCCTAAGCCGAATTATACAATTTAAGATATACCTTGATCTCTTCTAAAATATATATTTCTGCAACATGATTTCTAAATATACCTACATTATTAAAGCACCTTAAGTATTCTGCTGTATTCCTTACTTTTCCAGTCCTTATAGAGATGAATATTTCATTTTTGCTCTGGCAGCAGTGTTTTTCTGTTTAAAATTGAGAGATCTTGAGGCTACTGGAAATTGTCTTTACTGAAGACATTTTACGAAGGCTAATGATTTAAGTTCTGCATAGCAGAGCTTTACACAGGGAAGCTTATTCAAGAAAAAGTTCAGAAGATTGGTCCTGGTTACCAATTAAAAACTACTTTGTCATTTTCACCTTAGACAATTAACAATCTAAAAAAAAAAATCAGTCGTCATGAATTATTAATAGCCATTTCTGTAGAAACTGCTCCTCTTCTAGTCAGTAAATATGATCATTTTTTCCTTTAAAATTAGTTGCATAAATTCACGAAATTGTATAAAGGTTCAGTTCAATTCACAAAACATTTATTAAGGACTTTCTATGTGCCAGCACTTACCAGCACAGAGATAAAAAAGAAGCAAAAGACATTCTCTGTCTTCAAGAAGCTTTCAATCTAATGAGACAGCATGCAAAGCAATTCAAAGCAGGCTCTATGTAGGATAAATAGGAAGTCATTAACAGAAGGAGAGCCCTGGAATTGAGAGGCATTGGGAAAGTGTGAAGATGGGATTAACTCTCCCCTATTGATTCTTTAGATTTTAGCCACCAGGAATGTGTACACCCCCACTTAAGGTTAAGGGGGGGGTCCTATGACCCATGTGTGCTAGCAGAGCGACAAATCAAAAACAACTGACTGCCCTCTGGGCCATCTGAAGCAGAGTTAAAGCTGCCATTGGTCCCCGTATAAGTGGCAGGTAGACACAGGAAGCGACGCCAAGAACTGTCTTTTAAATATGATGGTAACTTCCTGTGAGGGTTTTTTCCCTTTGAACTTGGCCTTGGAGCCCGGGCTTGAGACCTCACACTGCTTCCCTTTGGACTCTCACGTGGGTGAGTGAAGGCTGGTTCACTTTCCTAGTTTTTCCAGAAGGACTAGCCTCTGGAGAGGCCCCTCATCTTGGGGAAGGCCTCGTGGCTAGACTCCTTGTTTAATTTACCTCTGGGCCCCCCCTTTGCTGGGTTTGAACCAGGCCAGAGTAATATTCTCATTCTCTCTCTCTCTCTCTCTCTCCCTCTTTCTCTCTCTCTCTCTCTCACTTTCCTTACTTTCACTATTTGTAAATAAACTACCATAAAAGTCATTCTGACTTGAGACTTTTAATATGCAGAAATCAGTAGCCTTGTTTCTGGGGGTGCAAGTTGGCAGTTGCCACTTTGGAACACAGAACCTGCCAACTTGGACCCCCAGAAACATGGCTACTCATTTCTGCATATTACAGTCTTTCATTTTTTTTTTTTATCCTGGGACTCCATTCTAGGAGCATAGGGCCACAACCAGTAGGCAATGGGACACACAGTCGCTCAGGGTCACCCAGCTGGGAAGTGTCTGAGCCCGGATTTGAACCTAGGACCTTTTTTGTCTCCAGGCCAGGCTCTCAATCCACTGAGCTAGCCCAGCTGCCCCTACTTTAGGTTGCAGTTTCTTTAGCAGATGTAGTTTTTACAGGGTGGGGTTGCTAGCCCCACGCCCAACCCTCCTCCTTTTTTCATCCGGGCTAGGGACCCTCCTTAGCCCAGGAGTGGTAAGGGTGGGCAGTAGGGGTCAAGTGACTTGCCCAAGGTCACACAGCTGGAAGTGTCCGAGGCTGGACTTGAACCTAGGACCTCCAGTCTCTAGGCCTGGCTCTCAATCCTCTGAGCCACTCAGCTGCCTCGTCTTTCATTTGGAATTACTTAATTCCTGGCAACCAAACTCTTGAATATTCAACCCAACCATAATTTTACCCTTTAAAAAGGCGTTCCTCTAGTAGGTTGGATTTTAGGTGGACTTAAAGGAAATGAGGCAAGTCAGTGATCAGGGAGAGAATGAGAGAGCATTCTAGAGAGGATGTGTAGGGCCAAGAGATAGAAGATCTTGTTCATGGAACAGCCAGGAGGCCAGTGTCTCTGGCCTGAGTGCTTGAAGCAGACTTAAGAAGACTGGAAATGGCTGGGGTGCCACCCAGAGCATTTTTGTATGTGGGCCTGGAGTTGAGGAGTCCCTAGAGCCTGGAGGAGGGGGGCGTCAGGGCCAGATTAAGGCTTCAGGAAAAACCCTCAGTGGTTGAATGGAGGATGGACTGGAACAGGGAAAGACATGAGGCCAGCTGACCCCTGGGCAGGCCACTGTTGTAGAGGAGGAGAGACTGGCTCATACTCCATGATGCTACAAAGGTGAAACTCCTGGACCTTGGACAAGGCTAGATGCTGGCAGGGGTGAGAGGCCGTGAGGAGGCCAGGATGACTTGAGGTTCATGAACCTGAGGGATTGTCCTCCATAATCACAGGAAATGTTGGGGTGGGGGGAGAAGGACTCCAAGGTCGTCCTTGGACATAGTGAGTTTAAAGTGTCTCCTGGATGCTGGGTTTGAGGTACTTGAAAGGTAGCTGGAGAGACCTGAGGTCAGCAGAACAGTTGGGGCAGGAAAGAATCTACAGCTTTGAGATCATCCCTAAAGCAGGTGTGAAGCCCTGTAGAGTGAGCCAAGAAGAGTGCCCAGGACCAAAGGGTGACAGACAGACAGACAGACAGACAGACAGACACACACACACACACACACACACACACACACGGTAGAGTGTGACCTGGAGGAGGGGTGACAGACAGACAGACAGACAGACACATACACACACACACTGGGTAGAGAGTGTGACCTGGAGGAGGGGTGACAGACAGACAGACAGACAGACAGACACACACACACACACACACACACACACACACACACTGGGTAGAGAGAGTGACCTGGAGGAGGGCCATAAGAGAAGACCCAGAGGTGAGAGAGTGAGGAGCAGAACCAAGGCTGCAGAGAGGGCTGAGAAGGATCACTAGTTATTTTGGAGAGATCTGGGAAGGAATCCTCGCTTGCCACCCAAAAAGGGCAAAATTTGATGGTCAATGGAAATGGAAATAGAGTCATATTCCCGAAACTCTCTTAAGTTTTTAATAAGCCCCTGGAGAGTCTTTATATTATAAGTTGTGATTACTATAAATTCTTTTTGCACCAACACTCATGGCAAATTCAGAATTTTGATATAAAAAATAGTTTTAAAAACTACTAGAATTAAAAGCATTACATTCCAGTGCTGTACATAGAAAATGTCCTTTTTTCCCCCCCAATGGAAATGCCTTGTCTTAAGAGTCAGGAGACCTGGATTCTGGTTCTAGCTCAGGTGCTGATTCACTTTGTGACCTTTCTCTCTTTGGGATCAGTTTTTTTGTCTTTAACCTGAGAGAGTCAGACCAGCAAAATGTACTACTCTTGGAAGGCAGGATTTTTTGGTTATCTTGTCCATTTTTCAATCTCCAATGCCTAACACCATGTGTATAGTGACATTATTAAATGTTTATTGAATTGACTTGGCCAGATTATTTCCAAGGTCCTTCCAGTACTAACATTTGGCAGTTCTTCTGACTCTTAAGAAAAAAAAATCAAATAAACAGAAATCATTGGAAAAGTGGGAATTACTAATAGGTCTTTCCTTATCTGCCCTTAATTACAAAACATAAAACTGCCTGATTTTAAATTGTTAATACTGACCTAGTAATTGACCAGGGTTTACTATACAATTTTTCCTGCAAAATTGTATCTGTTTTTCCAGCTTGAAGTATATAGTCATAAATCAAATTAATTATGTTAATAAAATTCCGAAAGAAGATAATTCTCATACCTTCTTGCAGATTCTGAGCAATTCTTGTCTTTTTCCTTGTCCATTTGAGATTTCTTTTCCCGTTACAGAATGACTAGTGTACTTAGTTATTTCTAAGGAAAAGTAGTGCTTTGGGAAAGTTTACATTGTATGAATTAAAGTAAAATTTGAAGTGCTGTTTGATCTGCATCTGTTACCACATGCATGTGGATCCTATTTATTGTGTTGACACATCACACATAATGTGTACGCTTGCATCCACACACTTCTACGTTTACTTCCATAAAAGCTGGCGTTTATCCTCTTTTTGAAGAGGGCCAATAACATCACAAGGTGAGACACCATTGCCCCTGGTCACTCTTTTCCAGTCATCAGAGTCCAGGGGCGAGGCAAAGGCTGGGATGGCTGGCAGGAGGTGACCCTGGCGATGCTCCCTGGCCCCGGCTTCTTGGCCATCTTCTTGGCTGTCAGAACTGATGAATTGGCGTCATCCACTCGTGTGGAGTCTCCTGGTTGGGGGATTTGAGGCTTGTTGTGAGCCTGCCGAGATGAGATTCCTGGGCTGTGACTGCTGTGCGTGCAGACCCTTAGAGATCACTCCTAAAAGGAAAGGGGCCGACAAGGGCAGCCTGAGCTTTCTCTGAAGAGCTACCCAGCACTGTGTGGATGGAAGGGAGAGAACAGAGCAATGGCCAGGCTGGGCCGGGCCCCCAGGAGCCAGCTCACCCTCGTCTCACTTCTCACTGGCATGATTCCTCGTGACCGAGCCTCTCATGGGCATCCTTCTTGGAGGCTGATGCATTCCTTGGTGTAGAAAGCATGGCAGCCGTTTTATTTTTCAGGAAGCTCTTTCCTTGATTCATTTTTACTTTACATAAAATGCTGAGAGGTTACGTTCAGGATCTTACACATAGTTAATGGCAGAACCAAGACTCGTGCTCGGGGTTAAGTCTTTTCAGTGAGTCACCCTGGCCTGTCTCTCTAGGGGTGACAATCAGTGGATAATCAGGAGACGTTATTAAGGGCCTGCTATGTGCTCGGCACCGGACCAAGTGCTGGGGGGACAAAAGAAGCCTTGAAGGAGCTCAGAGTCCAAAGGACTAGATGACCTCCACTGGACTGAAACTGCCTGGAAATCCTCTAACACAGGCTCTAGGGGGCAGCACATACTGTTTGGTTTACTGGTAGATTTTCCCTTTTTCAGCAGAACCAGTGAACTTAATGACTAGAAATGTTGACTGGCTTCCAACCCTTGTGAATCTGTTTGGGGAACTACTCTGGGCTGGGATTAAAATTAAAATGGGGGCAGCTGGGTAGCTCAGTGGAGTGAGAGTCAGGCCTAGAGACAGGAGGTCCTAGGTTCAAACCCGGCCTCAGCCACTTCCCAGCTGTGTGACCCTGGGCAAGTCACTTGACCCCCATTGCCCACCCTTACCAATCTTCCACCTATGAGACAATACACCAAAGTACAAGGGTTAAAAAAAAAAAATTAAAATGATTTTCAAAATCAGCCTCTCTTTCTGAGAGTCCCTTCTTATCCTCTTTAGATAGTGTTTTCTTTATGTATGCAGGTTGGATTATCCTGAACATTGGCCATAACATCCCATAAAATAGAAGACATGATATTTATGGCATAGTGGAGTGACATGGCCATTCATTCCTTTCCCTTCCAGAGCCCTCTTCCCATTGCTTTCTCTCCTCTAGGGAGATTCAAAGGGTGGTATAAGATTTAAGAAATTGAACCTTCTGCTCTATAAACATCCATATAAGATATATATGCGCAGGAAACTGGTAGAAACAAACACACTAAAAGTGAAAGCAATTAGAGACAAAAATAGATTGTTACCTGGAAAATTTGTTAGAATTGAATTCTATTTACATTGCTTAGTGTTTCCTTTTTAAGAACTAAATTAGTAGTTAAAAAAATGGAAATTAAAAAAAAAAGCAAACTACATTTAGCAGTGTCTTCTGAGTGAAACATCTTGAGTATAATAAACTTCTTTATGCTTTATTTGGACATAAGAAGTGCCTTTCAGACATTTCAGATGGGATGTCCGATAGACATCTTAAAGCCAGAGCTTCCAAAACTTGGCTCCTCTTTGCCTCTGAACTCTCGTCCCTGCATTCACTCTGCTGCTCTGGGCATCGTTGTCGTCTCAGGCCAAAAAATTAGGAGTCCTCCTGGCCTTGTCACCGTCTCACCCTCCTCATCCATTCTGTGGCTGGGCCTGGCCTCTGCTCTAGCTCTCAGACTGCTGCCACAAGGGCAGGCCCTCCCCAGCTCCCCCTGGACAAGGCTCTGCCCACTCCTGGCCTTTTTCCATTTAGCCACTAAAGGGATTTTCTTAGTGTAAGTCTGACCATGTGATCCCTCTATTCAGTGGGACTTCCTATCATTTCCAAGATAAAATCCAAAGTCCTGTTTGGCATTTAAAATCCTTTCTCCTCTAGGACCACCTTCATATCTCCTTTCTAGTCTTGTCACTCACTCCTTAACTCCCAGCAGTTTGCTCATCAGTTCAGTGACTTTGGCCTCTTTGCTGTTTTACAAAAAACGGAATCCCAAGCATCTTCTCTGACTGTACTCCATTCCTGGAATGCTCTCCCTCATCTTTGCCTACTGACTTAAAAAAAAATAATTTATATTTTCCCCTAATTACATGTAAAAACAGCTTCTGACATTTAAAAAAGAATTTTGAGTCTTGAATTCTCTCCCTCCCTCCCTGCTTTTCTCTTTCCCCCCCATTCCCCACTGAGATGGTAAGCCATCAGATAGAGATTTTACATGTGCAATCATGTAAAACAGTTTTCCGTATTCATCCTTTTGTGGTGGGAAACTCAAGCAACAACCACAAAAATTAAGAAATAGTGAAGAAAAATTTGCTTTGGTTTGGATTTAGACTCCATCCGTTCTTTCTCTGAAAGCAGATAGATGGCATTTTTTTTATCTTGGGTCTTTTGGGATTGTTTTGGGCATTGTATTACTGAGAATAAATAGCTGAGTTATTCACAGTTGTTCATTGTACAGTATTGCTGTTACCATGTTACAATGTTCCCTTGACTCTACTTCAGTTCATGTAAGTCTTTCCACGCTTTTCTGAGCTCCTCCTATTTTTCACTTCTTACAGCACCATAGTATTCCATTGCAGTTATATAGAATAACTTACTCAGCCATTCCCCAGTTGTTAGGTATCTCCTCACTTTGTGATTCGGTCCCCCTTTTGTTTTTTATCTCTTTGGGGTACAAACCTAGTAATGGTATTGCGGGGTCAACAGGTACATAGGTACGATTTTATGGCCCTTTGGGCATAGGTCCAAATTGTTATCCAGAATGGTTGAATTAGCTTGCAAACTCCCCCTACAACACATGAGTGTCTCCATTTCCTATATCTCTAAGTTCTGTCATTTTCCTTTTCTGTCATAATAGCTATCTCATAGGTGTGGAGAGGTACCTCAGAGTTTTTTAAATTTGCATTTCTTTAATTAATTTAGATTTAGAACATTTTTTGTAGAGAGCTTTGATTACTTTGTCTGAGAATTGCCTGATCATATCCTTTGACCATTTATCAATTGGAAAATGGCTTGTATTCTTATACAGTTGACTCATTTCCCTATATTTGAGAAATGAGGACTTTGTTAGAGAGACTTGTAAAAAATTTTTTTCACCATTATGGTTATTGTGCATTACTCTTAAAACCTATTCCTCCTCCTCCCATTTATTCTTTTGTTTCTCTTTTCATTCTGTCCATCCAAAGTGTTTAGGTTTGACTACTGCATATCCTAATTTGCCCTTTTTTTTTTTTTTAAACCCTTACCTTCTGTCTTAGAATCAATACTCTGTATTGGTTCCAAGGCAGAAGAGCAGTAAGGGCTGGGCAATGGTGGTTAAGTGACTTGCCCAGGGTCATACAGCTAGGAAGGGTCGGAGGCCAGATTTGAACCCAGGACCTGGGTCTCTGGGCCTGCCCCCTGACTTCTTTTCTATCAACCCCAGCCTCCTTCTCTAATCCCCTTACCCTCCTTTTCTTTAGGTTAAGATAGATAGATTTCTATACCCAAATGATTGTATGTTCTTCCCCTCTTTGAGCCAGTTCTGTTGAGAGCAAGGTTCAAGTGCTTCTCTCCTTACCTCCTTCATCTTCCCCTAAACTGTAGAAGCCCACTGATCCTTTAATGTAACAGCTGCTAAATCTTATGTTATCTGCCTGTGGCTCCACAACATTTGAATTGTTTCTTTTTGGCTACTCGTATATTTTCTCCTTAACCTGAGAGTTCTGGAATTTGGCTATAATATTCCTAGGAGTTATCCTTTTGGGATCTCTTTTAGGAGATGCTCTACAATTCTTAAAATTTCTATTTTGCCCTTTGGTTCTAGGATATCAAGGCATTCTCCTGGAGAATTTCTCAAAAGATGATGTCTAAGCTCTTCTTTTGATCATAGCTTTCAGGTAGTCCAATAATTCTGAGATGATCTGGATTTATTTTCCTGATCAGTTGATTTTTTAATGAGATAGTTCATATTTACTTCTATTTTTTCATTCTTTTGACTTTGATTCTTAATGTCTCATAGAATCATTAGCTTCAACTTGCCCAATTCTAATTTTTAAAGCATTATTTTCTTGATTGAGTTTTTTTCATTCCTCCTCTTCCATTTGGCCAATTCTACTTTTTAAAGAGTTCTTTTCCTCAGTGAATTTGTATACCTCTTTTTCAGTATGGCCAATATTGCCTTCTAGGGAGTTCTCTTCAGTGGATTTTTGTGCCTATTTTACCAATTGGCCTATTCTGTTTTTTTTTTTTAAACCTTACTTTTCATCTTAGAATCAATACTGTGTATTGGTTCCAAGGCAGAAGAGCAATAAGGACTAGGCAATGGGAGTTAAGTAACTTGCCCAGGGTCACACAGCTAGGAAGTGTCTGAGGTCAGATTTGAACCCAGGACCTCCTTTCTCTAGGCCTGGCTCTCAATCCACTGAGCCACCTAGCTGCCTCCTCTGTTTTTTAAGGCAGTATTTTCTGAAGTATTTTTTGTGCCTCTTTTACCATGCTGTTGACTTTTTTTTCATGATTTTCCTGTATCACTCTCATTTCTTTATCCACTTTTTTTTTTCTCCCTCTCTTACTTGATTTTAAAAATCCTTTTTGAGCTCCTCCATTCTTTCTTTTGGGGCTTGAGATTAATTCATATTTTTCTTGGATACTTTGGATATAGCACTATAGACTTTGCTGTCTTCTTTAGCGTTTGTCTTTTGGTCATCTTCACCAAAATAACTTTCTATGTTGTTTCATTTTTTCGGCCTTTTTCTTTTCTTTTAACTTAAAACACTGTTAAAGTTGGACTATGTTCCAAGCTTGAGGTTCTTTGTGTAACTGCCTTCAGAGCTAGCTCTGGGGATCTTTTTAAGTTTTCAGTTCTTCCAAGGTGCGCTCTCAGTTCGTGCTCTGCTCTGTGATAACGGCTCCCTGTTCCCCAGTGGGTGGCAGAGCTCCTCCTCAGCCTGAGCCCCCCATACAGAGCTATGACCCATTCTGAGTGGGGGCAATGCCACAAGGGCCTCCCTCCCAATAATCACTGTCTCGCCCCACTGAGAGGTCTGGGGGCTGTCGCTGCTGATTTCAGCTCCCCTCCAAGGCCTGTGGCAGCAGTGAGGCCTGCCTTGGTGTACTGCTTTGTAGCCTGCTTCCACCCACATGCAAGAGATGCTTCAAGCTGGCTTTCTAAATTGTTTTGAGCTGAAAAACTGTTTCACTCCATCTTTTTGTGGGTTATGCTGGTCCAGAATTCATGTTGAGCTGTTATATCATTGTTCTTTGGAGAGTAATTTTGGAATAATTTGGAGTAGAGATAGGTGGATCTGTGTACCTTCCCCGCCATCTTGGCTCCGGCCCCCTTTTTTCAAACCCTTACTATCTTTTTGGAATCAATATTGAGTATTGATTTGGGGTTAAGTGACTTGCCCAGGGTCACCCAGCTAGAAAGTGTGCCTACTGACTTCTGTAGCTTCCTTTAAGTCCCAACTAATATGCCACATTGTCCAGGAAGCCTTTCCAAGCCCCTGTTCATTCCAGCGCCTTCCCTCTATGGGCCG
Organism: Gracilinanus agilis; assembly: GCF_016433145.1. Taxonomy (NCBI): domain Eukaryota; kingdom Metazoa; phylum Chordata; class Mammalia; order Didelphimorphia; family Didelphidae; genus Gracilinanus; species Gracilinanus agilis. Next base: position 38,566,921 of record NC_058130.1, on the reverse strand, counting down.
TAGCGGCTTTGTCCTGGATGTAGCTCGTGTTCCTCTCTGCTTCGCCAGTGTCTCTCTCAGTAGGCCGTGAGCTCCCTGGGGGCGGGGGCTGCCCTGTCTCAGCCCCTCTGGAGCTTAGCCCAGTGCCAACACCCGGCGGGCCCTCAATAAATGGGTATTAGCCGCCCACAGTCAGCACGGCCCTCTGCTCTTAAAGGCGTGCGTGCACTCCTGGTCAGGCCTGTGGACGCTGCGCAGAGGCACTCGTCCTCCCCGCGGGCCTCATTTTCCTTCGGGCCAGGTTCTCCCCCAGCTGGCTCGCTCCTCTTCCTGGACAAGCTCTCTCACCCGAGCTTCCGCGCCTTGCTCTCCTCTAGTGCTCTGCCTGCCTCCCCGGGTCTCCTTTACTGACATCCTCCGCCTATCGTCCCCGACAGCCGAGGATGTACGTCTCCTCCGGCCTCACAGCTCGGCCGTTTCTTCCTCGGTGTTCTCTTCTGCTCTCGTGGCTCAGTTGCCCCTTCCCAGTCTGGATCAGCCCCCAACATTTCTTGAGTTCCCTCTCCGCATTCCTGACTGCCTGCTGGTCATCACGCCCACATCACCTCTCCTCTATGGAACTGAGGGCCTTCCTTGCCCCAGCCACATTCTGCCTCCAGCCTTCCATCTTCCTCTTAACGGTTCTGCCATCCAGCTTGGCGACCTGCGATTGTACCCCTCTGTGGCCCTCCCTTTTCTCCCTCTCCTCATCCCTTTCTCTCTGCTTACACAGCCACCACCTAGATGCGGGCTTTGTATTCCCAGAGCATCGCCCATGCAGGGCACTTCATAAATGCTCGTTGTCTGACAGAGTGTGAACTATTAGGACTTAAAATGGCAACTACACATATTCAGGCACTCTCGCAATACTTTATTGTGTATGTTTTATTGTTAGTGATTTGACATGGGTAATTTCTCACCAGTGTCATGAATTAAAGGAAAATTATCACACTTACCTTTCTTAACTTTGATTAATTTTCCAGGGCTTTTTTTCCCCATCCCCTTTTTTAGTATTTAGTCAAATTATAATTAGATAGACTCTCCATTCCTTTCAGAAAATTCATCAAAGGATAGAAAAAAGTATTCTTTAAACTAAAGTAATAGAAAACTAATTCCACAGACTTGCTATGTCCTAACAGATCCTTTTTGATCTTTTGCTAGAAATGAGACTATAATTAATATTGAGGTTAAAATAATTCAAAGTGTATCCAGCCAGCTTTATTGTACAAACATATTTCTAGAATACACATTACACAGACATAATCATAGCTATCTTCAAAATAGTAGGAAAAGTATATTTATATTTAGAAATTATTTTATCTAAAAGTTCTATCCATAAGCTATCAGCCAAATCATGGTTACTCATCCCTTATTCACCATCAGTTAGTTTTCACTATCCTGTATTGGTGAAGCCTCTAAAGAGCAGTACTAAGCACAGAGTAAAATACATAGAATCAGCTATATTATGCGAATAATTGAAAGTAAAGGTAGAAACTGGAGAAACTTAATTTGTACCTATGATAGGTACCTGGTACATAACAGGTGTTTAATTGATACTTGCCTATTTAATTAATCGAGTTAAAAACCCACAAAAGCATGCCCATATTCAGAACCTAGATAATTTTTAATTGCCTAGTCAAGAGACTATATAGGTTTCTTGATGGTCATTGTGAACCATACACATTGTCTTCCAAACAAGTCTGTTAATAATGTAAGATTCCAAACAGCCAATCTGACCTAATTTAGAAGAGTCTGAACTTGCCTTATATTCACAATGAAACTGTAAGATAGGAATTAACCCTGGAAGTCATTATATCTGTTAGAAAATGAAAAATCTCCTTTTCTTGGATGCTCTCCAATATTAGGGAAAGCTAGTAAGAGAAGAGATATATTAAGTAGCTTAAGGGTTAAAAATTAAAGGGTTGGACTAAATTTATAAGAGTGCAGTTTCAGTGGAATGAGAGTCAGGCCTAGAGACAGGAGGTCCTAGGTTCAAACCCGGCCTCAGCCACTTCCCAGCTGTGTGACCCTGGGCAAGTCACTTGACCCCCATTGCCCACCCTTACCACTCTTCCACCTATGAGACAATACACCGAAGTACAAGGGTTTAAAAAAAAAAAAAGAGTGCAGTTGCTGAAATTATTACTCAAGTCATAATGACTTTTTATGGTAGTTTATTTACAAAATAGAAAGAGTAAAGTAGAGAGAGAGAGACAGAGAGAGAGACAGAGAGAGAGACAGAGAGACAGAGAGAGACAGAGAGAAAGAGAGAGAGAATGAGAGAGAATGAGAATATTACTCTGGCCTGTTCCAAACCAGGCAGGGCTTCAGAGGTCCCAGCAAAGGGGGGACCCAGAGGTAAATTAAACAAGAGTTCTAGCCACGAGGCCTCCTCCAAGAAGAGGGGCCTCTCCAGAGGGTAGTCCCTCCAGAAAGCCACAAAAGGGAGAGTCAGCCTTTTCACTTACCCATGTGGCAGTCCTAAGGGAAGATCCAAGATTAGTCTAAGGTCGCAAGCCGGAGCACCTCCAAGGCCAACTTCATAGGAGACAAAGCTGGTCACAGGAAATTACTACCATTTTTAAAGACAGTTCTTTGCATCACTTCCTGTGCCTTCTATCCATTTTTATGTGGACCGATTGCAATTTAACTTTGCTCTGGACTGCCCAGGCATTTTTGTCAGTCACTAATACACATGGCTCATAGACCTCTCCCCACCCCCCCACTTAAGGATTAAGTGGGGGTATATACATTCCTGGTGACTAAAATCTAAATAGGCAGGGGAGAGTTAATTCCAGCTTCACAGTAGCTATAAGTCAAATAGTAGTTCTAACCATACAACTTGTGAGGTGGTAGGAATGATATATTTTCACAAATACTACATACTCCTTTTATTAAGAAGTCTTTAATTCTCTGTAGAATAAAATTTTCATAGAGCTTATAAATATTTTATTTCCATGGACAAAGTTAACTTAAGGTAAGAACACTTAAATTAGTATCCTTTGCATGTTTGTTGATAGATTCCAGAGAATCTTCGATCTTTCTTATCATGAAAATAGCTACCTTGGTTATTGGCCAAGTTTTCCTGGCTTGAAAAAGTCATTTTATTAAATTCTTCCTTTCTGTGCCAGTCTAAGTGCTGGGTATACAAATATAAGCAGAATGGAAGACAGATCCTGCCTTCAAGGAAGGGGAAGACTGCAAGGGAAAGGGAAAAGGAGATAGGAGCTGCCCAAAGCTTGGTGGTGAAGTCTGGAGTCAGGAGGAGAGCCAGGAAAGGATGGCTAGCCTAGGCACTTCCTCAAAATCAGTGATTCCCAAAGTGGGCGCTACCATCCTCCTGGTGGGTGCTACAGTGATCCAGGGGGGCAGTGATGGCCAGAGGTGCATTTATCTTTCCTTTTAATTGCTATTAAAATAAAAAAAAATAATTTCCAGGGGGCTAAGTAATATTTTTTTCTGGAAAGGGGGAGGTAGACAAAAAAAGTTTGGGAACCACTGAAAATGGAGGGTCTGGTTGGAACTTTCCATTAACAGGAGGGGCTGCTGGGCAGAGCAACCTTCTAAGGTAAACCCACTTAATCAATGGGATCAATGGAGACACAATCTAAGTTCTTGAAATCCAGTTCTTAAAATGGGAAATTTGTCTTTAAAAAATAGCAGTCTTAATTAAACCCTTTCTCTATCTCTCTCATTTTTAAAAAATCCTTCCCTTTTGAAGGTGACCTAGGAGTACCAGATCTTAAACTATACTATGAAGCAGGGGCCATCAAAACAATATAGTACTGGCTAAGAGACAGAAGGGAGGATCAGTGGAATAGACTTGGGGAAAGTGACCTCAGCAAGACAGTGTATGATAAACCCAAAGATCCCAGGTTTTGGAGTAAAAATCCACTGTTTGATAAAAACTGCTGGGAAATTTGGAAAACAGTATAGGAGAGATTAGATTTAGATCAACATCTCACACCCTTCACCAAGATAAACTCAGAATGGGTGAATGACTTGAATATAAAGAAGGAAACTATAAGTAAATTAGGTGAACACAGAATAGTATACTTGTCAGATCTTTGGGAAAGGAAAGATTTTAAGAACAAGCAACAGTTAGAAAAAATTACAAAATGTAAAATAAATAATTTTTATTACATTAAATTAAAAAAGTTTTGTACAAAAAAACCCAATGTAATCAAAATTAAAAGGGAAACAACAAATTGGGAAAAAATCGTTATAACAAAAACCTCTGACAGAGGTCTAATTACTCAAATTTATAAGGAGCTAAATCAGTTGTACAAAATATCAAACCATTCCCCAATTGATAAATGGACAAGAAACATGAATAGGCAATTTTCAGATAAGGAAATCTTTTAGGAAAGTAATAAATGTTGGAGGGGATGTGGCAAAATTGGGACGTTAATGCATTGCTAGTGGAGTTGTGAATTGATCCAACCATTATGGCTGGCAATTTGGAACTATACCCAAAAGGGCCATAAAAGACTGCCTGCCCTTTGATTCAGCCATACCACTGCTGTGTTTGTACCCCAAAGAGATAATAGGGAAAAGACTTGTAGAAAAATATTTATAGCCGCGCTTTTTGTGGTGGCAAAAAACTGGAAAATGAGGGAATGTCCTTTGATTGAGGAATGGCTGAACAAATTGTGGTATATGCTGGTGATGGAATACTATTGTGCTGTAAGGAATAATGAACTGGAGGGATTCCATGTGAACTAGAATGACCTTCAGGAATTGATGCAGAGTGAAAGGAGCAGAACCAGGAGAACCTTATAAACAGAGACTGATACACTGTGGTAAATATCTAAAGTAAAGGACTTCTGAACTAGCAGCAATGCAATGACCCAGGACAATTCTGAGGGACTTATGAGAAAGAATGCTACCCACATTCAGAACTGTGGGAATAGAAACGCAGAAGAAAAGCAACTGCTTAAACACATGGGCCAATAGGAATATTATTGGGGATATTGACTCTAAACGATCATCCTAGCGTAGATATCATTAATATGGAAATAGGTCTCTTGACCAATGACACATGTATAAAACTCAGTGGAATTGTGCGTCGGCTAAGGGAGTGGGGTGGGAGGAGAGGAGTGAAAGAACATGAATCATGTAACCATGGAAAAATATTCTAATTTAAGCAATTAAATAAAATTTTCAAAAAAAAAAAATCCTTCCCTTCTGTCTTAGAATCAATTCAGGTATTGGTTCCAAGGCAGCAGACTAGTAAGGACTAGGTAAGTGGGGCTGAATGACTTGTTAAGGGTCACACAGCTAGGAAATGTTGGAGGCCCCACATCAACCCAGGTCCTTTCATCTCCAGGCCTGGCTTTCAATCCACTGAAACTCTGCTTTTGCACCATTTTAATGGAGTCTAATAGGAAATGATTTAAATATTATCATTATGAAATTCATATACACTTCATGTTTCATCACCATGAAGCAAAACACAAGGCCAAAAGCATGTTTTTATAGATGAAAGTAGTGCTGCGGGTTTAGTCATTTGCTTCATGATTGTTAAATTTAAAGGAATCTCATGAACTTTAGAATATGGAGAATTCTTGTTGAATTGTAGCATTTGCTTACTTTTAAAATTTTATCCAGTATCCACTAAAACCTTGTTCTGATAGCCTGTTGTGGCAAGGGGGTGACACTAAATACTTAAAGGGTATTTTGGCCGATTATAAGTTCCCGCGAGCCTTAGCAGATTGGAAAAGCTTCAAGTGGGTAAGCAGTTACTGGTTAGCCATCATCTGAGAATCAGCCTACATGTGGACAGCCTCATTAACGGGACTGGCAGCCGGCCACACCAATGGAAACTCTCTCTCTCTAAAGTATAGGAGTATTGAAGAGAGGGAGGCAATCATGTGAAGCTATTTAAAGGGGAAATTATTTTAAATGAACAATGTTATAGTGGGGTCTTATCCTGTTTTAATGATGTTCTGAAGCTATGTTGTTTTTTGTAGGCCATTATCTGTATTGTCTGTAGGTACACATGAAGATAAAGATTTAGTTTTGCCTAAGTAGGGAGGATATTTATTTTTTTTTACTTTACCTCTTCTATCTTTGTATCAGTTCTAAGACAGAAGGACAAGGGCTAGGCAATTGAGGTTAAGTGACTTGCCCACGGTCACTCAGATAGGAAATCTCTGAGGTCAGATTTGAACCCAGCACCTCCCGACTTAGGCTTGGCTCTCTATCCACTGAGCTACCTTAGCTGCCCCAAAAAGGTTTCATTTCAACAGTCATATTTCAGTCCATTGCTGTATACCAGACACTGTGCTATGTACTGGAACTACTAATAGAATAAAACCTTCCTGGCTCCCACAGAGTGTATGTTCAAGTCAGGAAAACAAAAAGCACTAATATATTTATATATATAGGACAGGTATAAAGAGAATAAATACAAAGTAGTTGGGAAGAAAAGGCTTCATGTAGCAAGTGGTCCTTACTTTGCCCTCTTAAAGAAAAAGATAGAAGTGAGGACCGAGCGAATGCCAGACATGGGACATGATAAGCTCAGATAGTAGCAACATGTTTCCAGGCGATAAAGTGGGAAGATATTCTGATGTTAAAACGTTGGTCTGCACAAGCTATGTTAGATTTTCTTCCCTTCTCCTTTTCCAACAAGTTTAAAATTTTTAGTGTAACACCAAGCGAACGTTATCTTTAGCCTTTTTAAAATAAGTTTTGCCGTTTTCTCTCTTCCTCCAGGAAAAAGTGCTATTTTGAAGTGTCTCCTGAATATCCACAAAATTTTTCAAGAGAATGACCCAGCATATATTCTAAACGACCTCTATATCTCAGATTATTGCATATGGATTCAGAAAGCCAAGTAAGTTGGGAGCGTGCTTGTGAATGTGCCTCTGTTAAAGCATTGGAAGGTAGTCTGTTTTCTGAACGTCTTAGTGAGGCGTAAAAATGAAATAATTTGAATAAGAAGGAAAGCTAAACTCGCCAATACCTAAAAATGAAAGAGTCACTCAAAATGAGCAAAGGAAAGAGTTGAAGGCAGCTGACTGAACTCTTTAGTTAATCCAGATAGTACTGAGTTGTTGAAAGAGTCTAAAATCTTAATGTTTATGCGTTATCATGTAGAACTGATGCATATATATATATATATCCAGTGCCTCTTTCCTCGCTGTTCAAATTTTACATCTCAAAACAGATCTTGTTTAGCATTTCCTTAGCTATTAATATGTGTATTAAGGGACATCTGCTTATAGTTAAAAGGCCTGAGGGGAAAATGTAGCCATTGCCAGGACAGACTGTCCATCATCCAGAGCCTTTGGAGTATAATAATGATAGCATGGCAGAGCCCTCTTAGATGTATTATTTCTTACAATCCTCACAAAAACCCCGGGATAAATAGGTGCTGTTGTTATCTCCACTTATCTTCTGTTGAGGAACCTTCAGTGTCTTGCTGAGGGTCACAGGTCTGAGGGAAGTCAGATTCAACAGTGACAGGTGATCTAGGGTAATTATTTTTTAAAAATATTTTATTTTCCCAATTGCTGTCATAACAATTTTCATCATGCATTTTCTGAAATTATAAGATCCAAAATGTCTCCCTCTCTTCCTTCTTCCCCCTCTCCTAAGGATGGTAATTTTGATCTGGTTTATCCATGTATATGCAAAACACACTTCCATATTGGTCATTGTTGCAAGATAATACTCACACAAAACCAAACCCCCAAATGAAAGCAAACTAAAGTAAAAACCAGTGTGCTTTGATGTGCATTCTGACTCCAGCAATTCTTTCACCAAACAGTATTGCTGTTGCTGTGAACAATGTTCTCCTGGTTCTGTCACTTCACTGCATCACTCTATGACGGTCTTTCCGGCTTTTTCTGAAATCAAGCTCTTCATCCTTTCTTAGAGCACAGTAGTATGCCATCACCGTTATATGCCAAATTTGTTCAACCATTCTCTAAGTTAATTCTTAAAAATACCTATAGCTAGTAGTGTATGGAATGAGCATCACACATGGAAATCCGGAGTTTTATAGGTTTTATTCTGTGCTCCATTTTATTCAAGAAATAAGAAACAGGGGCAGCTGGGTAGCTCAGTGGATTGAGAGTCAGGCCTAGAGATGGGAGGTCCTGGGTTCAAATGTGACCTCAGACACTTCCCAGCTGTGTGACCCTGGGCAAGTCACTTGACCCCCCATTGGCCATCCTTACCAATCTTCTGCCTTTGAGCCAATACACAGAAGTTATGGGTTTAAAAAAAAAAAAAAAAAAGAAAGAAATAAGAAACATGTTGTGTTAAGTCTAAAGATGCAGCTGAGTTTAATATGGCAAAGTATCTGGATTATTTGTTCCATGGATCATGGATTCCAAGGATCTGTAACAGCATAGAGTCCGGTGCATCTTTATAGTTGAGGAAACGGAGACCCCAAAGGGTTAGATAACTTTCCCAAGGCCACACAGGACCAGAGCCTAGATTTGATCCTGGATCTTCCTGACATTCAGTCCATGTTCTTTTCCATGTACCCCCTGACTTTTTCACAAATTTTAGAGCCTTCTATTGTATAAGCTGTTTTCTGTTAACTGAGCATGTGGGAGGTTGCCATGTACAACTCCACTGAAGGAATAGATGATATTTAACTTGGAAAAGAGAAGTGACGACTCTTCAGATATTTGAATGCCTCTCCTGTGGAACAGGAATTGGATTATTCACCTTTCGCCTCTGTTACTGGGCCCTTTATGATATCTGGGATTCCTCCTGCCTTACGTCCTTCAAAACAGAGCTTCAAGAGGCCGCCTGGTTATACTGCCTTGTGTGAATGCTGTGTCTCTTCTTCTTTCCCCCCAACATAATGTGTGCCTTCTCTGAAGGTGAAGACTTTTGTTTGTGCATTTGTGTCACCAGCAGCTACCTATATCCCCTTCTGAACTTCTTTCTGCTTCTGTTCCATCCGTATTTTCAAACTTTTTTTTATTGATGCCTCTTTCTTTTCTTATCATTATCGTTGAACTTCCCTCCTGTGTCCCCCCTACTCTCCCCAAAAGCCCTCCCTTATAACATAAAACAAATGTACACATCAGGTGTAAAAATGTAAGTTTCTTGCACTTCTAATGCACTACTTCTCTGTCAGAAGATGGGAAGCATGATTCATTGTCATGTTGAACAAGATTGATTGCTGTAACGTTGGTACTTCTTTAGTCATTCAAAGTTGTTTTCTTTAAGATGCTTTCTCTTGACTCTTGTATATTTGTATTTCATAGTTTCTCCTCAACTTTCATTCCTTCATCTGGAATACTTAAAAGTTCTCTGATCTATTAAAAATCCATTCCCAGCTTCTCCCTCAAGGATTATACTCAGTTTTTCAGGGTAAGTTATCTTTTCTTGTGAACCACTATCTTGCTTTTGGAGATATTTTTCCCTTCTTTTTTTGGTTGTTACTGCCAAGTCTTGTGTGATCCTGATTGTGGTTACTTGAACTCTATTTTCAGCTGAGTATAATATATATATTTTAAAGTGTTGGCCTGAAATCTCTAGATTTTGGCCATGACATTCGTGAATGTTTTTAATTTAGCATTTCTTTCAGGAAAGGTGAATTTTTTCAATTATCAGGTTTCTTCCTCATTCTAGTAGATCTGGGCAGTTTTGTTATATAATTTCTTGAAACACTGTATTCATATTTTTTGTCTAGTCTTGGTTTCAGGCAGCCTAATGATTCTTAGATTATTATTTCTTTACTTATTTTCTTGGACATAAAAAAAATTGAATATTTTATTCCTTACTTTGGTGTTTAGGCTGGCTTGTCACCTCACTTTTCACTACTTGTGAGAACTCATGAGTTCCCTGAGTTTGAGCTGGTTTCCTTGGCTTATTACTACTTCTACAAGCTTCCACGTTTGTCTGAGTTTATATTCTCTTCCCTGATGGCAGCTTTTCTCACTGGGCCCACTGGCTTCTGCATTTATTTAACCTCTGCTAGCTGCCCTTGGTCTCTGTGTACTTCTGGACTGGATAGAAGAACTTCTGTTTTTCTTTGGCTTTCTTTGTTTTTGTCTTCCTGGGATCCTTTTCACATATTTGCAAGGAGTATATGTGGGAGAGCTGGGCTTTTCTACAACTTTCCAGATTGCCATCTTAGTTGGAAATTCCAGTACAATGATTTGCTTCATAGGAGACACCTAAGAAATATTTTTAAAATTAATTTATGCTTAGACTTATAGAATAGAACCATGACCAATAGGTAGAAGTTATAAGGAGGTGGATTTTGACCCAGGATAAGTAAAAAAAATAAATTGTTTCTAGAAGTGATTTTTATTAGTTTCTTGTTGATATTGGTATCTCTCATCACCTACATTTTCCAAAGTGTTCCTCCCCCAACTCCCTACCAGAGAACTATCCTTATAATAAAGAATGTTTTAAAAGAAGAAGAAAGAAAAGTCCAAGTCAGCCATTATATGCACATTTCACAATCCTGGTCCTCCACCTCTGCAAAGAAGCAGAGTTCTATCTCCTCTTTGCTGAGTTTGGCCATTATATTCAGAAAGCAATCCGGTTTGTTGTTCTTTCCATTTTAAATAAGAAGTTCTCAACCATCACAGGTATCCAAAATTGAAATTATTCTGAGCAGTTATAAGTTCCCCTTCCCTAGAGTGTTCTGGTGATGTGGAGTTGTCAGGAGCTTAAAGTGGCCGGAGAGACTAGGATCGATCCAGCCTCGATGTACCTCGTGCCCAAGTGGGTAACCAGGCGTGCCGGGCCGGGGGCTTCCCAGGAGCCTTCCAGGGCGAGGAGAGCGCCGGCCCACCGGCTGTCCTGGAGTCTGCAGGCGAGTCTCCCCTCCGTGTCTGCGGTGGGTCTTGGCTGTGGTTGGTCACTCACAGTTGTAGGCCGTCATTTGTCAGGAATGTTATAGAAAAGGGGTTGCACTCAGGGTCCCTTCTGAGTCCCTAATTCACGTCTTTACTGAAATGAGTGTTCAAAAACAACGGAAAGCATTCAGCTGGGTTTCTTTTCAAATCCACAGGCACGTTTTCTTCTTTTAAAAACTGGCTTGTCTTTTGTAGATGACTTTTTAATACCGAATATAATTATACCTTGCTTTAGAAGTGGCATACGTGGCGCTTTTATTTTCAACTTTTGATTATGGGAAGTAGTCATATTTCACAACTTAAAGAATTACGGAGATAATTAGGTGAGCCTTTAATACTGAAAATGCTGAGACACTGCCAGAGACAGCGCCTGTTAATGTACAGCAGGTGGTCTCCGTGTTTGTGTGGAAAATCCAGATTCAGCCAGAAGGAAAATGCCATCTTTAACCCCTGAGGTCATAATGGCATGTCAGCGCCTCACTTGATCCTCCGGCTAATTGAGCTTATCAAACACCCTGCGGTCGTTTCCTGTTATTACTTTCGTTTTTTGTAATAAAATTAAATTTAATTTGTCTGTTCATGCAGGATTTTGCATTTGTTAGTGTGGTATTTCAGGTCAAAGATGTTATAAACTTATAGGGCAACCATCAGACATACCTGCATTTGGTTTCCATTAGTTGTTTTATTTATTCATGACTTTCCTTTTAATTTTAGAAAAGGAAGAAATTTCATGAATATAGATGACCTCAAGTGGTAGTAGAAATAACGAGTCTTTGCCTTTCCTTTTAAAAATGTTATTTGGTTTTAAATTATGGAAAAGAAACTAATGTTTTAGGCTAAGAGACGACTTCTTTCTTGCATGTGGATCCTGGTTTATTTCATTAACCCTGCGACGTTTCTTTATCAAACATAAGTGGGAGAATCTGAAGAGATTTAGTGTGAGAACTTGGTCTAGAATGCTCATGTTGCCTCCCAGAATTCTAGTTCTCCTACAGCTCTTGCTGCTTTTCTCCATCGTTTCTAGAAGGGGGAAAGCCAGGCCTTTCCTGTAACTAAAATGCCTTTTCCCAACTCTTTGGTGGATTCGCCTTTTTGAAGAGGAATCTCACTTTGCTTCTGTCAAGGTACCTAGTGAGGTCCCCGATTTTAATGGCAAAGCTGGGTTGTGTCAGGCATATATATTTTTAAATTGTGTGTATGTGTTTCTATTTTTTATCATTCGTTTTTTGTTTTGAGTTCCAAATTCTCTCTTTTCTTTTAGCTCCTCCTCCTTGATCCGTTGAGAAGGCAAGTAATATGATGCCCCTTATACGGGTGAAGTTAGAGCATAGTCTTTTCAAAGTTGTATTCTTCCCCAGGCAAAGATTATTTTTTTCTCTTTTGGCTTGGAAAAGTCCTCATATACATGCTTTAGCAGTTTAGTTATTTATAGGCATGCTATAGAATAATCACATTGGCTATCCTATAGAGTAGTAATTTCCAGTATTTTACCAGTTTTTAGCCATATATATTTAGAATAATCCTGTGACAGGCGGGATGACTAAACACCTGTTCAGCTCAGCCATAGAAAGTGATCAGTTATCCAAAATTATCAGAGATTTTTAGATAGCTGATTATTCGGTACAAATTCAGCCTCAGATACTTACTGGTTGTAACTGAGCTTATTTGACCTTTGTCAGCATCTACCTTTAAGGATTGTGAGGATAAAGTGAGGTAGTATTCATGAAGTATTTTATAAACCTTAAAGTGCTATATAGATGTTGGCTTATTATTATTATTATATAAAAATCATAACATATTGACAGATGTTATGTTAGATTATGTTCATTTTATGATCTGATTTTTAGATTTTTTAGAAAGTTAGATGTAGCTTGAATTGACATTTTTAGGATATTTAAACTATTATAGTAATTTGAACATCAGTTTCAAAAATAACTTTACAAATTCATCCTGGGTGTAAGAGTGTTTTTTTCTTTATCATAGGAAAAACTAATATATGCCAATGTACATTCAGCGATATCTATTCATTGTGGTTTCATATATAAACTTATTGGCTTTTTTCCCTTATCACCAGTAGTTCAGCATTGTCCACAGGGCATTGTTGCTCTTTATTAGACTTATTACACATATGCCAATAATTTATAAGATTATAAATGCTAAATAACTATAAATATACAAATGCTCTCCATAAATATACTGATGGAGAAACCTTGCAAAAGAATTATTCCCCTGACTTTTAAGATTTGTTGCTAAGAACTACAAGGTAATTCAGCAATACTTATTCTCTGAATTGTAAAAAGGACTCACACTTATAGAAATAGAGTAAAATAATTTAATTGTAGAATAAAAATTTCTTTCAATTTTGCAACATCTTTCTTTAGAAGAACTCAAAGCACACAACTATAAAAATTATCACAAACCTGAGGCCTGAACAAAATATGATTGGGACATTTGAGAATTTATATTAAATTTTAAAATAGAAAATGACCTTGTCACCAACAATACTTTTGGATACATCATCTTTATGACATTTTCAACTGTAGAGGGAACTAATTAAAAATTATTTAATGGGATTTTTTATTTTAATATTTTTAATTTGGAAAAAAGAAAATTTTGAATATCATCAATTTGTAAATGACAGATAAATAATGTTTTTCCAAAAGAAAATGATGAGAAATGAACAAGTTTCCTGAATTAAAGTACTATCTATAGATTTACCCAAGAAACAATTTTGAATTTCATAAATTGTTTTTTAATTTATCACTCTTAGACCAAAAAGTTGCCGAAATCCCAATTCACATCTTGGGTGTTTTTGTTTGTTTTGGAATCATTTTTGATATTGGTGTAGCTGATTTAAAATGTTGGTGATTTTGCTTCCTGGATCTCAATTTTTTTTCAAGTATATGATTGAATTTTGGGTGAACAAATTATTATACTGTCTTCTCTACTTTTGTTCTTAAATCCTTTTGCATCCTGAAGAGTATTCACTTGTACTTTGAATGAGTATGGCTGGTGACTGATTAATCACAATTTTGGAAATCATTCTAGTCTTTTACATATATTTTAAAAAGTATTTTGGATTATATTTAACATAATACTTGGGTAATGGGTTTTGAATCTTTGAATATAGAAACACTTGTGCAACTACCACACTTGGAAAAATCTGTATTTGATATAGCTTTGTCAGGAGAGTCATTTGAATGGAGGCAAAAGTAAGCCTTTTTCCTAAATTAACAAGCATTTTAGTAGAATGTTCTGTTTCCTCTGCTAGTTGAGATTGAAATTTAATCCATTTTGTATCTTAATTACCTCAACTGAAGTCAGTAGAAAGTGGTATTTTATTGTGAGAGGTGTGAAACCCCCGTAAATAAACAAGATTAATTACTTTCACATTATGGCATGAAGGTGATAAGATTGATTATGATTTTTTATTTCTTTTCCTTTCCTGCTCTGGGAACTGTGAATTAACTCCTGTGGCAATTAGAAACTAACCAAATGATAAAATCTAGGAAATGTATTTTTTTGTTTGTTTGGGAGAGTGAAATAACTTGACATTTTAAATAATTGTAACACATTGTCTAGATATGTAACTTTCTGGAAATAATGTCTTAAAATTCAATTCAGTATTTTAATGATGGTTTACTGAACAACTACCCCAAGAAAGGCACTGATAAGGCTACAAAAATGAATTAGACTCCATTTTGATCTATAGGAATTTAAGATATATCTGTAGGATGAGGTAGGGGAATAAATAGGCTAAAATGTGAATTAAATTATAAACTCTTTGAAGGCAAGACCTGTGTCTGATTTCATCTTTTTAATCTAGGTATCTAGCACAGTGGCATGTCGTAGGCCCCTGAATAGTACTTGCTGAATGGAACAAATGACTATAATTCAGAGCCTGTGAAAATGTGTGAGATGGATGTTCTGAAGCTTCAAAGGAAAGGGCTTAACTCTGGCTATTTGGGAGGGGATTTGGGAGTGAATCAGCAGTCCAGGAGCCAGAAATAAGAGCTTAAAAGGGAAACTGCTCCCTACCCTCAGGGAAGAGACAAGCATCTGTTCTGGGGAGGAAGGCCACAGAAGAACTGGGGGCCTTGGGAGAAGCTTCATGTCAAAGGTGCCTCCTGGCCTGAGTCTTGAAGGAAACTTTGGGATTTTGTGAGGTGAACATGAAGTATATATTCCCAGTGTGGAGAACAATCGTGGCAAAGGCTCAGAGATAGGAAATGGCTGTCCTCTTTGTGGAACCACAGTGAGAAGGGCCTCTTGGCTGGATTATCTGTGGCGTGAAGGAAGCGCCATGTGCAGGAGGGCGAGCAGGGCCTCAGAGGACCTTAAATGCCAAGCAGAGGGGTGCCATGATGTGCCTTTAAAAAATGGACAAAATGATGGGGCCAGAAACCAAGCCTGAAGTTCAAAGGGAGACAGACGGATTTGGGTGGGGAAATTTTGATTTCATGAAAACCGAGACCCAGAACAGGGATCTAGAACTAGAGAGAGAGGAGATACAGGAGGTACTTTTGGGTGGGGACCAGCCCCATAAAAGTGACAGCCAGAACCATATCGGAAATGAAATGAGGCTGCAGAGAGGAAAAGAGTGGTCAGAGCAGTCGAGAAGAGAATGAGGAAGGGGCAAATGCTGCCTAGTTTGAGGAAAAGAAGATCTTAGGATTCATAGTCTATTATTAAGGGTGAATTTTGGTGATAGAAGTTAAAAATTAACTTATTAATGCCTGCATGCCATGTAATCCTTTATCAAAATTAGTCCTTAGGTAGTATTTCCTTTGTTACATGAAACCATCTGGAAAGTGGAAGCTGAAATAAGTTTTCTTTTCTGTTTTTAAAGGATTATTGGTTGACCTCCAACTTGAGAAGCAGCATAGTATAGAGTTCTAGAATAAACGTGGATGTGTGCCGTCTCTCCAACCTCTAATAATGTGTAGTTCTTTAGGTTCTTTCTTAAAGGGTGCTGAGTTGTCAGCAAACTTCAGTCATATCTTTGGAGTCATCCGTTCATCCCTTTTTACTGAGATCCAAGAAAAAATATTCATACTGTACTTTGCCTGTAAGTATACACCTGCCTTCCAGAAACAGCCTTTTAAAAATCTGTCATTCTTCTAATCCAGGCATTTCTGTCTTGGAGAAAGGTCCCAGATGACCTCAGCCCCCTCTCTGTCCTCGGCGGCTCTCCTGCACTCCAGTTTGGGGATAAACTCCTCTTCTTCTTCATCTAATGGAACAAGGGCATTCTCCTAAGCCAGCCCCTCTAGGACTGGCTGCCCAAAACAAAGGATTCCATTCTGGCCTTTTCAGAAAATGAGGAAAGAGGGTTGGGTGTTAGGTTAGGCCGTTCCTAACCATCCTTTCCACCGGGAGGGAAACGCAGAGGAGATGTTTTTCATTCTAAGTTTCATTCTCAACCTTCATTCCCAGGCCTTGGATTTAGGAGTTCGGCCTACGGGAAAAGAGGAGAAAATGTGGAAGGGACTTCGTCCTGGAGAAATATTTGTTCTTTTGTGTTTTCAGTTAAACTAAGTGCATTAACCCTGGGAATGTGAACGAGGCAGGGTTGGGTGTATCATTTTCCCCTCAATTGTTGTCACTCCTTAGTGAAATCACGTTCTTTCCCTTCTGTTCTCTCTCACTTGGGAGACCTTCTTTGCTTTGGTGAAAGGGCTCTCAGCAGTGTGGATACGCCGTCTACCTGCGTCATCTGTCTTCAGATCACATATGAAGCTCAGGTGATCTCTTTAGGGTTTCTTACTCGTCTTATAAGACAAATACTTTTTCTGTCCATGCATAACCTCAATGATTTTCTATGTTCACTTAAATATAAAACGTAGAGTTATTTTATGGAAGGTGGGTGACTTTTGAAAGATAGATTAAGTTGATCTAATGAAGACTAGAGAGGCAGCTATTGCTTAGTGATTAGAGCGCTGGGCCTGGGGTCAGGAAGACCTGAGTTCAAATTCAGCCTCAAATACTTCCTAGTTGTATGACCTTGGACAAGTCACTTAACTTCTGAACACCTGACAAAAAGATCCACTGGCTCCATTAGAGAAGGAAATGGCAAAACCATTTCAATATCTTGCCAAGAAAAATCTCAAAAATAGCTGTAGCTCATGGGGCCACGAAGGGCCACGAAGGGTTGGACATGACTGCGACAAAATGCAGAATAATTTTTATATATCATTGTTATGCTAAAAAGTGTGTGTATACACACACACACACACACACACACACACACACACACACACACACAATTTACAAAAGGGTTTGCTGACAATTACCAATAAATCCAATTTTGCTCATCCTTTTCCATGAAACTAATTATTTCCCTACTGAGACCCCAGGCCTGTCCTGCCCAAAGCCCTTGTCACGGACCATTGGCCTATTGTCCACTGAGGTCCTTTTGATTGACAAGCATTTACATTAGGACCTGCTTTAGAGAGAGCACAGGACTGGGCCCATGGGGGGCCTTTTCTGTGCGCTTGGGTTAGGATCTAAATTTCACTCTGTTCGTTGCCTGGACTTTGTGCTAAAGCTCCTATGGAAAGGCTCCCTGCTCTGGGCCTTTCTTCTGCCATCTTTGCCTCTCTGTGACCCTGCCTGCTTGGCCAGCTATATGTGGGCAATGTTGACCTCTAGCTTAAATTCCCAAGACTCTAAACAACTATTTGTATATACATATTTTTAAACCAAGCTATTGTTAAGTGCAAAGATCTAATTGTTATTTCTATATTTTAATTTTTGGTCCAGAAACCCAAATTATCTTTCTCATAAACGATCTTGTTAAGTAGGTGTTCCTTTTCCAGATCCTCCTTTTGTTCCTGAAGCCCCAACTTCAGTCAGCAGGTGTGGCTGAATTACAACTTGTCCCTCCCCTAATTTTTTTTTTTTAACTAGAACTTCATAATCTTTAGCTATGCTTTCTGGGTCTACTGCTCTTGTTTTCATGCTTGAAGAATAACCTCTGTATCCACATGAAGGACTGTTTGGGGGTTGATTTTCATCAGGTTTGAGAAGCTCCTGGCGACTCTCATTCATCTCCAGGATGACTGCCACAGGAGGGAAGCAGACATTTCCCTTGTTCGTGTCACACTGGCAAAAGCACCCCTGAATCTCTTCACTGCTCTTCCCCTCTCCCTCTGACCGTTGCTGGTTGGCCTCTTCTCCATCTGTGGATGCACCTCATTATTGCTCAGAGCCCAAGAAGCTCCTTTGTCTTGAGAGGCTTTAGCTCCTTCCTCTACCTGCTCCTTGCCTCTACGAGGCCACTGTTCCTATTTCACAGTATTCCAACCTTTTGACACAAGTGAAGCTTGCTCTCTGCCTCTTGGTTTTTCTTTCTTTGTCTTCTTTCAAGGAAGACTTCCTTAATAACTTCAACTGTTGAAAAACCCTACATCTAGCCCTTATTTAACACTTTAGTTCTTCTTTGGTATGGGTAGAAAAACAGAAGTGCACTCTTTTTAGCAGGTCATTATTCCTGAATTCACTTTGCCCACCATACATTTTTCTCAGTCCTTTGTGGTTGCTGTTGTTGGCTCCTATAAGCTAATTCTCATGACTATTTACTATTGACATTGGCTGTGGGTGGACTTGGGGGCTTGTTTATGGCTGGTTTCCTGCCTTTTCTCACTATATTAAATTAATCTGCTTTGCTTAACACTTAGCATTTGTTACTGGCCTTCCTAAGTTAGGGATAATGGGGAGAGGCCACACTAAAACCAAACACTGAAAGACCAACACCAGGGCTGGGAGATGGCTTAGAGACGACGCTGCTCTAATACAGACAATCACAGGCTGGAAGGGAATTGGGTCTCTCACAGGGTTTTGTCCACTTCTGCTCCTCTTGATGATACAGAAAAAAAGGTTCACAGGAAAGTAAATCCAGGAAAATATAAATCAAGGAGCTTGTCTCAGACCTTCTTGCTCACTTGATCTTTCACTGGCAGGTCTTCCTTCTCTGGGATGAATCCACACTCCTTGGGCTCTCCACAGGGACGGGTAAAAGCAGCCCCTCTCCCTGCCTCAGCCTTGACCAGAGTCCTCAAGGAAAGCAGTTTCCCTTCATTCCATGGAACTCTCAGCTCTTTTGAGACAGCCCAAGTGTTATCCTACATTAAATATATAATTTTCTATTTCCTCCTAACAGTATACAAGAATGGGAGGGAAGTGGACTGGCTACTCATAGTGATATGATTAAAAATAATAAAGGCTGCTATAATCATAGAAATTAGTATTTTAATTAAAGCCATGCTGAACAGGAACAGCTGATTTAAGTAGGCCTACATCAGTAGAAGATGTGGCCCAAAGAGACTCTGGGATATCATCTGGGATTTTAAAAGCGGGAGACTCCTTTACTTCCTGCTCTTCTGAAAGAAGTACAGGGAGTAAGTTTAAAGAGTCCTCTGGCAATTCCAGTGACATAGAACCTTCTGGATTGCAAATTATTGTGGCTTTAAGTTTACATAATAGATCCCTTCCTAGTAAATTTGTGGGGGATCCAGGCATTAAAAGAAAGGAGTGTTCGATTGATAAAGGTCCGAGGCTTACCATACGAGGAGAAAGTTTTGGGACCTTTTGAGGTGTTCCTGATACCCCTACTACGTTTAGAGAGCCAATAGAATTACAGTTTACATCTGGCTTGCTCACCAGTACTGATCTTGAAGCCCCAGTGTCCAGTAAACAATCATAATATGAATTTCCCACTTTTAGGGTTACATTTTGTTGCATTCACTTGATTTGGGTTGTGTGGTTGCCCTTTACTTTGTTGTGACCGACCATCTCTGAATTGCCAGATTTAACGTCCTTTTCTCAGTCCTCTTCCACCCCTGACCCCCCCTGCAGCTGGGAACGACATCAGCCCCCAGCTTGTCGTGGCTCTCTCTTGCTCTCTGCTGGATCTTCATCCAGATCCTCCTGGCTGCCTGCTCGCTGGATGGCCCCCAGGCTCCACCAGCCTCCCTCCACTCAAGTGTCATCCCTGCAGGGGAGTCTCCCAGCTGTTCCTCTAGCCCTCACCTCTGTCCCCCACTGCCTGGTCACATCTTAAACTCGGCACATCTGGCCCTTCCCCTTGAGAAGGAGACCTTCTGTGGGGGTGCCCCCAGGCTAAGCCCCCCCCCCCGCCCTTCCCCCGCAGCAGCAGCCACAGCCTGCCCTGGCCACCCACACAGCCTATCTGGCCGCACCTTTCTCGACCCTCCTCACCCAGTATCTGTTGGCCAGTTTTCCTTGCCCCAAGGCTCTTCCCTCCCCAGTCTCTTCTCCACTCGGTGGTCCAGCTGATGTTCCTGAAGTTCAATCTGCCTCCTCCTCCCCTGCCCTTCTGGTCCAGTGCAGAGGCTTCCCGTTGTGCCCAGGATCCAATCTAAAATCTTTTGTTTTCTAACCTGCTTCTCTTCCCCCTTTCCAGGCTTTCCTTCATTCCTCAAGTCCTCTGTGTCCAGGGCCGGCCACCAGTCTCCTTGTTCTTGACTCCAGGCCTTTTCACTAGCTTCCCCCATGCTGCCAGTCCACTTCCCTCCCATTCTTGTATACTGTTAGGAAGAAATAGAAAATTATATATTTAATGTAGGATAACACTCGGGCTGTCTCAAAAGAGCTGAGAGTTCCATGGTATGAAGGGAAGGAAACTGCTTTCCTTGAGGACTCTGGTCAAGGCTGAGGCAGGGAGAGATGCTGCCTCCTGGCTTCCGTCCAGTTTCAGCTGAAATCTTGTCCTCTAAAGAAGCCTTTCCCCATCGCCTCTGATGCTGGGCCTTTCCTCAGAGATTCCCCAGGTTCTCCTCTGTGCCTCGGGCACCTTGTATCCTCCTAGAGGCCAGGCTGGCCTGACTTCTCTTTGTCGTTCAAGGCTTAGCCTTGTGACGGGCACAGAGTAAGGGATGATCAAGCGCTTGTTGACTTGACAGTCCTTGACTAAAGGAAACCAGGTTATAGAGAAAGCAGAACAGTTAATAAGCCAGCAAGCAGGTAGCCTAGCAGAGCGAGGGCCCAACTGGGGAGTGAAAACAGCTAGCAAATAAACCACTTATAATGTTTTACTGATGAGAAAAGTCTTGTAGGACCTGGTGAAGAAGAAGGAAGAGAATATGTATAAGCTCTGCTTTTTGGGGAGATCCCAAAGTTGATTCATAGCCATCAATAAAATATTTTTTGTTAATACCACCTCCATGAATAAGGTGTAGTAAAGGCAGCCAGATGATTTTTCCTTTTTTTTGTTATTTCTAAAAAGTATGTTGGTTTAAAAATGTTTAGAAAGGGGGCAGCTGGGTGGCTCAGTGGATTGAGAGCCAGGCCTAGAGATGGGAGGTCCTAGGTTCTAATGCGGCCTCAGCCACTTCCCAGCTGTGTGACCCTGGGCAAGTCACTTGACCCCCATTGCCTACCCTTACTGTTCTTCTGCCTTGGAGCCAATACACAATATTGACTCCAAGACAGAAGGTAAGGGTTTAAAAAAAAAAAAGTGTTTAGAAAGCTATGAAATTTTCATTTATTGATGCTAATGAAACGGTTCCTGTACAGAGGGAGGTCTTAATCTTTTTGTGACATGAACAGCTCTGGGAGTATGGCAAAGCCTATGGATTCCTTCTCAGAATCATATTTGTTACCTATATTCATAATTCAAAGAAATGCCCCATTTCAATGAGGGATTAATGAAAATAAAGATGAACTTTTTTCCTGATCCAAATTCAGAAATCCCTGAAGTCTATCCACACACCTCTTGTGGCTCAGAAGGCCCTGGTTAAGAAAGCCTGCTCGGCGTGTTCTTGATTGGTGTAGCTTTGAAATAACATTGATAATTATTTTTAAAGGAAGAACTTTCAGAATAACCTTTAGAGCATCTTTACAATTTTGCTTGCAAGGTGAAAATTAATCATAGACTGAAAGGGCATTAAAAATAAAAAATATAATATGTCTGACAGCTCTGCCTGCTAACTTGGGCTTATTGCTTAAAACTCCTAATTTTCTCATAACAAGGCTGAATCACTTATCATTGATTACTTCACTTGATATTTATGCTCTCCCCGTTCTTGAATGAAGAAACTTGGGGTTGTTTCCAGTCCACATTTTTCCTTGTGTTTTGATGTTCTTGATTTTAGTTTTAGCCAAGTGAAAGTGTGTGAAAGAAAAGAAACTGGAGTTATCATTGAATGTCGATTTCTTTAAGAGTTTTAAAGTGCAGAAGGTAACGCTGCCTCTGCCCTTTCTCCTCTTTTTTTGCCTTCTTCTTTTAATGTTGTGGTGACGGCCGTATCATTTGACATCACAGATCTACAATTCCATGCTGGCGGGTTTTAAGTGACAAAGTGAAGTTGCAGTGCAGCGTCTGTAATAAGCACCTGATTTTCTAAGATTCTGCTCCCCTCAAACAAACAAACGGTCATTTAAGACAACCTGTTAGAACCAAAAAGCTTTTTTCTTTTCCTTTTTCTTGAGAGGCAGGGGAGGGGAGAACCCCACACCTGTTTTCTTTTATACTTCAAGGAAAACAAATCATGCTATTTTAGGTTTTCTTTACATCCTTCAAAAATCACATAGAAGATGTCAGCTTTTTATTCTTAATGATGGGTTAAAGTGGAAAAGTGTGAGCATCTAGACTGTCCACTTTATGTTAATGGATTCTGGCCTGACACAGACCTCGATCTCCCCTCCCTCAGCCAGCCAGTGCTAGGGGCAGTGCCCAGGGATCTCCCCTCTCTGGTCTGGCCTGGCTCTCTCCTCGTTTAGGCCCTCGTGTCCTCTGTGGGTCATCACTCCTGCTGCCAGTCCTTTCTGAATTCCCCACTCCGGTGGCCGGCCACGGCTGACCAAAGCCTCCTGGGAATCCATCTCTCCCCCCATTCCTCTCGGCTCCCTTTTGGGCCTCTCCTGTCCCTGCAGATTCTCGTCTGTGTTCTCAGTGCTGCCGCTTTTTCCCTTACTAAGCGGGGCCTCGTCTCCTTGTTTCCTTCTCACTAGCAGCCCCCGTGTGTCCTGCAAATCCAGCTGTATAAAGCGAGCTGGAGAGTCAGAGGTCCTCTACGGGCTGCTCAGGAGCACCCGGGAGGCCTGAGTTCAGATCCTGCCGCAGACACTTCCAAGCAGGACGAAGCACTCCATTTCCACATCTGTAAAATGGGGACTCTAATGGCCCCTCCCCCTGGAGCTGTGAGGCCCAGAGGGCACCTAAGAAAAGGAAGGGGCTCGTTCCTTCTGGCTCCCTTGTCCCCCCAGCCTGGAAGGGGGCAGCTTCGCCTTCACAGGGCCTTGTCTCCTGGAAGGCTCCCTTCTGTCTTAGAATCAGTAGGGTGTGCCAGGATAAGAGGGAGGTGACAGGGGAAGAGGGGGGCTTATGGGACTGGCTCAGGGTCACCCAGCCAGAGTCCTTACCGTTTTTCATAATTGTTTTTCTTTACAATGTTATATATATTGTATAAATGAGTCTCCTAGTTTGTTTACTCTTTCCTATATCAACTCATACAAGTCTCTCCAGGTTCTCTGAAATAATCCTGTTCTTCATTTCTTGCATTTCAGTAATAAATAGCCTGTTGTATTTACAGATAACAAATTGCTTAACAAGTTCCCAATTGTGGGTACTCCCTAAGTTTTCAGCTTTTTGTCACTACAGAGAGAGTTGCTATAAGCACAATGATAGATTTGAGTCCTTTCCCTCTTCCTTTGATCTCTAGGAGGCAAGTCTAGTGGTATGCACAATTTAGTGACTGAGCATAGTTCTAAATTACTTGCAGAATAGATGGCCAATTCACAACTCTGCCACCAGTGCACTGATGTCTTATTTTCCCTCAACTCCTTCATTTATCATTTTCTTTTTCTGTTAATATTGTCAATCTAGTGGGTGTGGAATGGAACTTAGAGTCGTTTCAGTTTTCATTTCTCTGATTATTTGTGGTTTAGAGCATTTTTATATGATTGTTGATATCTTTGATTTCTGCCTTTAAAAAATGGACCGATATATATAAATATTGATAATTATGCAGTTGGTAGCCCAGCCCAGTTTTGATAATCCTGCATTGACCCCAATTTGAAATAGCCTGGAATAAGTTTCTGACATTGTCATCACAGTTCAGCAACTATAGTATTAAAATGACATGTTAAGAGTATCCTCTCTTCATTTTGTTTGACCTATAATTCCATATATATCAAATATGCATTACTTATATTAATGGGAAATTAATGAAAAGGGAATGTTAATTTTTTGCTTCCTTCACTTAAAACAAACAGTAGATAGAGCCTGTGATAAAATGATAAAAAGGGCAAAGTAAGCCCATAAAAAGCTTAATCAGATAAAAAGGACAATTGCATAGCAATAAAGTGATGGGATTGTTGCCTTCATGAGAACCTTTTACATCTCATTAGGATACTCATAATTATTTTAGTTTCTGAACAAGAATCAGTAGTTTTATTTTTACTTTATCTTAATATTCTTTACAGTTTTTTGAAAAGTTATAGATTGTATTTTCTGATAGGGACTTTTATAAAATTTTGATTGGGGCAGTCCTTAAAAGAAGAGTTTGATTTTGAGCTTGTAGCATTGGCTACAACATTTTTTCTTGTTTTATCATCATCTAAAAGTTAGCCTTCCTCTGCTGAATAATTAAAGTAGCATTTTCCTTTTCCTTTTCCTTCTTTTATTCATTTAAAAGTTTAAGAACTTTCCCCTCATTATGTATTGTAGGCCTGCCATTGGCATACATCTAAGAGATAATATCATGTTGAGAAGAAGAGTTTTCCTTTCTATTCTACATGCTAGCCCTTCAAAAATGTGAAGACAGGCATAATATCCTCTGCCTTTTCTCAGGCTAACCATCCCCCACCCCTTCTGTGAAACCTCCTAAAGCCTGCTCTTAAGGTCCTCACCTCACCACTTGGTCACCTGTCTCTAGAAGCTTTCCAGCTTGTCAGTGTGCAGCTGAGAGCCAAATGTGGGCTTTGGCCTGGGTAGAGCTCAGAGGGGCGATCCCTGCCCTGTTCTGGACCCTGCCTGTCATTAGGGCTAATGGAGTGTCAACTTTCTGTGGCTCCTTATGCTGAATTTGCATAGTTCACCCAAACTCCCCTCCTGTCTATGCCTCTTCTATCTTCTTTTCAATTTGGTCCATTCTCTAGCATTCCACCCGATTATTTGTGACTCCCCCTAGTTCTCTACCTTGTCCCCAGCAATGGCTCTAGAGCAGTTTCTCTCCTTATTGTGCTTCCCATGTATCCTGAGGAACAGAACAAGGGTCTGTGGGTAAAGTGTGGGTATTACACAGTCTTCTTTCATTTTCTATAACTCTTGGTACCTAGTAGTTACCCCATAAATAATTTGATGGTGACATGAGAGCATTTCCTATTCGTATACCTGTGGAGGGCTGTGTCCAGAACATGGGAGGGGAGAATTCCTCTGAACTCTGCCCTGGCCAGATAGCATAGTCCGTTCTGGGCTGTGGAGTCTGGGAATGACAGTGACAAGCCAGAGAGTGTCCAGAGAGGGTGACCAGGTTAGTGTGGGATCTTGATATTAGGCCAAGAGAATTAATGGAAGGAGCAAGAGATGCTTAGCCTAAAAAAGAGAAGACTCAAAGGACACTGTGCCTGTTTTGATGTATGCATTTGAAGGGCTGGCTTGTGAGAGAAAGTTCTGCTTTGTCCAAAAGGACCAGACTAAAAGGAGAGAGAAAAGTTGCCATGGGGCATATTTTGGCTTGACATAATAAAACTCAACAGACAATTAGAACTTTCCCAAAGTAGGAAGAACTCTTGAAAAAGAATGGATGCTTCTTCACTAGCAGTCTTCATGTGAAGGCTATAGGACCAATTGAGAGTATCGACTCTAAGGGGTTACATAGAAGGTGCTTTTTTCCTTTAAGATTGATGATTTATTTTTCAGTCAGCACATTTCCTTTCATCCAGCACTATAAACAATTATTGCCTTATAACTTGAGTTTTTGACATGAGTCGTAGTGGTTATCTGCAGTTTTTCAGTACCTTGATTAATTGACGTATAGAGAATATGTAATTACTCTAAAGGATCTTAAATTCCTATCTACTCTTTAAATCTGCCCAGGCTTAGCAAAATAAACCTTTTTGTATGGATATCTTCTAAACTCTACATAGGGCTCCTGAATTGAGTTATTTCCAGTCTTTTACTAAAGAACAAGTATTTTCAGGAGCCATTTTTGTAGGTGGACCCATTCTTTTCACATTCTACTGACCACCAGCCTGGGTAATGAGTCAGTGAAGAAAATCCTTTTATATGTTTAAATCTACAAGTGCTAAATCCACATTTATAGTTTTACACCTGGCAGTCATTTCCAGACACAAATCAGATTGGAAATATAGATAACTACACCAAAAGAAAACAAATCAGCCCATATAAGGACAAGCCACAATCAGGTAATTTGTTGTCTTAAGAGGGAGGGATCTTCCATTTTGGTGGTTATCGTAACAACTGTAAAGATTAACTAAGTAAAGCTGGTTCCTTTTTTTTTCCCCCAAGTAGTTTTTCCTATTTGTTTGGGTCACGTGCAAAGAGTCCTGAATTTGGAGCTGAAGGGCCTGCATTTGATTTTTCCACGCTTACACTAATTTTCTTTGTGAATTTGCACAAGTTGCTTAATCTTTCAGGGCCTAATTTTCCCCTTTTGTAAAATCAGTGGGTTGGACTAGGTGGCCTCTATGGGTCCTTCCAGCTCTATGGTCCTTTGTTTTAGAAAGGATTCTTATTTGGGTTGGCTTAGATTGTTCCTGATGTTCCTTTCAAATCTTATTCTATGATTCAGTGCCACACATATGGTACCTCTAAATTTGGTGTTTCAAAAAAATGGTTGACTCTTTCATCACATTCATGAAGGTATATGGTTTCCTTTTCATTCCTTTCTACCTATTCTTTCAATTCATTTATTCAGATTTCTAGTAATTTTAATGTCGTATAGTGTGATTTCTCAATTTTTGTATTTTCACGTTATTAGCTCATGATTTGACTATATTTAAAAAGCCTTCTGGGGCAGCTAGGTTGCTCAGTGAATTGAAAACCAGGCTTAACGATGGGAAGTCCTGAGTTCAAATTTGGCCTCAGACACTTCCTACCTATGTGAGCCTAGGCAAGTTACTTAACCCCAGTTGCCACCTTTCTGCGTTGGAACCTATACTTAGTATTGATTCTGAGACAGAAGGTAAGGATTTAAAAAAAAGAAAAAAATATTGGCTGGTCTGCTTCCTTAAAGAGAAAGTAAAAGAGCTCTTAAAAGACCTTTCCATATGCCAGATATCAGAGATAATGACATGTCCCTTTTCAAACAGAAAGAAGGGTTTCAGCATAAAAAGGAAAATTCATTAGTGACTTCTGTTTGGAGGTTAGAGGGGAGAAGAATGTTCCCCAGAGGAGGAAGGAATAAAGAAAGATCACGAAACACCTAGAGCAAAGAAACCAATTCAGGTTGCTTCCTGGAAGGAGCAAGCCCCATACTTGAGGAGGATGACTGTCTGCCATCCAGGGAATGATAAATATCCATCCCTAGATCATCCACTGAGGTGCAGGGAAAGAGGAGGAGGGCCTGGCCTCCAGAGGCAGCCTGGCCCCAGAGCAGGGAGACCCAAGCCCTGGAGAGGTTTTGTCAACTATCCATTGACTCTGCGGCCAAGTTTTGTGTAGTTCCCTTTATTCTCCTGTTACTTCTGCCTGTGTTGGTTACTTTTGGTCACTCAGCTCCCATTAGAGCTTTTGGCTGAGCATGAATGCTGCCTGTGATGTCCTTGGCTTTCATCCTCAATGCTTGGTGAGAAAGTCAAGCTCTTTGGCCTCCTATTAATGATGATTTTTATTTATATCTTTCAAATTACTCAAAGAAATGGCAATAACCAGAGTCGGCCTTTTTATTTTTCACATTGCTTATTTTTTATCATCAACAATTTATTTAAATAGGTCAGGTTGGAGCTTTTGTAATTACATGGGGTTGTCTTTTTATCTTTGTCCTAATTTGATGTTAATTTTGACTTTTGCCCTAATGAGTTGATATTTTGCATGGGTACCAATAGCTGATTCGAAAATAACTTCCAGGTCAGCAACAGCTGTTTCCGTTAAGATACAATCAATGGAAGGGGGCAGCTGGGTAGCTCAGTGGAGTGAGAGCCAGGCCTAGAGACAGGAGGTCCTGGGTTCAAACCCGGCCTCAGCCACTTCCCAGCTGTGTGACCCTGGGCAAGTCACTTGACCCCCATTGCCCACCCTTACCACTCTTCCACCTATGAGACAATACACCGAAGTACAAGGGTTAAAAAAAAAAAAAAAAAAAGATACAATCAATGGTATTTTCTAAGGGTTCCATTCTCCACTTCCTACACTTTAAGAATATATTCATGAGGGCAGCTGGGTAGCTCAGTGGATTGAGAGTCAGGCCTAGAGACAGGAGGTCCTAGGTTCAAATCCAGCCTCAGACACTTCCTAGCTATGTGACCCTGGGCAAGTCACTTGACCCCCATTGCCTACCCTTACCAATCTTCTACCTATAAGTCAATACACAGAAGTTAAGGGTTTAAAATTTAAAAAAATATATATATATATATTCATGGGGGCAGCTGGGTGGCTCAGAGGATTGAGAGCCAGGCCCAGAGATGGGAGGTCCTAGGTTCAGATCTGACCTGAGACACTTCATAGTTGGTCACCACTTAGCCTCCATCGCCTAGCCCTTCCTGCCCTTCTGCCATAGAACCAATACACAGTATTGATTCTAAGATGGAATGTGAGGGTTTAAAAAAAAAAAAAAGAATATATTCAAGCTGGGCAGCCTTGGGACTTCTGAATAATCTGCCCCCTTTGGCCTTCTTCATGAACTCCATTTTCCAGAATGGCTTTTCTTGGCTGCCCCCAGGACCGTCCTCACTTCGGAGGTCACTGAGCACCAAGATGGATGTTGACTTGGAGTTTCTTGTGAAGTTCTTCATGTAATTTCTCCGTCACAGTCATCTTGGGGGGTGGGGAAGAGGGAAGTGACACTTGCTGTGAGCCAGGCATGGCCCCATAACGGCTGGAAGGGAGTCTCTTAGGATCCCCATTTTACAGATGAAGACAGAGGCCTTGGCCAGAGCCCCCCAGCTGAGGACTGTTGGAGGACGAATCCCACCTGATCTTCCTCATCTGGGGCTGCCATCCTGGGCCCCACATGGTGCCAGCAGCACAGGGGGACCCCCAATCTCCAGCTGTGCTCTTGGGGTCACAAGGGCCGAGAGCTCAGGTTGCACTGCGGCTTGGAATGAAACCATCTCGTGTGTTAGCCGGAGCCGCCGTGGTCCTCCATAGCTTTTCTGTCTAGTGTTGGCTTCGGGCAGGAGAGCGCCCACATGGAGGCCCGGCGAGGCTCATTAGGGAGGAGGGTCTCTGCGCCGCCCCGTCGGACCCCGTGATGGGAGGGGTGGGGCCAAGGGCTGCCCGCTTAGCGGTGGGGCCCAGGCCGTGGGGCCCTCCGGGGTCATCCCTCCCGGGCGGCTCTCATCAGCTCCTAGGACCAGACTCCGGTGCTGTTGGGGGGCTCCGTGTGTTCTGCACATCGTCTAATCTAGGAAACGGAGGGAGAAAGTGTTGCCGGCACAGGCACAGCTTAAAGGAGCCCAACGTGGAGCAGCCCTGGGGAGGCAGGGCGGCCAGTGCTTCGAGAATGTGTGCTGGTCGCTTTTTTCCATTCCACACCTCATAAATAGAATTAAAACAAATTCTGTATTATGACCAGCCCCAGGAAACAGAGCAGCTTTAGAGTCTGAGCAGAGAACAGCTTCTCACTGTGGCCTTGCGGAGAGCCGGGCTGCCCCCTCCCCTGCCCTGTCTGCCTCGCAGGTTGGCAGCAGCGGGCGAAGGAAATGAAACTTGGTCAGTTATTGCAGGATTTATGGTAGACCCGCTGTTGGCAGGAAGTGGTGAAAAGCTGATTGATGGTCTGTGGCAGACGCTCCAGCAAGAATCAGGACGGCTGCTTTCTGTTTTGTGATGTAGAAGATGGCAGGATGGAATTCCTGCAAAATACAGGGTGAAGCCTCACCCAGAATTCCAGGGGACCCCCCTGGAGAACTTTGGGTGAGGGGGCAGTTGAGAGGTAGTTAAACAGTTGTTATCTGGCAGTTGAAGTGAGCAGATCTTTCTGCTTGCTGCTCTTGACTTGGGGGTTCACCTGAGAGGCCATAGGGGCAACCAGCATCATGTCAGCTTCTACATTAGTTTTTACCCGCTTCTCTTCTCCCGCATCTCTGTGCCGCTTGTACCATGGTCCGGCTGTTGTCCGGTGAAGGCTCGTGTAATCAAGACACCAAATTTAAAATGGTATCAGCACAGCTATGGCGAAGCTGTGCTGTGAAAGGGGGATCACAGGGTTTGTAGTGTTTGGTTGTTTTTTTAGCCTCTCACAAAGTATTCTATTAATACTCCCAAAATTGTGATTCCTCAAATAGAGCCATAATCCCACCAACATCTCATTTTGGCAAACATTTTCAAAGTGCTTCCTATGAGAAAAGCGATGTATTGTCAGAGTAAATAGAAAGGTAACGTGGCACAGACGGAGTTCACTATCTAAACAGAGCAATCAGGGGCTTAGTGGGTAATGTTTGACTTGAAGTAGGATGCCCTGAGTTTGAATCCTGTCTCCAGCACCACCTAGCTGTACATGGCCTTGAATGATCATATCACCCTTCTCCTCAGCCTCAATTTCCTCCTCTGTAAAGTGAGGACAAAAATAGCACCCTCCTCAGGGTTTTTGTGAGGATCAAATGAGATAACATGAAATGCTTTGCAAACCTTAAAATGATATATAAATTGTAGCTATTATTAAATAAACTTTAACATGCTAATGGAATGACATGTTGCCTCCAGAAGAAATTATGAAGACAAGGAATTGAATTCAGCAAACCTTGGGAAGACTTGTAATTTCATTTTTTTATTCTGAACTTCAAACACCAAAAAATAAGCATTTGCAGACAGCAGAAAATAAAAAGAAGAATCTATATGAAACTGAATCTCCCATTTCACACTAAAAAGTATGTTAAATTCCTCCCATTATTTTCAAAACTTTCTTGCTTATCTGTGCTTCCTTCTGAGTTTCCTTCTCATCTGCTCATTTTAAAAAAATGTTTCAATGACTTTTTAGGGTTTATCTAACCTATTCTCCATCCCACAACCTCTCCCATTAAAAAAAAAAAAACTAATTATTTAAAAAAACCACCTAATTATAGGTGGGGGGAACCCTTTGTAATGAGCAAGTCAAGAAAAATAAATCCTTATAGTGTCAGTGTCCAAAACCCATGTCTCTTTCTGCACCTTGTGTTCCTCTCTGTCAGGAGGTGGGTACCATGTTTCCTCAAAATTGGCCATTGCATTGATCAAAGTCCTTAGGGTTCTCGAGAGTTATTTTTCTTTTTCATTTTGTTGTTTTTGAATAAAATTGTTCTCATTTCACTCTGTTGTAGTTCACAATACTAAAGATTCTCTGAAATTCTTTTCATCATTTCTTACAATACAATATATTCACTTACATTCATAGAATCCCCCTATCGGGATCAGGAGGTTTGTTTTGCTTGCAGCTATCCTCTCCTTGGCATTATCCATCCTCTTAGCCTATCTCTACCCCACTCTCCAGTTCCACAAGTTCCTGATTGAGTTTGATTTGTATATTAGTGTGAGACATGTTCAGGGTTCATCTGAATTTGGATCTACCCACTGCTGTCTTCATATACCCCAGTTAGGAAAAATAATAAGTTCTACCCCCTCCCTCATTTCTATACTAGAGTATTCTTTTTACCTACCTTCCTCTTCTCTAAAGTTCTTGCATAGAACCAGCCTCCCTCCTCCCCAGCTTCCCTATTTTTCCCATTTAACACCCTCAATACCGTTGAAAGACATTAAATTTCCAAAAGGACACTTGCTTCTTCTCCCCTATTAGAACATTAGCATTTAAGCATCCTCTAGCTCCTTCCACTTGATTAAATGAAGTTAACTTTCTAGGTTTTTCTGTATTTTTGTGTTTGTATTTCATAGTTCCTATTCAGCCATGGTTTTTTCATCAAAAAATACTGGAAAATTCCTCTATTCTATTAAAGATTCATTTTCTTCCTTTGTAAGATGATACTCGTCTTTATAGACTAAGTTATTTTGGTTTTTTACTTTTGGAATGCTATCTTCCAATATTTTTTTTCTCTAGATGAGAAGCTTTCACATTTTCTATGATCTTTTTTTTTTGTTTTTTTTTTGTTTTTTTTGTTTTTTTATAATCTTGTCTTTTTATTCAAAGGATTTTTCATTCAGTTTTTTTTTTATGGGGATAACTTTTTTTTTCAAACATTTATTAATATTAATTTTTAACATGGTTACATGATTCATACTCAACTTATCCCCTTCACCCCCGCCCCCGCACTCCCCCCACCGATGGTCGATGCACATTCCCACTAATTTTGTCATCTGTCCTTGATCAAGACCAATTTCCAAATTGTTGGTAGTTGCATTGGTGTGGTAGTTTCGAGTCCACACCCTCAATCATGTCCGCCCCGACCCATGCGTTCAAGCAGTTGTTTTTCTTATATGTTTCCTCTCCTGCAGTTCTTCCTCTGAATGTGGGCAGCGTCTTTACCATAAATCCCTCAGAATTGTCCTGGGTCATTGCATTGCTGCTGGTACAGAGGTCCATTACATTCAATTTTACCACAGTGTATCAGTCTCTGTGTACAATGTTCTTCTGGCTCTGCTCCTTTTGCTCTGCATCTGTTCCCGGAGGTCTCTCCAGTTCGCCTGGAACTCCTCCAGTTTATTATTCCTTTTAGCACAATAGTATTCCATCACCCGCATATACCACAGTTTGTTCAGCCATTCCCCAATTGAAGGACATACCCTCCTTTTCCAATTTGTTGCCACCACAAAAAGCGCAGCTAAGAATATTTTCGTACAAGTCTGTTTATCTATGATCTCTTTGGGGTACAAACCCAGCAATGGTATGGCTGGATCAAAGGGCAGGCATTCTTTTATAGCCCTTTGAGCGTGATTCCAAATTGCCAACCAGAATGGCTGGATCAGTTCACAGCTCCACCAGCAATGCATTAATGTCCCAATTTTGCCACATCCCCTCCAGCATTCATTACTCTCCCCTTCTTTCATTTTAGCCAATCTGCTAGGTGTGAGGTGATACCTCAGAGTTGTTTTGATTTGCATTTCTCTAATTATTAGAGATTTGGAACACTTTCTCATGTGCTTATTGATACTTTTGATTTCTTTACCTGAAAATTGCCTATTCATGTCTCTTGCCCATTTATCAATTGGGGAATGGCTTGATTTTTTATACAATTGCTTTAACTCCTTGTATATTTGAGTAATTAGACCCCTGTCAGAGTTTTTCATTATAAAGATTTTTTCCCAATTTGTTGTTTCCCTTCTGATTTTGACTACATTGTTTTTGTTTGTACAAAAACTTTTTAGTTTAGTATAATCAAAACCATTTAATTTACATTTTGTAATTTTCTCTAACTCTTGCTTGGGTTTAAAGTCTTTCCTTTCCCACAGATCTGACAAGTAAACTATTCTGTGTTCACTTAACTTGTTTATACTTTCCCTCTTTATATTCAAGTCTTTCACCCATTCTGAATTTATCTTGGTGTAGGGTGTGAGATGTTGATCTAGACCTAATCTCTCCCATATTGTTTTCCAAATTTCCCAGCAGTTTTTGTCAAATAGTGTATTCATGTCCCAAAAGTTGGGCTCTTTGGGTTTATCATACACTGTCTTGCTGATGTCATTTACCCCAAGTCTATTCCACTGATCCTCCTCTCTGTCTCTTAGCCAGTACCATATTGTTTTGATGACTGCTGCTTTATAGTATAGTTTAATATCTGGTACTGCTAGGCCCCCTTCCTTCACATTTTTTTTCATTATTTCCCTTGATATTCTTGATCTTTTGTTATTCCAAATGAAATTTGTTATAGTTTTTTCTAATTCAGTAAAGAAGTTTTTTGGTAGCTTGATAGGTATGGCGCTAAATAGGTAAATTAATTTGGGTAGAATTGTCATTTTTATTATGTTAGCTCGTCCTACCCATGAGCAATCAATGGCTTTCCAATTGTTTAGATCCAGTTTTATTTGTTTGGAAAGTGTTTTGTAGTTGTTTTCATATAATTGCTGTGTTTGTTTTGGTAGGTAGATTCCTAAGTATTTTATATTGTCTAGGGTGATTTTAAATGGTGTTTCTCTTTCTACTTCTTGCTGCTCTAGTGTGTTGGAAA
>NC_058130.1:38532372-38532730 GCF_016433145.1 Gracilinanus agilis | reverse complement strand
TGAGATCCAGTTTTATTTGTTTGGAAAGTGTTTTGTAGTTGTTTTCATATAATTGCTGTGTTTGTTTTGGTAGGTAGATTCCTAAGTATTTGATATTGTCTAGGGTGATTTTGAATGGTGTTTCTCTTTCTACTTCTTGCTGCTCTAGTGTGTTGGAAATGTATAGAAATGCTGATGATTTATGTGCATTTATTTTGTATCCTGCCACTTTGCTAAAGTTGTTGATTATTTCTACAAGCTTCTTAGTTGATTCTCTAGGATTTTTTAAGTAGACCATCATATCATCTGCAAAGAGTGATAGCTTAGTCTCCTCCTTGCCTATTTTGATACCTTCAATTTCTTTTTCTTCTCTAATTGC
>NC_058130.1:38481382-38527372 GCF_016433145.1 Gracilinanus agilis | reverse complement strand
CTTTCTTTCCCCTCTGTATCTTATTTACCTTTTCAGGTTTCTCTCGATTTTTGTGGTTGGATAGCAAACTTTCCATTTAGCCCTGGTCTTTTCTGTGCAAATACCTGGAATTCTTCAATTTTGTTGAATGCCCATACTTTCCCCTGGAAATATATAGTCAATTTTGATGGGTAGTTGATCCGTGGTTGCAGGCCCAGCTCTCTTGCCTTTCTGCATATCATATTCCAAGCCTTGCGATCTTTTAGCGTGGAGGCTGCCAGATCCTGTGTGATCCTGATTGGTGCTCCTTGATATTTGAATTGTTTCTTTCTGGCTTCTTGTAAGATTTTTTCTTTTGCTTGGAAACTCTTGAATTTTGCAATGATATTTCTTGGTGTTTTCCTTTCTTGATCGAATGTAGTGGGTGTTCTATGGATCCTTTCAATGTCTATGTTGCCCTCTTGTAGGACTTCAGGGCAATTTTGCTGAATTATTTCTGTTAGTATGGAGTCCAGGTTTCTATTAATTTCTGGTTTTTCTGGAAGACCAATTCTCAAATTGTCTCTTCTAGACCGGTTTTCTTGGTCTGTCACTCTCTCATTGAGATATTTCATGTTTCCTTCTATTTTTTCAGTCTTTTGACTTTGTTTTATTTGTTCTTGTTGTCCTGAGAGATCATTAGCTTCTACTTGCTCAATTCTAGCTTTTAGGGATTGATTTTTGGCTATAATCTTTCGGTTTTCGGCTATGATCTTTTGATTTTCGGCTGTAATCTTCTGGTTTTCGGCTGTAATCTTCTGGTTTTCGGCCATAATCTTCTGGTATTCCTTTTCAATCTGGTCATTTCTGGTGTTCATTTGCTTATCAGTTCATTTTGTTTCTGAGCCTCATTTTATCAATTGCAAGATTCTACCTTTTAAACAGTTATTTTCTTGCCAGATCTCTTCCATTTTCCTCAAAATCTCAGTTTTGAACTCTTCCATAGCTTGTGAGGGGTTTTCCTTATTTGAGGAGGGTCCGGATGCTTGTTTGTTCTCCTCCTCTGTTTGCTCGGTTGTCTGGATTGTCTCTGTGTAAAAGTTGTCGAGTGTTAAAGACTTCTTTTTCTTGTTGTTAATCTTTCTCTTCTGAACTTCCTGAGACTGGGTAGCCATCGTTAGCCCAGCAGCTTCTCAGGTTTATCCTCGCGCTCAGGGTCTGTCTGCGGTCAAGCCCCCTGGTGGACCCCCTTGCTTGATCCTCTGCTGGAGGTTTCTTTACAAGTCTCAGGGCGCTGCTTCCACAGTTGTATACCCGTCTGCACTCGTTCCCTACTCAGTGTTTCAGAGCTTTAGCTTGTGGCTGTGTCTGCCTCCACCCACGTCTCCGCCTGTGCTTGCGCTTTGCGCCCTGCATCCGCTCTCGGCGCCCTGCTCCCGTGCTCAGATTTTGTGTGCGTTCGTTAACTTTTTGGTGTCCTAAATCTTGCTGCTCTCAGGAACAGGCCCCGGAGCTGCCAATGACTCGATGGGTGCCCCAAACTTGCTCTATTTATTTTTAGCTGGCTTTGGCGCTATAGGTGTTGTGTGTGGAGGGGGTGGGGTGGGGTTGCTCAGCCTGCGATTTAGTGAGAGCTGTTTCACCCCTTTATAGCATAGAAATGCCTCGATTCCACGTACCTTCCACACTGTGCCCTGTTGTGGGGTTCCTCCGTTTGTCTGGACTTGTTTTTATGTCCCCTTGAGGAGTTTTGTGTGTTTCGGTCAGGAGAGGTTAAGAGCTGCTTCTTACTCTGCCGCCATCTTAACCCGGAACCACATTTTCTATGATCTTGATAATGATGTCCTAGTATTTGAATTGCTTCTTTTTGGATACCTGTGGTATTTTTTTTTTTTAAAGATAGAAGCTCTAGGTTTTGACTATGACATTCCTGGGACTTTTCCTTTTGTGTTTCCTCTCAGGAGGTGTTTTGTGGATTCTTTCTTCACTTTGCTCTCTACTTCTAATAGATCTGGGCAGTTTTCATCGATCATTTCTTGAAATATAGTGTCCATACTTTTAAAAATCATGGTTTTCAAGGAGCATATTAATTTCAAGATTCCCCTTGTCCTGTATGCCAGATCCACTTGTTTTTTGTATCAAGTATTTTACATTTGCCTCCATTTAAAAAAAAATCTTTAATTTTGTTCTAAACTATCAGAATATTATTCTGCTTCCAGTTTTTGTCTCTGCAGGACACCATTCTCTGCCCAACCACCAAACTGACATTCTGCACATAAAGATCTGAAATCTTCCCTAGCTCCCTGTTGCCAAACCAAGCCTTTGTAATAGGACTCCCAGATGTCTTTGCAGGATTATTTCACGCCCATTCCCCTTCATTTTCTCTTTCAGTCAGAATAAGTTAACTAATGGGCTCACTTCATTTTCAGTCTCTGGTCTTTGTCACATTGGTTGTTGGAGAGGCTGTAGAAAAGCCTGTCACTAAGATGCTGTTGGTGGGGTAGACATTAGTCTAGCCATTTTGGAAAGCAGGTTAAATTATGCTTAGAAAGTAACAAGGTCTCTAGCTTTTGGCCTAGAGATCCCATTTCTAGTCAAGTACCCCAATGATACAAAGGCATGATACTCAACAAATAAAGAACTGGAATGTTAGCTGCCCATTCGGGTGAGGAGTTTCTAAAAGAGTCTACAGGGGCAGCTGGGTAGCTCAGTAGATTGAGAGTCAGGCCTAGAGACAGGAGGTCCTAGGTTCAAGCCCGGCCTCAGCCACTTCCCAGCTGTGTGACCCTGGGCAAGTCACTTGACCCCCATTGCCCATCCTTACCACTCTTCCACCTAGGAGCCAATACACTGAAGTTAAGGGTTTAAAAAAAAACAGAAAAATAAATAAAAGAGTGGGACAGGTGGTGCCCAAGTGTGATGGCTAAGAAATGACAGAATTCCAGAAAGCATGGGAAAGTGAAACGGGAAGAACCGGGGACACATTTTCTGGGACCTTGTAAAGTGTGGCTACCGGAAACGGAAGCTGTGGGGGTGCTGGCCAGCCTTGCCCGGAGGGGCACGTGCTCATTTGTTACCTCCTTTTCCTCCCAAACTTCCTCTTATTCGCTGTTAGAAGGCTTGCTCACAGGGTGGGCAAAGCAAGTGAGGCATGAGGGTATGAAGGCGATATTGAAAGGAATTAAAACAGTCAAGCCGGGGCGCTGCGGCCAGAATTCCCTCCCACTTTCCCGCCCCTCTCGGAGGCTCCTCCTCACCCGCTTCTCTTTCCGGCATGTGGGATTATTCCCTTTTCTGCCTGGGCACTCCGCACTGGGAGTGGTTCAAAGATGCTTGTGGAATGGGGGGTGGGGTGGGGCGGGACGGGGGACGTCACAGGCAGGAAACAGTGGGAGTGGGAGGAGTGAGGACGGACCTACGGACTGGGAGGAGACCCTCAATGACCTCCCGGAAATGATTTCCATGAAGTGACGGCAAGGGGGGGGGGGTCATGGAAGAGACAAGTCTGTTTGTGCAAGTTTGGCTGCGGAGGGAGAGAAGCTGAGAGACAAGGTGAGGGGGAGTGTCTGAGGGTTCCCCCTAATGGGAGGACTTGAGGAGGAGAGACCAGAGGGAAGGCGAAGGGGTATGGCATTAGCTATGGCTAACATTGTCACATAACTAATTCATCAGTGAACTTGTCGTTAGATAAGCATCTGGATGATCTTTTTTTTTTTTTTTTTAACCCTTACCTACCATCTTAGAATCAATTCTCTGTATCCTTTCCAAGGCATAAGAGCAGTAAGGGCTGGCCAGGCAATGTGGGGTAAGTGACTTACTCAGGGTCACACAGCTAGGACGTGGCTGAGGCCACATTGGAACCTGCGACCTCCAGTCTCTAGATCCACTGAACTCCTCCCCCAAACCCATAGTCTTACTATCAGTCAGTCAATCAACAAACACAAAGCACCTGTGTGCTAGGCACTGTGCCAAGTGCTGGATTTATGCTTATGGGGCAACAAAAAGATGATAAGTAGGAGTTTCCTATGTTGGGTGTGTATACTTTGTTCTTGGAGGTATATCCCTGTCCTTATAAGATTTTGTTAAAGACTTTCACTCATTAATTATATCATTTATTTTGCATGTATTATTTGTAAAAATCATCCTTTTAAAAAAAACAACTCTTACCTTCTGTCCTAGAATTGATGCTAAGTATAGGTTCCAGGCAGAATTGCAGTAAGGGCTAGGCAGTTGGGGTGAAGTGACTTGCTCAGAGTCACACAGCTAGCAAGGAAAATTGTCTAGTCTTTATGAGTGTTACAATGAATACAGAAATCACTGTATCTATTTTAAATTAGGTACATTCTGAAGTGAGTCATTTAAAATGGTA
Source organism: Gracilinanus agilis (assembly GCF_016433145.1). Taxonomy (NCBI): domain Eukaryota; kingdom Metazoa; phylum Chordata; class Mammalia; order Didelphimorphia; family Didelphidae; genus Gracilinanus; species Gracilinanus agilis. Next base: position 38,523,045 of record NC_058130.1, on the reverse strand, counting down.
CAATATAGGCTATATAAGGAATGGCAGCTTTAAAACCAGTGTATGATTTCATTAGTGATTGATAAGACAAAATGTCCTTTGTGGTTCTCTTTCTGGGAGGGGGGTAATTTCCTGTGCCTCAGATGTTCATTACTAAGTTCTCAGTCCAGGAAAATTGAGTAAGAATGAACCCTCCTTTTATTCCTCAGACTTATATTCTGTAACAATGAAGCTTGATAAAGCATCTTTTTTGAAAGCTCCATTCTTAAGGAGCTTAGAATGCGTCCTGTGTGTGTCTCAGGCTGCAATCAAAACATCTTACTGAATGAGGGAGGTTAGGGGATTTGTTGCCCTCAGATAATGAGGCTGAAAAGGGAATTGATTTGCTTAAGGGGCCCCCAGCTCATGAGCAGTAGAAATAGGGGAAACCAGGTTCTTGACTCACAGCCTGCTGCTTTATCGCTTTATAACATTGATGGCAAACCTGTGGCACAGATGCCAAAAAATGGCACACATGCGCTCTCTGTGGACATGCTGCCTCCCTCCCTCCCCTGACAAAGGCAGAAGGACTTTGTGGAGCTGTTCCCCTCCCCCTCTCCACCATGCTTGAGGACATTTTTTCATATCCCTGCCCTCTGCCAGGCATCTCACAGGCAGCAGAGGTGGGGGGAGGGGGAGCAGAGGGCTCCAGCCACTCCCTTTGCCCTCTCCACACTTGCTGAGGACATTCCTCATCCCCGCTCCACCCAGCAGCCCAATGGGAGCACTTCCTCCCTCCCCTGTGTAGGGTAAGGAGAGGTTTGGAGGGGTGAGGGGTGGTACCCCATCTGTGGGATGGAGGCGGGGCCCGGCATGCCATCTCTGAAAGGTTTACCATCACTGCTCTATAATATAGTCTCTTCTACCCACATTATGTTAGTGTGATGATATAGGATGCTTTTTTTTTTTTTAAGTTGTAGGGTTTTTTTGTTTTGTTTTAATTTTAAACCCTTACCTTCTGCCTTAGAATCAATACTGTGTATTGGCTCCAAGGCAGAAGAGCAATAAGGGCTAGGCAATGGGGGTGAAGTGACTTAGCCAGGGTCACCCAGCTAGGAAGTGTCTGAGGCCAGACTGGAACCCAAGACCACCCATCTCTAGGCCTGGCTTTCCATCCATTGAGCCACCCAGCTGCCCCCAAGTTGTAGTTTATTTTATTTAATTTATTTTTTCCCATGGTTACATGATTCTTGTTGTCTCCCTCCCCTTTTTCCTCCCTCCTCCCAGAGCTGACAAGCAATTCCTCTGGGTTATACATATATTATAGGATGGTCTCTTTAAAGTGTAATGATAATGTTTAGAAACAAAATATTTCTTGAGGAGAATAGAAGGTTATATCAGCTGGGCCTGTAGAAAGACATGTGGGACCAGAGCAGCCTATTCTTTTTACTTCTTGATATCCTGAAGGTCTAGGTCGAGACTATGTTTATACTTCTCTAGTTCAACTGATAAGACAATATGGGACCCAGGAGCCGAGATTGTGGGTGAATGATTTGGAAGATGTTACATGGTATTTAACATTTTTTTTTGAAGATTATTCTGAGAAAGGGGTTGGTAGCTTCATCAAAGAGTCCAAGGGTGAGAGAGGTCCATGACACACAAAAAGTTCAGAACCCTCAACTATATCCTCAAATGGTGGCCAGTCTGTGTATCCAGCAGCCTCCCTGCTTCTTGATACCCCTAAATCGCCTGGCAGACAGGCTACTTAGATGAGTGAAGCCCATTTGGTAAGAGGGATGCCGGAAAAATGGACTTAATAAAAGTGTTTTAATCATTCAAGAATGTTATGATTAAAATTCTCTAGACACTGTATCTTAATTTATAATTATTTATGAAATAACACAAAGTGGGCCAGAAAAAGAGAAGGCACCAACCATATGAGGCCGGCTGCCTTCCTTTCCGAGAGCTGGGACCAGACACCTCTCCTTGAACTCCCAGGAATCCTCTGATTGAGGGCGGTGGGCACCAGCAGGCATGAGACCTTCAGAGGGTCTCCCCTCTTCCGTACCCCCGCTACCTCAAGAGGCTTGTTCACAGATAAACCAAAAGCTGTCTCCTCCCTTATTCTGCAAGAAGCAAGTTGTGACTTCATCTTAAAATTAAACTTTTTTTCCCTTGAAAATACAAAGGTTGTCTTGGCTTGCCAAATAGAGGGCTACAGGCTAGTGTTGAGTTTCCTGGGGAATAAAGGATGGTATGTATTCTCCAGACTCTGCCCTTGAGCCCCCTGACCAATGTGATGGTCATTTCAGAACACTGGCCTCTCTCTCAGATTTCCACTGCCCTCTTCTTAGGGTGTTGGCCGTCTTCTCCCTTTCAGGGAGAACCATTGTCAGTGACACAGGATTGAAGCTGACCCCAATCTGATGTTCCCCTCTTTCCCAAGCCCCCCTCCAGTGTTCCCAGGCTCTCTGGGAGTTCTTGCCCTTAAGCCTGGGGCTGGTGTTAGGAGAACATCAGGTGCTCTTGGCACCAATGCAGTGGCTGGTTCTTGTCCTAAATTTGACCCACGTTATGCCCTGTACCACGCTGCGCTGTGCTAACGACTGAAGCCTGTTGTAGGATGTTAATTTGGGACGCAGAGGAAGATGAACCCTTAACTAACCCTGACCCTGTTTGGCCCACAGCCCAGGGACATGCTCCAAGATGGTAGACTTCTCCCCCTGTCCAGTCCCAGAGTCTCCATTGGCCAAGGTTCCTGCCTGAGGCTTCTGTCTAAAAGATGGTGACTTGGGGGAGGTGGGGTTGGGGAGGATGCCATGTGTCAGTGGGCTATGTCGTCAGGTGCATTTTTAAAAATTCCATTTTAATAATGAACATCTTCAGTATGTCCATAGCTTAAGAGAGCCCACCTCCACTTGCGTATGCTATGGTTCTCACCCAAGGAAAAGAGCTTTTTGAGGTGTTGTCTAATGTGTCTTTTCATTTTGTCCATTTAAGGTCCAAAAAGTTGTTCAGTCTCGCTGAAACTCTCCAGAGAACCTACCTTGTAAAGGGTCAGCTGGGATTAGAAATAGAAGAACTCGAATCCGCTGCGCTTCTCGTGCAAGGTGAAGAAAAAATGTTAGATGTCCTCTGGTCGGCTTCCAGGCTCCCGCTCCCTGGCTTGGATTCACTCACCATTGGCTCTTCGGTATCAGACAGGATTTCATCCTCTAAGACGGAGGACTTGAATGGAGCCCAAGCTAAGCCTAGTGAGTGCAAGGTTGAGAAAATGAGTCATGTGGAAGAAAACACTCCCCCGATGACGAATTCTTTTGATTTTTGTACAAAACCAGACATCCGTACACTTGATAGAAGTCAAGGAGAGCAGGTCCATTCTTCCCAGTCTCCTGGGGCTCCTGCACCACTCATTATAGAATTGGAAGAAAAAATGGAAACTGAACCTCGGCATTCTCAACAGCAGGAAACTTTAGCAGTGGATGAAGGCAGGCTCCCCGATTAAACACATAAACACCACTAGATCAGATCTCTTACTCTCTCTCGCTGCTGCTGCTGCTAAATAAAATCCATCCCGAGTCCATCGCTGTGCACTGCCTCTTTTTGTAGCCATATTTTGACATATTAATATAAAAAGTTCTGTATCCTTGTTTCAATTTTAAAGATAAAGTATTCAAGCATTATGACATCATGATGAACTTTTGAAATGAAAAAGAGAATTCTAGCAGACTGTAAGCTCCTTGAGGGCAGAAGATGGTTTTGTTTTTGTATTTGTAGTCCCCGAGGGCAGAAGATGGTTTTATTTTTGTCTTTGTAGTCCCAGTGCACAGTGTGAGTGCCTGGCACGAAGTAGACTTCTAAGTGTTTGTTGAAATGAATCTAAAATATGAGTATTTCAAGCACAAATTCAACAATAAAGCTTCTGGTGAAACTGAGTAGTCATTGGTCTCTTTTAAGGAGAACTTTTACTTCAAAAATAAGTATTTTCTCCCTTTAATTTATAAAATATTTGCATAAATTTTACCTTTTTGTTCACCTCTCCTGTGGACCACCTAAGCTGTAGCCTATTGATAAAAAACTAGCAATTTTACAAGTGGTTGACCCAAGTTCATATTTCAACCATTGCACAAAGGCTGGTCAAGGATAGAATGGGGGTGTCAGGAAGTGGGGTCATCTGTGGGAACTTCCCATGAAATTAAAAAGTAAAAGTGAATAGGGGGCAGCTGGGTAGCTCAGTGGAGTGAGAGCCAGGCCTAGAGACAGGAGGTCCTAGGTTCAAACCCGGCCTCAGCCACTTCCCAGCTGTGTGACCCTGGGCAAGTCACTTGACCCCCATTGCCCACCCTTACCAATCTTCCACCTATGAGACAATACACCGAAGTACAAGGGTTTAAAAAAAAAAAAAAGCAAAAGTGAACAAAATTCAACAAATAACATTGATAAGAAGAGCCCAGTCAGAGAGAAAAATGTAAAGAAGGAAAATCAGAATTGTTAGGTTCTCATATGGACTATGAAGAAGGGTCACAGGGATTCTAGTCATTGCTGGCAAAACAGTTATCAGCAGAATTTGCAGTAGGATACACAAAAGCTGTCATGAGTGCCCATCATTCAAGAAACCCAGTTCAAGCGATTCAGATCTACAATGCTTTGATTCATTCATTCATTCTGAAGTGGGTAAATAAACACTGGGGAGATAGTAGAGGGAGAAGGGGAATGATGGAGGAATGCTAGGGTGAGTTGTTAACTGCCAAAACACTTAAAACACAAAAGAATCACACCTCTCACAAGTAATGGACAGGGCTTGGGGAATTGCCTGGAGCCATCAAATCCACCCTGTCTGACATGGTCACAGGGGGAACCTCAAGGATTGCATGGCTGCCTCAGGAATGACGGAAATCCCCACTCAGATTTCCCAGTGTGACCCTTCTCTTACTAGCACTCATTATTGGAATTGTAATGATCAATAACCTTACTCAACCCCAGGGAAATGCAGAACAGCTGAAGGCTGTTACTAGAGCTTCTATAGACTCCCAGGAAAATCCCACCCTTACATGTAATCATACAGAAATTCCCCTAAAAGTCGCTTCATAAGATTTTAAACCCCCAACAAAACTGTACTTGGATTTTTCACTCCCATGTACAGGAGCTTGCATAACAGCAGGCTGGAGCTGCTTCCAAGCCTCCCTGATCCCTAATATGGAATGTTAACATAGAGAGGACAATGGATGAAAAATAGAGAAGTTGTTCCATGAGAAGGCTGATACGTCCCACTACACCGGACTGTTTTATTAACCTTATATCCTAGAGAACATATCAAACATACCTTTGAAAAATATTGAAAGTTACTGGAGAATGAAAAGTTGTTAGTAACAGAATTAATGTATGACTTATCTCCAAGAAAAGATGTATGTTGAAAATGAAATTCCATGTCAACTGTATGTGTAATCTTTAAGTGTATAAAAATAAAGACAGCCCAAGCCTGGTTGGAGCAGTTTCTGTGATGCCTAGCTACGGGCAAAAACTTTAACTGTTTCTCATCTCATTTCACCGACGATGCCATCTTTCAAGGGACTTTTGAGTCCTATGGGAGGTGGACTCCCACAGGAAATGAGTAGTGACAGCACTAAGGGACTGGCAGTTGAGACCAACTCTCCTTCTAACTCTAGCCAGGGATTAAATTACACTATAATGGGTCCTCTGGGTTGTGGAGAAGGAAACAAACAGGAAGTTATAAAACAGTTTACTGAAGTTAGGGAAAGGGAAATGGGAGAGGTTTTGACTAATCTAACAAGGAGAGTTCAACCAACTGTCAGAATGGGGAGTTGGCTTGCTTCTCTCTAACTTTAGCACAGACCAACAGGCAGTCTGGCTGGAACAGGAGAAGCTGCTAAGGGGCTTTGGAGACAAGAGGATTCTCACACCACAGGAGATACTGATCCAAGTTGAATCCTTGATGGTAAAGTACCTGGAACAAATCCTTGGTCAGCCAGTAAAATCTACAAGACTAAAAAGAAAGGCACTCTGCAATTGGTCCACCCAATTGCAGTGGCTTAACCTTTCTTCAGCCTAGGCACTTGCTTGATGTTCACACCCAAGATCTCCAAAAGTAAGCGACATAACATAAGCTTCAGATCTAATCCATTACACAAGAACAGGGTCACAGGACCAACAAGACAATTGCTCCAATCCTTACAACTTTTCAAACCTCTTCAAAAAAGAACTATACACAAGAGATAAAGTCATTTCAGCTCCCTCCACAGTCTTGGACAGAGATTTCAAACATGTGGACCCCAAAACTCCTGAGTTCAATCTGATCTAGATTAAAATATAGCTGGGAAATACAGGTAGCCTTTCCACATCATGACTTTCCCCATTGTAGCTTTGATATCTTGTAAGTTGTCATAAGAAATTAAATGGGAATTTTGGGGGAGTTCTGTGGAAGCCCTAGATGACATGTGAAGGCCAGCATATGATACAGAAAAGGTTTAGAAACTCAGAAATGCACAAACTATATGTATAGTATTGTATAATATCAATATATTTTCTCTTTGAATACCATAAATATATATGATTTTTAAAAAAGTTAAAATGTGCAAAAAGAACACAAAAGTCAGCCTATGACACACAAAAGCTAGAAATATAGAGATATCTTTAAAAAATTTAATAATGCATAAGTGCACGTAAGGTACTGTATTTACCCATAAAAGAAAAAGAAAAAAATTCAGATTTCTTCTCTAATATGAAGGGAGGACCAAAAAATGTTACATGGATTTTCCAGACTGGCACCACACTCCCTAACCCCCACCCTAATGTGGAAGGGATGCATGGACTTTAAAAAATATGTACATATATATGTCAACATAGATAATGTTAATAAATGGTATTTAAGTTAATATATAGCCTGCAGGGATCCTTATGAATGGCTTAGTGACCCTGTTTCTAATTGAGTTTGATATTTCTGGTCTAGGACACCAAGAACTTGTTATAAAATGCCAATGAATTAATAGAAGATAAGACTAACCTCCAACCCCTAATTCATTCCCTCATCTACAATCTGGCAGGTCAAAGAACCATGGACTTACAACAGAACTCAATTCTACCCCTCTCCTGGACTTTCAAAATTCAAAAGTTCTTGGGCTGGGATTGTACTGTGACAATGCTCTGAACTATGAAAGTACTTGGATAAAGAACTGAGCAACTGTGAGGACTGGGGCACCCACAAAGTCTGAAGAAGAGGGACCCACTTTCATCTGGACCCAGTTCTGTTCTCCCAGTTGTTAGTGACATCCCAGGGCATTGTCTTGACTTGCACACAAATTAGATTATAGAGGCAGATTTGCAGTTAAGAACCTCTTTCTCTCCTCCCAAGTCACTGAGGTCCAGAGGCAAGACAAAAGTCAGAATGGTGCAGTGGATGATCTTGGCATCTTTGATGTCTAACCAAGCTCTAAGTGCCCCACAGCACCTGCTTCATGAACTTTAGAACAAATTGTTCTCATCCTCTCATTCTGGTAGGGGAAGTCTTCATATGCTTGGGGTAGACATCTCCTTAACTCACTAATGGCTTTGAGACTTTTTCTCACCCTCAACCTGGTTCTGCTGAGATAGTATTATTGGGGTATGGTCAATGCCTGTGCTACAGTTTCTTGGAGTCCCAGGGGAGAGTTGGATGAGAGGTGGATAAGTAACAACCCTGAAAATGGTCTAGTCGTCCCTGAACACCCCATGTACCCCACTATGTTCACCCAGTAGTCACTTGGTATAGGAACTGAGGCTGGTGAAAAGTGGATTGACCAACGTGAGAGGAGGTTTCAACTGCTTGGAGGTCCAGCCATTAGGGATAGCACAGTCACAGAGGAAGGAGTCATAAAAGTGAAAAGTAGGGGAAAATAAGGGGGAAAAGACTGAAGTTACCAAAAATCTTAGAAGGAAGAAAATTCAGCTCAAGACCTTGAACATAATCAAATAAATTAATCAGAAGGGAATATGGCTTTCAGATCAGCTGAATGAGTCGTGACATCTATGAGTAAGTATCATAAGACAAATGAAAATGAAAACAACTGATGACACAAGAGAACCTATAGATTATCAATAGAGCAGGATATTCCTGATTGGCTTAAAAGAGAAATAAAAATTATGAAAGCAGAATTTGTGGTCTGCACAGTAGAAATAATCAGCATAATAGAAAAAAATGAATCTATGGTATGAAGTCTTATTAAACAAGAGAATTGCCAGGTCTAGAGACCAGAAGATCTGGGCTAAATCTAGTCTCAGAAACTTCCTAACTGGGTGACCCTGGACAAGTCACTTAACCCCCACTGCCTAGCCCTTACCACTCTTCTGCCTTGGAACCAATATGTAGTATTGATTCTAAGAAAGAAGGTAAGGGTTTTTTAAAAAGAGAATTATTCATTGGGAATGCAAATACACAGAAGTGAAGGACAATCTGGAAGAGAGGCAAAAAGCAATAACATTAAAAGACAATGTGATTGTAGGGCAGCTAGATCATACAGTGAATAGAGTACCAGGCCTGGAGTTGGGAGGAACTGGGTTCAAATCTGGCCTCAGACACTTCCTAGCTGTGTGATCCTGGGCAAGTTACTTAGTTCCCATTGTCTAGCTCTTGCTGTTCTTCTGTCTTAGAATTAATACTAAGACAGGAGATAAGGGTTTATTAAAAGAAAAAAATAATATTGTACAAACAAAGGAATGCAGAGATGCAAAAAACTGTCAATGATAACCAATCTTACATAGAATGGGGCAGCTAGATGGTGCAGTGGACAGACTGTCGGGTCTAGAGTCAAGAAGACTCATTTTCCTGAGTTCAAATCTAATCTCAGACACTTACTAGGATTATGACCCTGGGCAAATCGTTTACCCTGTTTGCCTCAGTTTTCTTATCTGTTATAAAAAAAAAAAAAAAGCTAGAGAAGGAAATAACAAAGCATTTCAATATCTGCCAAGAAAGCCCCAAATGGGGAAACAAAGAGTTGGACATGACTGAAAACAATTCAACAACAATAACTTACATAGGTTAAATGGTTACTCAATCAACTTGTACTCATACTCATCACCATGATTTGGTTTGTTAGATGTCTCCATCTCTAAAAGAAAAATTGTTACTGATTATTTCTTAAGACTTCCATTTCCCCAAACAAAGTGTCATTGTCATCCTCTTCCACTTTGTATCCATAAAAAAGGAAACTCTTTATATATAGGTTCAATCTATATCAAGCAGGAGAAACATTGATTAGACTAGATTTAAGGCAGCAAGTGATAAATGTAGCTCAGAAATTGATTCATGCCTCCAGAGTGACTAGGGGCATAGCTGTCCAGAGCTGGCACCATTGGTGTCTCAAGGCTAGAGAAAACAAACAGGGATACACATGTCAAATGGATAAATTACTTTGCTGTTCAGAGCTCTCCATAGAGGCCATTTGTTTCCTAGATAAGGAAAGCTGCTCTCCAAAGTTGTGAAAAGATAAGCTAGAAGAGAAGGATGAATGTGGAATTCTCCGGTTATTTGGTGACTTGAGCTCTGAAAAAAGGGACTTGGCCTCAGAAGGGAATCTTGCAACATATATCTGTAGCTGTTTTTCTTCAAAAGTGCTAGGATTTTCCCATTCACATTCTGTACCTTGTTGTTGTTGTTGTTGTTCCATTTTTTTCTTTTATTTTTATTGGCAGTTTTTATTTTTATATCCAATTCATTTCTGAACACAACCTTCTCCCTTCTCTACTCAGTAAGTCATCCTTGATGAGAATGATTTTAAAAAAAAGATGTTCAGCAAAAGTAAACCAAGGTTGACAATGTATGTAGTATTCCTCATCTGCAGTCCCTCTTCTCTGCCATGACGAGATATTATAGTTTATAGGGGTGTGTTGCTTCCACCAAAGCTATCCATCTTGTTAATGGAGTGTGGTAGTTGGATTCATGGGATAAGAGGATTTATTGATTTAAAATAGAATCTGCTCATATGAGTTGGTCTGAGAAAAAACAAGCAAAGTTCTCAGAAACATCTCAGAAGATGGAATCTGGCCCCTAAACTCAAATTAATGAGAAAAGTGAGAGATAGCCAATGTTCCACAGCCAAACCACTAACTGGTTCATTTATGAGAGAGGTCTTTCTCAAATTCTTTCCACTATGGGTCTATTTATTGGTGGGTTGGAAAGAATCCTGCCTGATTTATGGAGGGAGGGTTTTAAAGAGTACATAGAATTTCAGAGGCCATGTAATTAAGCCCTGCCCTGAATAAGTACCCTCTGTAAAGCATACCCCAAAAGTGATCATCCAGCTTTGACTTAAGATCCTCTGATGGGGGGTGGGGAGGGCCACCACCTCTTAAAGCAGTCCATTCTACTTTGGGACAAATCTAATCATTAGGAAGGTTTTTCTTGCATTAAATCAAACTTTGCAGTAGACAGAGCAACAAGACGTGGAATCAAGAAGTTTTGAGTTCAAAATGATACTTAAACACTTATTAGCTATGTGACCTTGGGCAAGTTACTTCACCCTGTTTGACTCAGTTTCTCCATCTTTTTCTTCATCAGTAAAGTGAAGTAGAGAAGGCAATAGAAAACCACTCCAATATCTTTACAAAGAAAACTCCAGTGAGGTCATGAAGAGTTGGAGGTGACTGAAACCACTGAATGACAATGAATTTCCACTAGTTCCCATTTTTCTCTCTATGACTCAGACAGGAAAAGGTTAATTTCTTCTATAAAGCCTTTGAAGTACTAGAAGATGCTAGTCGTGTTCCCTTTGGATCCTTCTTTTATCTAAGGCTGAACATCTCTTTCTTCAAATGATCATTATGAGGTATGTTTGTCTCAAGGCTTTTCAGGTCAACTCAAGTCATACAAATATTTATCAATTGTTCACTATGTGCCAGGCACTGTGCTTGGCACTGAAGATAAAAATACAAGAAAAAAGAAAGACAATTCTTGCCCTAAAGGAGCTTACATCCTAACAGGAGAAGACATTATGTCAAAGAGGAAGAGGAGCGATACCCCTATGGTGGCAAATTGGAGAATGAAAGATGGCTGATCCCTTCCTCAAAAGGGAAGTTCTGGAAGGAACTCACCAATGGGAGAGGAGAAGGGAACTGAAGAGAAAGAAGATAGGTGAAGAATGATGGCAAAATCTGTCAGCCATTCTGGTTGCCTTCTAGTCTCATTATTTCATTTTACAGATAATGAATCTGACTCCCAGAGAGGTTGTGCCTTGCCAAAGATCATATACTTAATAAATGTTTAAGGAAAAAATTAGAACCCAGGCCTCTAAGGCTAGCATTTTATCCACTCCAATTTATTAATGACCTTTCCAAAACATGGTGCCCAGAACCAAACATGGTACTCCCAGTGTGGTCTGACCAGGTTTGATGGACCTCTCTCCAACTCATAGGCTTCCCTTGCGATTGGCTACATCAGCTTTACCTCCTTTTGTTGTTGGTATTTTTTGGATAATGCCAGATACCATATCTCTATAGCCAGCCAATTCATCACCCAATGTGTCCCAACCTCTGTTATCAGAGATGAGAAGCCAATCAGATGCTCCTGAATGAAAATAGTATAGGTTACCACTTCCCTCCCCTAAATAAAACTATTCACCTTCATCACTGAGCTACTCTGTTTGAAACTTCCCTTGGCATGCTCTTGGCTTGTTGCCTCTTCCCTTTAATCATTGCCCCCAATTATCTCCTTTTGAACTTTAAAGTCCTCCTATGTTAAAATTAAAACATGCCTTAATATAATAAGGCCCTTTACTTTAAGGATATACCTACTGATCTGTCTGATTCTTATATGAAATGTCCATTAAATACCCAAAAGACTGGCCTAGGACACCAGAGCAAAGATATAGAGTGATTATAATCTCCCTAATCCTGCATATCTCTTTTGATACGCACTGGTAGCACATGAGCTTTTTTTGCTGTCATGTTGAATTGTTGATATTTTTGAATTTATAGTCTATAAGAATATTTTTGGATAGACTGTTGTGTGGCCAAACCTTGTATTTATGAAATTGTGGTTTTGGTTGTTGCTGGGATTTTCTTTAAGCCTTCTTTTAGATTGTGAGTTCCTTGAAAGCAGAGACTGTCTTTCTCCTTTCTTTATATTCCAGCCCATAGCACAGTGTCTGAATATTTGTTTTTGTTCAGTTTTTCAGTTATATCCCGCTCTTCATGATCTCATTTGGGGTTTTCTTGGCAAAGATACTAAAGGAATTTGCCATTTCCTTCTTCAGTCTGGACATAGTAAGTACTTAATAAATGTTTATTACTTGTCTCTTCACTATCATTTCTACTTAATTTCATCTATATAGAATCTGTCCACTATTCTAGGCAGTCAAAATCTTTTTAAATCCTAACTCTGTCATCTGTGTTTCATATTAATGGATTTGACTCAATATGCCAAGACCCACCATGTATAGTACAACCCATTGGATAAGGGATGACTTTCAGGAACCAAAATCACTTATCCTTTTAAGACTGACCACAGGATGGAGCCAAGATGATAGAGTAAAGGCAGAGACTCGCCTGAGCTCTTCCAAATTCCTCTCTAATCAACATTAAAATAATGCCTCCAGTGAATTCTGGAGTGGCAGTACCAACAAAAGGATGGAGTGAAAGAATTTTCCAGCCTGAGACAACTTAGAAGGGGTGAGAATGGAATATATCTTAGTATAGGCCTCCCCTAGCATAGGCTGCACTCTTGTAAGTCAACAGCAAGTCTTGGGGGCAACTGAATCAGCTGTGGTGGATTTTGGAGCTCCCATCTCAGACATTAAGAGGTGGAGGTGGGAGGGTCAGACCGTTGGCCAGAAGGAAATTATAGGGGAACCTTTGTTGGCTCTTGAGGCAGGACTCTGTTGCATTGCCCATATGTGGATCCAGGTTAGAGTCCTAGAGTGAGGTGGAGCACCAATAGGAGCAGGGATCCTGACCACAGTTTCAAGGCAGAAAAGAATACTTGTGGTCACTCACAGACCAGAGCACAGGCCAGGAGAACAGTGATTGAATCTCTCCTTAGATTATACTACCTTAGAAGAACTGAAAACTTATAAAATCCCAGAATTAGCTCTGAAAATAGCAGGACAAAAAACCTGAAGCTTGAGAAAAGTATACTTCTTCACCTCAAGGAGCAGAGCCCAACATTAACATGAAGTTAAAGGCCAAGAAATAGGCTAGAAAAATAAGCAAACAATAACAAAGAATCTTGCCATAGAAAGTTACTGTAGTAACAAGTAAGAACTAAACAAAAACTCAAAAGAAGACTGCAATGTCAAGATAGTTACATACAAAGCTGGAAAGAAAAATGTAAATTGGTTTCAGGCAAAAAAAAAAAAAATTCCTGGAAGAGCTCAAAAAGAATTTTAAAAATCAAATAAAAGAAGTTGAGGGAAAAAAGGGAAAAGAGAATGATGTAAGAGAATCATGAAAAAGAGTAAAAAGCTTGGTAAAGAACACACAAAAAATAAGAGAGAGAACTCCTTAAAAAGCAAAAATGGTCAAATGCAAAAGGAGGTACAAAAACTTACTGAAGAGAATAACTTCTTAAAAATAGAATTGGTCAAGTGGAAGCTAATTATTCCATAAGACACTGAGAAAAAAATCAAAAGAATTAAAAAAAGAACACAGAAGAAAATGTGAAATATCTCCTGGGAAAAATAACTGAACTGGAAAATAGATTGAGAAGAACTAATTTAAGAATCATTGGTCAAAATTATTAATGACAAAAAAGAATCTATACATCATATTTCAAGAAATGATGAAGAAAAACTGCCCTGATATCCTAAAAACAGAGGGTATAATAGAAATTGTAAAAACTCAATTATCACCTCCTGAAAAATATCCCAAAATGAAAGCCTGCAAGATTACTATAACCAAATTCCAGAGTGCCTAGGTCAAGGGAAAAATATTGCAAAAAGCCCAAAAGAAATAATTTAAATATTGTGGAGCTATAGTTGGGATAATGCAAAATTTATTAGCTTCTATGTTAAAGGATTAGAGTGCTTTTAAATCCAGAGGACAAGAGACCTTGGATTACAACAAAGAATTACCTATCCAACAAAACTGGATACAATCCTTTAGGGGGGAAATTTGATATTTAATGAAACAAAAGACTTTCAAATGTTTCTGATAAAAAGACTAGAGCTGAATAAAAAAATTTCTCTTTCAAATATAAGACTCAAGTGAAACATAGGGGCAACTAACTGGCTTAGTGGATAGAGTGCTAGGCCTGGGTTCAAATCTGGCCTCAGATACTACCTACCTGACAAGTCACTTAACTCCAATTGCCTAGCTCTTACCACTATTCTGCCTTGAAACAGATATTCAGTATTGATTCTAAGAGAAAAAGTAAGGGTTTTACAGAAGAGAGAGAAATATAAAAAGTTAATTAGTAAAAGGTAAATCACAAGGCATTCAATAAATGTTTTACCTTTCTATATGGAAAGATGATGCTTATAATTCCTGAGAACTTTATCATTACTAGGGCAGTTAGAAAGAGTATACATAGACAAAGGATGTGGATGTGAATTGACTATGATGAGATGATATCCAAAAAATTAAAATTAAGGGATGAGAGAGAGAGATGGACTGGAAAGAGAAGGAAGGGACCAGTTGAATGAGGTAAAATATCTCACACAAAAGAAGTGCAAAAGAGTTTTTATAGTAGATGGGAAGATGGGCAAGGTACAGAATGCTTAAACCTTAACTCTGATTAGGAATTGGCTGAGAGAGGCAATAACATACACACTCAGTTCTGTATAGAAATGTATGTTACCCTACAAAGAAATAGGAGGGAGAAGGATGAGGGAATGGGATGGGTTGGGAAAGGTTGATAGAAGAAAAGGCAAACTGGAGGAGGTAGAAATTAGAGAAAACCATGTTAGAGGAGGAACACAGTGAAAAGAGAGAGGGAAGGTAAACAGAGGGGAAAGGATAGAAGGAAATACGCAATGCTCATAACTTTGAATGTGAATAGAATGAACTCACCCATAAAAAGTAAGCAGAGGGAGTGTGGGGGGTGAAGGGGAAAGTAGGAGCATGAATCATGTAACCATGTTAAAAATGAATATTAATAAATGTTTAAATTTTTAAAAAAAGTAAGCAGAAAGTAGAGTGGATTAAAAAACCATAATCCTACAATATGTTGTTTATAAGAAACACACTTGAAGCAGGGAGACATACAGAGTAAAGGTGTGGGGCTAGAGCAGAATCTAGTTTGCTTCAGCTAAAGTAAAAAAAAAAGGATGGTAGCAATCATGATCTCAGACAAAGCAAAAGTAAAAATAGATTTAATTAAAAGAGATAAGCAGGGAAATGGCATTTTGCTAACAGTTACCAGAGACAATAAAATAATATTAATACTAAACATGTATGCACCAAATGGTACAGCAGTCATCTTCTTAAAGGAAAAATTAAATGAGTTACTAGAGAAAATAGACAATAAAACTATGCTAATAGGGAACCTCAACTTTCCTCTCAGAACTAGATAAATCTAACAACAACAACAAAAAAAAAAACAACTAGAAAGAAGTTAAGGAGATGAATACAATTTTAGAAAAGTTAGATAGCCTTCTGGAGAAATCTGAATGGAAGCAGAAAATAATAAATATACCTTTTCCTCAGCAATAAATGGCACCTATACAAAAATTGACCATGTATTGAGCATAAAAACCTCACAGCCAAATGCAGAAAGGCAGAAATATTAAATATATCCTTTTTGGATTTAGTCAGATGAGAACTGAATTCCGACTCTGAAACTTACTATCTTTTTAATTTTGGGCAAGCAATGTAATCTCTGTTGGCCTCAGTTTTCTTAATTGTAAAATGGAAATAATAAAAATAATACCATATCTGGGGGGCAGCTGGGTAGCTCAGTGGATTGAGAGTCAGGCCTAGAGACGGGAGGTCCTAGGTTCAAATCTGGCCTCAGACACTTCCCAGCTGTGTGACCCTGGGCAAGTCACTTGACCCCCATTGCCCACCCTTACCACTCTTCCACCTAGGAGCCAATACACAGAAGTTAAGGGTTTAAAAATGTAAATAATAATAATAATAACATATCATTCAAAATAAATAAATGAATAAATCCTTTTTCAGATCATAATACAATAAAAATTATATTTGCTAAAGGCAATACCAATCAAACTAACAAAAATTATTTTATTGAGCTAGAAAAAATAACAACAAAGCTCATATGGAAGAACAGAAGGTGAAGAATATCAAGAGAATTAATGAAAAAAAAACTGAAGGAAGGTGACCTAGCCATACCAGCTCTCAAACTGTATTGCAAAGCAATAATCATCAAAACAGTTAGGTACTGGCTAAGAAACAGTGGTGGATCAGTGGAATAAATTAAGCACATAAATATGCTAGTAAAGGTCCATAGTAATCTAGTGTTTGATAAATGCAAAGATACAAGCTTTTGGGACAAGAACTCACTATTTGACAAAAATTACTGGGAGGATTCAAAAGCAATTTGGCAAAAACTAAGTATAGACCAATACTGACACATTCTACCAAGATAAGATAAAAAATGGGTCCATGATTTAGACATAAAGGATGTTACTACTATAAGCAAATTAGGGGAGTGTGGAATAGTTATATGTCAGATCTATGAATAATGGGAGAATTTATGACCAAGAGGAAGATAGACAGCATTATGGGTATAAAATGGATAATCTTGAATACATTAAATTAAAGGAATTTGTATTAAAAAAAATAACCTTATGCAGCTAAGATTAGAAGGAAAGGAGAAAACCAGGGGGAAATTTCAGAGAAAGTTTCTCTGAAAAATAACTCATTTTTCATCTATATTGAGAACTGAGTCAAATTTATAAGAATACAAGTTATTCCTCAATTGATAATAGTCAAAAGATAAGAGCAGGCTGTTTTCAGAAGAGTAAATCAAAGCTATTTATTGTCATATGAAAAAATGGTCTAAATCACAATTGATTGGAGAAATGCAAATTAAAACAACTCTGAGGTACCACCTTATACCTATCAGATTGGCTAATATGACCAAGAAGAAAAAGGACAAATGTTGGAGAGGAAATGGGAAAATAAGGACACTGTTAACATTAGTCCAACCATCCAAGAGAGCAATTTGAAACTAGCCCAAAGGGCTTAAAACTATGTATATCTGTTGATCCAACAATGGCTGTATCCCAAAGAGCTCAAAGGAAAAGGAAAAGGACCTATATGTACAAAAATATTTATAGCAGCTCTTTTTGTGGTGGCAAAGAACTGGAAATCGAGGGGATGTCCATCAACTGGGGAATGGCTGAACAAACTGTAGCATATGATTGTGATGGAATACCACTGCACTGTAAGAAATGACAAGCAGAATGCTTTCAGAAAAACCTGGAAAGACTTACATAAACTGATACAAAGTGAAATGAGCTGAACCAGGAGACACTGTAAATAGTAACAGCATATTGTATGGTCATGAACTGTGAATGGCTTAACTTTTCAGCAATACAATGTTCTAATGCAATTCCTCCTGATGAAAAATGCTATATCCTTCTGGAGAAAGAACTGATGGAATCTGAATGTAATTTGAAGCGCACTTTCTTTTTCTTGAGGGTTTTTTGTCTGTGTTTCCTTTGGCAACGTGATATGGAAATGTTTTGCATGACTACACATGTATAAGTTATATCAAATTGTTTGCCTTCTCAATGAGGGGGGCAGTGGAAGGAGAGAATTTGGAAGTCAGTCTTTTTAAAAATGAATGTTAAAAATTGTTTTTACATGTAACTGGGAGGGGGGTAATAAAAATTTTTTAAAAAGACTGCCCACATCCTGAGTGTTCTCAGTGTTTTTGCATTGCTTTGCTCTTGCTAGGTGATGTAGTAAATAGAACTCCAGGCCTGGATTCAGGAAGATCTGAGTTCAAATCTGGCCTCAATCACTAACTAGCTGTGAGACTTTGGATAAGTCACTTAAACCTGTTTGCCTTAGTTTTCTCATTCTGTCAAATGAGTTGGAGAAGGAAATGTTAAATCACTCCAGTATCTTTGCCCAGAAAACTTCAAAGGGGTCACAGAGAGTCAGACACAACTGAAGAACAGCACATTATGCTTTTCCCTGCTCTTTCCTTCAATACTCTTGCTCCCTGGGTCTTTTTTTTTTTTTTTAATCTTTTATGTCCCTAAGAACTAGGAAAGGGACCCATTCAGAATGACTTGAAAGAATTAATATTTGCATTCACACTTAAGATTTTTCCGTGCTCAGACTCTTGCCAGTTGTGTGACCTTAGATAAGTCACTTAATTGCCATCTGCTCCCATTTTCTCATCTGAAAAATGAAGATAATAATAGTATTTCCTTCCCAGGATTGTTGCAAAGATAAAATGAGATAAAATCTGTAAAGTACTTTGAAAGCTATGAAGTGCTATATAAAAGTTATTAGTATTTTTTAGCTATTACTATCTATATAATATGGGGTAAAATTCACTTCTCTTCTTGGGATTCTGTTTCTTCCTCTAAAATGAAGAGGTTAAACTTGTTGGTTTTCAAAATTCAGTTATTCTATAGGACTACATGATTTCTAGGGTGGCTTCCAAATCTAGGGGGAAGAATTGAATTGTGATCACAGGAACAAAGAATTAATATGAACAGGAGGCAGATGGGTCCCCCCAATAGAGTCTAAGTTCCCTGAAGACAGAAATTGTTTTCATCTTTGTATTCTCAGTGCCTAGAATGGTGCCTGGTCCATAGTCAGTATTTTATAAATCTTTGTTGATTGATTCACTATTCCGCAAATGCATCATTGAAAGGAACAGCAATGGCATATCCTCAACCCCATAAGATAAAGGTATTTTTTAATTAAATATTTTTTCTTTTCTATTTTTCTTTTATTATTTTTCCCTAAAGAGATAAAGTAAGAATTAATTATCAGAATTCAGAAGTGTGGTTGGGATAGGAACAGGGGGTGGGAAATGGGGATACAAACCCAACAAATGAAGGCTAAGGATGGATTCCAGGATCCACTGGAGACTCAGCACATTAGGTGGAGGAGGGGATCTGGGATCTTCCTCCTTTCTTTCCCCTCCCACCCGAGAGTTCCAAGAATTCAGGCTTTTTTTTCTCTCTTTTCTTCCACATACCTTTTAAGTTGGGTTCAGCTGGAGGATCCCCCAGCTCTGTTGTGTTGTCAGATTTGGTTTTCTGTTCCCTCGGAGCCCTTTGTCCTTGATTGGTGGTGAAGGGCTTTATGGAGGTCTGAAGCCTTGCTGCTTCTACGCCACCATCTTCCCAGAATTCTGTCTCTATCAGACTCTGAAGGCTAAGGATGGAGTTCAGATAAAAAAAAAATAACTACAGTCTTACTTTTTCAAAGGGTCTAGTATCAATGGTCAGAATGAATGGGATTCATCTAGGAGACTCCATGTTCCTGGGATTCTATTGGGACAAAGACAGAAGATTTGAACTCATTCATCAATTGATAAACATTTATTAAACATCTACTAAGCACTGAGGATACAAAAAAAAAAAAAGCCACAGAAGCCAATCCCTGTCTTCAAAAAGCTCACAGTCAAATGAGGGAGACAACATGCAAACAAATACATATGAAGGAATCTATAGATTATAAGGATACTCATTTTAAAGATATCCTCATTTTTCAGATGAGGAAATGGGAGCATTATAAGTAGGAAATAATGACTATAGAAGGCGCTGGAATTTAGAGGGGTTGGGGAAAGCATCCTGTAGAAAGGGGAATTGGGACTTAAAGGAAGCCAGGGAGATCAATAGTTGGAATGGACTCAAAAATAGTACCCAGATTTAACTCAAATGCCATCAGAAGATTTTGAAGCCGTTTGTAGGCACGACCAGGTCAAATCAATCAGGGACTCATTTGGAGGCTCCAAAGTTCTCTTCATTAGAGGGCCAATGGACTTCAGCAAGGATCCTATTGATTTGATTATATGGGGAAGAGCTCTCCTATCTTATTTGCACCTAATTGTTTACATGCTGTATTCCCCATTAGGCTGTTAATTCCTTTAAATCAGGGATTATTTTTCACCTTTTTTTGCATACCCAGTGCTTAGAGCACAGTTGTAGTAAGCACTTAATTAAATGCATATTGACTGACTAACCAACTGATTGACCGGTGCTGGTCTAGGGCAGTGCTGTCAAACTCAAATGTCAGTTTGTTGTTATTGTTCAGTCTCAGTTTTGCCTGATTCTTCATGATCCCTTTTGGGTTTTTTTTGGCAAAGACACCAAAGTGGTTTGTCATTTCCTTCTCCAGTTTATTTGACAGATGAGGAAACTAAGGCAAATAGTGTGAAGTGATCAAGTGGAAACAGAAGAAAAACAACTGCTTGAACACATGGGTTGAGGTGGACATGATTGGGGATGCAGACTTGAAATGGCCACACCAATGCAACAATCAATAATATGGAAATAGGTCTTTATCAATGACACATGTTAAAACCAGTGGAAATGCGCATCGGTTATGGGGGGGGGTGTTGGAGGGGTGAAGGGGAAAGTAAGAACATGAATCATGTAACCATGGAAAATTTTTCTAAAAAATAAAAATAATAATAATAAAAAAGCCCTCTTCACTCTCTGTTGTCTCTAGGATAAAATGTAATCTCCTACGTTTGGCATTTAAAACCCATTACAATCTGGCTCCAAGATAAAGACATTTCAGATTGCTTCCTCACACGCTCCATAGCCCAGCCAAACAGGCTGATGCTCCTTAGACATACCATCCTTCTGTATCCTGTTCTATGTCTCCAATCAGTCACTTCCACATACTTGGAATGACTCTCTTTTCTTACCTCTGCCTCTAGAAATCTTTACCTCCCTTCAGGGCTCAATTCAGGTGCAACCTATTATGAGAGGGCTCTCCTGATTCCCCTAGTGATTACTGTTCTCTCCTTCATGGAAATTACTTTCTGTGTTCTTGCCTGTACACATGTTATCCCCCAATAGATTGTAGCCTTTCTGAAAGAAAGGACTTAGGGGCACCTAAGTGGCTCAATGGATTGAAAAGCAGTCCTAGAGACAGGAGGGGGAAAAAAGAGAGAAGATCCAGGGTTCAAATCTGATCTCAGATATTTCCTAGCTGTATGACCCTGGGCAAGTCACTTAACTCCCCATTGCCTAGTCTTTCCCTCTCTTCTGCCTTGGAACCAAAACACAGTACTGATTCTAAGATAGACGGTAAGGCTTAAAAACAAGCACTCACAAAAATGAACAATATGGAAATATGTTTTGCATGATAATATATGTATAACCCAGAAAAAAAAGCAAGGACTCTGTGTGTGTATCTGCAACATTAACCACAGTTCCTAGCAACCAGAAAAGTGCTTTATCATAAATACTTGTCAAAAAGAATTTAATTGAATCACCTGGGAACAAAGGAAAAACATTTTTAATCTCTACAAATGGGGAAACTGAGGCCAGGAGAGAATGTGCTATTCCCACAGAGTCACATGGATACTCAGTAGAAAAGATCTGATTTGTCCCCTCATTAGCTCAACCTTCAGCCTATGCCTAGTTGAGTTGTCGACTCTGGCTGCCCCTGGCCCATCTCACAAATGGGGCGATGAGATGGATTAGTCTCCCCTTTGGGCAGAAGACTGATCTGGTGATGAGCATGCCTGTTCAGGCATAGAGACACACGGAGGGGGTTGCTGCCATGTCAATACACAGATAGAGATTTAGACAGGCCACTTATCAACATTAATGAGAGGTGTTCCGAGGCATAAATCATCCTGGCAGCGGAGTATAAAAATAAACCTGCCTCGATAGATACAGAAGGAGCCGATACCAGCGGCTCGCGTTGGAGGGGCAGACAGCCCCTGCCCCCACTCAGCCTGGTAATCCTCCGCCGTCCACAACCGCGTTTAGGGGGCACTTAGTGAAAATGGACCGCTTATAATCCACAATTTCCTCTTTGCTTTCTCTCAGCCTGGTCCCTTTAACAGGCTCCGCTGTCTTGTGTCTCGGCTAATTACGTGGATTACAACAGCATCCTTCCCGTGCAGCAGCAGGGGGCCTTACGGCAGAATGAAGAGAATGATTGGTCCATCTGTTCCTCTGGCTCTGAAGGGAGAAGGGAAGAGGACCATGCACACGTGTGTGTGTGTGTGTGTGTGTGTGTGTGTGTGTGTGTGTGTGTGTGTGT
This sequence comes from Gracilinanus agilis, assembly GCF_016433145.1. Lineage (NCBI taxonomy): Eukaryota > Metazoa > Chordata > Mammalia > Didelphimorphia > Didelphidae > Gracilinanus > Gracilinanus agilis. The sequence goes on along the minus strand of NC_058130.1, from coordinate 38,500,941 downwards.
GTGTTCGCGCGTGTGCGCGCGCGCCTATGTCCATGGGCATATTCGAGAAAGAAAGAACAACCTGGCCTGGTGTTGCCGCTGGGCATGGCTCCTGCTCTCTTCTCCTTAAATACCGGCGGTCGTGGCTTCTCGGTGGCTTTGCATTTTTTTAATTTCAGGAGGTCATTTGAGATGAAGTTCTGAACAAAGCTGGGAGGGGAAGGACTGTCTGAGCGTGGGTGACTCGGGCGGGAGGGACGTCTGAAAACAGTCACCTGGACCAGAGCGATTTTCTTCCCTTTCAAAACCAGAGCCCAGTGCGCGCTGATTAAATTCATTGTCACAGCCGGAGTCTGATCTTTATTTCATAAACACAGCCATTGTGCGACTGCCCGAAAACGGGCTCCTGGGCAAGCTTAATCACAGACTCGGAGCTCCAAGGGTTCTCAGTCTTTATGGCTTGGAGTGATGGAGCTCGAGGCTGACGTTAAATTCTGCTGTGACTCTGGCACCTTAAAAATATTTAAAATGCCCTTCAAACTGGCCTTTGAGTGACTGGCTGAGCTTCTAGGGACTCAAAAGGACCAAGAACTGTCGATTTTTAGGATATATTAGCTAGGGTTGGCTTTTCAGGTTAGAAAATGGGACAGGTGGGCTGTGCAGAGGCAGCCTGCACTGGTGACTGATTGATTGTTAAATGTTTTATGTGAGCATTTACTTTTTCCTTCCTTCCTTCCTTCCTTCCTTCCTTCCTTCCTTTCTTTTTCTTTCTTTCTTTCTTCCTTTCTTTCTTTCTTCCTTTCTTTTTCTTCCTTCCTTCCTTCCTTCCTTCCTTCCTTCCTTCCTTCCTTCCTTCCTTCCTTCCTTCCTCAAATTTCCACATAAATTTTTGAAAGTTATATGATTCATGTTATCCCCCTCCCCCTCCCTACTGGAGTTCACAAGCAATCCAGTCTAGATTATACATGTATTATCAAGCAAAATACATTTCCATATTACTCATTTTTGCAGGTGAATAACCTTGTAAAACCAAAACCCCAAGTCATATACTCAAATAGTCAAGTGATAAATCATATGTTTCCATCTGCATTCCTACTCCAACAGTTCTTTCTCTGGAGGTGGAGAGCATTTTTTTCCTAAGTCCCTCAGAATTATCTTGTATTGTTGTATTGCTCTTAGTAGCAAAGTGTATCACATCCACAATATTTCAGTTACTGTGTATAATGTTCACTGGGTTCTGCTTATTTCACTCTGCATTAGTTCACAGGTCTTTCCAGCTCTTCTCAAAATCATCCAGTTCATCCTTACTTATAGCACAATAGTATTACATCATCTTCATACATCCCAGTTTGCTCAGCCATTCCCCAATTGAGGGACATCCCTTTAGTTTCCAATTCTTTGCCTCCACAAAAAAAGGAGCCTATAAATGCATTTACACTTTAGGAATGGGCAAAGGCTACAATTCAGAGCTTCATTTATTGTTTTATCGATTTTCTAGACTGAGGAAAGTGATGGAGAAAATATTATTAGTGCAGATTAAACTTAGAAATGTGTTGTGGGTATAGGTTTGATTGTTTTCTGGAGAGCTAGTTGTTAAATATTTATCAACCACATCTTAGCAAAATAGGAATTAAAGCTAGTAGTACCAAGAAGTATAAGCCTTTCTCCCTTTAGTGGGCACAAAGTAAGCATGGAAGGGTTGTTTATTAAATATTCCCTTGTAAGACTGTGCTCTTTAAAAAAAAATAAACCCTTATCTTCTATCTCAGAATCAATACTGTATATTGATTCCAAGACAGAAGAATGAAAAGGGCTAGGCAATGGGGGTTAAGTGACTTGCTCAGGGTCATTCATCTAGGAAGTATCTGAAGTCAGTTTTGAGCCCACGACTTCCTATCTCCAGACCTGGTTCTCTACCCCCTGAGCTACCTAGCTGCCCCTGAGATTGTTCTCTTTTAAGTGCCATTTATGAAAAGCAAATAAAAGTGGGCAAGGAGGCAGGGCAGTCCAGTTTTGATGGATGCAGGTCATTATCTGAAGTATCTGGGAGAGCCAGTGGAAGTTCATTCCCCTTAGGGAGTCTTATTTGGGGGAAAAAGTGAAGTTTGGGGGCAGCTAGGTGACACAGTAGATAGAGAGCCAGACCTGGAGTTGAGAGGACCCCAGTTCAAATCTGGCCTCAAATACTTTCTAGCTGTGTGACTCTGGGCAAGTGTTTAACCTTGTTTGCCTATCCCCTGCCCTTCTGTCTTAGAGTTGTTAATAAGACAGAAAGTAAGGATTTAAAAAAGAAAAGAAAAGAAAAGAAAAGAAAAAATGAGGCACCATTCTGGAGCCTGGGCACCATCTGGGAGTAGCCTGTGATGTTCACTTTTAGTAAGCACTGAGTTTTTGTTAAGTCCTAGCTGAGTAGCCTTCTGAGGTTCGTCAACAGCTGGTAGGGACCTAGATTGTGACATTAATGGATTTTATCATTAATCACTGAGAGGCATAGTAACATGGTATTTAGAGAGCCCATGGAGGAGCTAAGAAAACGTGAGCCAAATGACCCACACTGGTCTTGGGGCCCTGGGTAAGTCAGTGTTCTAGGAAGCTTTCAAGGACATATACTTGGCCAAGATGGTGCCAATCTTCATCCAAAGAGGGAATTTCCTCCTTTAGGAGTTCCCAATGCCAATTCCATCAAAGGTCCAGTACCAATAAGTCCTAGTCTTAACTCCTGCTGGTGCCTCCAGAGGAATGTGACCATAGGCAAATCATTCAATTTCTCTGAGCCTCTGTGGCCTCACCTGTAAAATGGGGATAGTACTTAATACCTGGTTACTGTGATGATCGCATTGGTTATATACAGTATATGTAAAGCCCTTTGCAAACTTCAAAGTCCTGTTTAAATGTCTGCTGACTATTTGATGGCTGGGCTTACTCTTTACCTGCCTTTAAAATTGTCCCACTAGATAATTGTTGTCAATTGTTTTGTATAGATTGATAAATGTTATCAATATCAATAATTTGTTCCATGAGTTTTTTGGGTGTGCTCAGGCTCTGATTACTCTCTGTCTACTCACACAGTCATTATCCTAGTTCAATCCCTCATTATTTTTCCCCTAGACTAACATAATAGCCTTCAAATTAGTCTCACTGCCTCAAGTCTCTCCCCACTCCAATCTATCCTCCATTCATTTGCCTAAGTGGTTTTCCTGAACCCTGAATCTGACCAACTCCCTGCCTAAACCCTCCATTCAATAAATACCAGGGGCTCTTATTATGCCCAGGATCTAATAAAAATTCCTCTCAGAGTTAAAGCTTTCCATTCAGAGGATTGCCTTTTGGACTTTTCCAAATTATGTTGTTTCCATCAAAGGGAACTGAAACAAAATAAAAAGAATGAGAGTAAGCTTGTATTTCTTTACATCATGCCTTTCTCTGACCTTAAGGTTTCAGTTTTGGGTTTGTGCTGAAGACAGAAATCGTTTCCTACCCAGGAGTGGAATCGTGCTGATGCTTGGGCTCGAGGTGAAGGAAATGATGTAGTCGAAGCCCCCATCCAAGGCATTCCCTACTAACAAGCTAGGCAGGGACCACAAGGCAAATAGCAAAATGTTCATTAGACCTGAAATAGCTCAAAAAGGTGCAATTGTCAACTGATTCCTGTGGCAGTGGGGAAGAGAACAACTCTCTCCAAAATTCATGCACTTAGGTGAGCCATGAAAGGTTGCTATGGAGCAGGCACCTTTCTGGCCTGAGCTCTCATAGCACCATCTCCTAGCAACTGGCTGGGCCTCCCTGCTGTTGCCTTCTCTCTACTTAAAAAATCCTCCCGGGATTCTATCATCCCTGTTAGTTATTGTTTTCTTCTTGGCTAAACTCCTTGAGAAATCTGTCTTGATGAGGACCACGAGGTGCTTCCACTTTCTCTCATTTCATTCTCTTTGGCCCCCTAACAATCTAACAACCTCATTATTCAGCTGAAACTGCTTTCTTCCAACTTACCAGTGATCTAAGAACGATCTCTTGCCTTTTCTCAGGCCCCAGCCCTCTTGACTTCTCTTTAGCATTCTTTGTTGTCCATCACCCTGTTCTCCTGAATATGCTTTCTTCTCTAGGTTTTTGTGACACTGATCTCTCCTGGTCCCCTTTTTACCTGTCTAACTGCTTCTCAGTTTTCTTTGCTGATTCTTCATCCATGTTATGTCCACTAATGTTGGATATCTGCCAAGACTTTGCTCTGGGCCTTCTTCTCTTTTCTCTCTCACCTCTCTCAATTGGTGACTTCACTGGCTCCCATGGATTCAATAATCATTTCTCTCTGTAGATGGCTCTGGTATCTATACATTCATTCCTGCTCTCGTAGTCCAGTATTGGCAACTGCCTTTTGGACATCTTCAACCTGTCCAAAACAGATCTCATTATCTTTCCTCCTCTAATTTTTCTTTTTCCTCTTAGTGTTGATGACACCACCATTCTCCCAAATACCCAAACTCACTTTCTCAGTATCATTCCCACCCCACATATTCCATCCACTGCCAAATATTATCATTTCTTCCTTTGTAGCATCTCTTGTATAGGTTCCCTTTTTTCTGCTCACACAGTCACAACCCTAGCTCAGTCCCTTATTACTTTTCCCCTGGACTAGTATAATTAGTCTTCTAATTAGTCTCTCTGCCTTGAGTTTCGCCTCACTCCACTCATTTGCCAAAGTGATTTTCCTGAAGCGTAAATCTGACCAATTCACTGCCCACTCCCTCTGTTCAGTAAACACCAGTGGCTCCTTATTATGTCCAGGTTCAAATAAAAATTCCTCTGTTTGATAGTTAAAGCCCTTCATATCCTTGAACCTCCCTAACCTCTGCAGTGTTCTCATACTTTAATTTCCTCCACGAACTCTAAAATCCAGCTGTATCTGATCTACTTGCTGTTCCCTACTTTCAATATTGAAATTCTTTTCTCTGTGCCTTTGCCACTGATTGCCCCTCATGCCTAGAATGTTCTCTCTCTTTAAAGACAGAGACTCTCTTTGTATTTGCAACCCAGACCCTTAACACATAGGAGACACTTTATAAATGTTCATTGAGCAATGATCCAGGACAATCCTGAGGGACTTATGAGAAATAATGCTATGCACATCCAGAGAAAGAACTGTGGGAGCAGAAATGCAAAAGAAAAACATAGGATCGATCACATGGTTCGATGGGGATATGATTGGGGATGTTGACTTTAAATGATCACTCTATCGCAAATATTAATAATATGGAAATAGTTTTTGAACAATGATACATGTATAACCCAGTAGATTTGCTTGTCAGCTCAGGGAGGGGGGAATTTCTTAAAACTAGTCACCAAGTGATCAAGCAACAAATAGTTATTAAATATTTAATGAGACCTCAAATTCTACTAAATACAAGATATTTATAAGATGCACCTCTTCCCCTTAAAGAATGCATAATCAGAAATGAAATAATTAGAAAAAATTTCAAGAAAGCATGGAATTAATTGCAAGGCCTGCAATATATCACAAAAAAAAATCAACTTTGGAATTCCAATCCAGTGTGTCTTGGAAAAAAAACACTTGATTGGCTGTGCTGCTAACTTAGTTGGTGACCTTGGGCGAGCCATAGAACCCCTTCTGACTTTCTCCATCTTTTAATGGGTGATTAGTTTGGATGATCTCTAGTCTCCTAGCTACTAATGTGATTCAAGTTTTTGATTCAGTAAAAAAGAGCATTGAATAGTGATCAAAGGACCTCAATTTGAATCCTGGAGGTGTGATTTAGTACCTATTTGATCTAAGTAAGTCATTTATCTTCTATGGGTCTCAGTTTCCCCGTCCATAAAATGAGGAGGTTTAGCTAGATAATTATAAAGTTCACTCTAATTTTGTACTATGGCATAGTGTAGTTAAATATGTCTTACAGGAGCAGTTAAGTGGCTCAGTAGATAGAGAGTCAAAAGAGGTCCTGGGTTCAAATCTGGCCTCAGACACTTTCCAGCTAGGTGACCTTAAGCAAGTCACTTAACTCTGGTTGCCCAGCCCTTACCACTCTTCTGCCTTGTAAACAATACTTATTCTAAGATGGAAGATAAGGGTTAAAAAATAAAAAGGTCTTAGATCTTAAGCCTGAAGACTCCTACCACATCACTTACTATCAGTGTGACTTTGGAAAAGTCATTTACCTTCTCTGGGACCTAAATTCCTCCTATGTAAAATGAGCTAGTTGAACTGGATGATCTCTAAGTTTCCTTCCAGTTCTAAATTAGTGATTTTCCCTGATTTCTAGGATTTTCTAAAGTGGGTTGCCACATTGGGAAATCTTCAAAAAGATAGTCCTTCAATTGGGTTCTGAAGAATGATCAGGATTAGATAAGCAGAAAGAATAGGGTCTGGTATTTTGAGTCCAAGTGGGGCTAAATGACACCATGACCAAAGTAGGGATGCTTGCCTCACCAAGGAGTGGGGAATTGTGGGTGAGGAGATAAATTTGCTTTAGCAATATTAGTTTGAGCCATTAGATCCACAAGTGAAAAAAGTGAAGAGCGTAGAAGCAGATGATGAGGCAAGTTACAAAATGGTGGGATCATAGATTTATAATTGGAAGGGACTTTAGAGAGTATCATGTCCAACCCTCTCACTTTATAGGTAAGAAGCTGAAAGCTATAAAGGTTATCTGATTTGATCAAGGTCATACAACTAGTAAGTGAAAGAAGTAGGATTTGAACTCTTGGCCTCTTAATTCCAAATTCAGTGCTTTTTCCACCAAACCACCATAATTTCTCTCCTTTCTTTCTTCCAGCTTCCAAGTGAGGTAAGCCTTGAAGTTTCTTTTCTTCCAATGACCCCTGCACAAAGCTGGGGTAGAGACATGGATAACATCTATCCTTTGTTTTAAGCTTTACTAAAGCTTGCTAAATTATTCATCTTCATGCACAGCACCCAACTGTCTCCAAGAAGCACGGACAAGCCTCTTTAAAGGCTTTAAAATGGAGGAAACCTCCAACTCTTTTCTCCAAGAATATCTCTCCTCCTATCCATCCATCCATTCGTCCATCCATCCATCCATCCATCCATCTAATCTAATCTATCTGTCTGTCTGTCTGTCTCTTCCTATCTGTCTATTTACCTCCCTCTAAATATGCATACATATATTTGAAATAAAGATATACTTATGTTCTGCCCATCTCAATAGTAAGGATAACAGGGTCAAAAATGGTTCCAAAGTGGGTACGCCAAACCAATTTCCTTCTTAAAGTCACATGAAAACAAAAGTCTAAGAAGTTCCTACTTTGAGGTGGTTTCCCCCAGTGTTATCCAGTTCATAGTCTGTTTTCTGTGCTAATAGCATCCTCCTAGTAGAGAAAATACTATATTTAAGATCTGAAGTAGTTAACAGAAGCTGTGATTGAGAGTGTGAAGTGACTTTCTGGGGGGAAAGAAGCCATTTAGTTTGCCTTTCCTTATTTGTGCCTCCCATGGAGCACTCAGCCATCATGTTGACAATAAAGGTCTGGCATCGAGAGGGTTCCCAAGTAACGCAGACCTCTGAGGGGTTGGCCTAGCAGATTCATGATTTGCTGTTTATGGAGAATTGCATTTGTCTGCCCAGAAGGGAAGGAAGCCAGATTTCAGAGGAAACCACAGTAACAATGACAACAAAAAAGTCACTCCTTCATTGTGAATTAAAAAAAGACTTTCCTGAAATCTTGGAAGGAAACAGGTGGTGGATGTATGCCTGTAGTCATCCTTGGGGAGCAGAGTTATGGGTGTACAATCATGAAGAGTCTTCTTTTCAGCAGATTGGACTTAGCATTTCCCTCCCAGTCTGTTGAAATGCCATCCTCAGAATAATTTGTACCTCTCCTCAGCAGTGATGATTAATTTTTAATCCTGTACCTTCAGGTGAGAAAATTTTGAGTCTCTCAGAGGGATGGTACAAAATTTGCCATATGGTGACTGTGTCTATAGAGCAGCCTTGGTGCACAATGATCTCTCAAAGAATATCATTCGTTCGTTCATTCATTCATTCATTCATTCATTCATTCATTCATTCATTTATAAGTATTTATTTATGGCTTCTCCAGGCCATCATATGGGACATGGGAAGATCTTTGAGCAGGTGGGCCCTTGGTATTGTTACCATTATGTGAGATGTCAACTGATATGAGGTATCTTAGCTCTGGCCACATTAACATTTTATTTGCAGGAGTTGGACGACAGCGTGCATTCAGGACAAATAAGTCAAGAAACCTGGGGTTTTCTGTTCAGTTTTAGAATCATGACCTTGTGGTGTTAAAAATAGCCCCTTTTGACTCATGTTGAAAAAAGCTCTCCACCACCAAAGAAGGAACTGATGGAGTCTGAGTGCAGATCGAAGCACCATTTTTCATTTAATTATTTCATGAGTTTTCTCTTGTCTGTGTGATATGTGTCTTCTTTCACCATGTGATGAATATGGAAATATATATGGCATGACAGCACATGGATAACTTATATAATATTATTTGCTGCCTCAAAGAGAGAGAAAGAAGGGAAAGAATGTTGGAAAATGAATGTTAAAAACTGTATGCAGGAGGCAGCTTGGTAGATTGAGAGCCAGTCTTAGAGACAGGAGATCCTAGGTTCAAATATGGCCTCAGACACTTCCCAGCTGTGTGACCCTGGGCAAGTCACTTAACCCCCATTGCCTAGCCCTTACCTCTCCTCTGCCTTAGAACCAATATAAAGGATTGATTTTAAGATAGAAGGTAAAGGGTGTTTTTTAAATTATATGCAATTGGGAAAAATACAATTAAAATTTTTTAAAAAGAAACATTCTTTTTTGGGGGATTGGTCAAGAGGGAAATCTAGATCTGGGAGAGGAAACTACTAAAACCCAAAATGTTAATGGGCTGCTAATAATTATAATTTATATATAATAATAATTATAATTTATTTGTATATAAAAATTATATTACATAAATTAATAATATTAATTAGTAATCTTTAGAAGCACTGAGGAAACCAAGCTAGCTGCTCCCCAAAGCTAACAAGGAGAAGACTGTATTGCCTATTATCATCATCATCATCAAAGGGCAGCAAGGTGGGACATGAGTCAGAGTGCTGAGTCTGGAGTTGGGAAGATTTATCTTCCTGAGTTCAAAGCCTACCTCAGAAACTAGCAGCATGACCCTGGTCAAGTCACTTAACCCTATTTGCCTCAATTTTCTCATCTGGAAGTGAACTGGAAAAGGAAATGTCAAACCACTCCATATCTTTACCAAAAAATACACAAATAAGTCACAAAGGTTCACAACTGAAAAATGAATGAACAAAATCTTTATCAAAGAGCAAATTTCAAAGAATGCATAAAGTATACGTAGAAACCGTGTCCTAAAATTCTACAGAAAAAGTAAGCCAATGAGAGAGGACAAGCTCTTGAAACTGAAATTCTGAAGATGCCAAGAGACATGATTCCAGTGATCAGGAAAAAAGAGCAAGGCAAATGCATATGGTACTCAACATATTTTTATAAAAACCTGTATAGTAGATGGACAAATGGACCGAGCCCTGAGGATAAATTCAAAAACAACAAGAAAAAGAATAGTGTTAGGAAGAATAAAAAATAGTGTTAAAATTCAGATTGAGCTGAGATGGGTAGGGAAAGCTAAAGAAAACAGAAAATATTTTATTTTGCTTTTTAGCTACGTTGAGAAAAATTAAAATAGGACCACACTGCTTGAGGTGGAAAGGATGGTGATAAAGGATGATGGAGAGAAGGCAGAACTGACAAACCCCAATTTTGCTTCCATTTTGCTTGAAAAAGAATGAGTGAACTGTGGGAGCAGAAATGCAGAAGAAAAACATGATTAATCATGTAGTTTGATGGAGATATGATTAGGGTTTTGATGTTAAAAGATCACTCTATTTTTTTAAACACTTACCTTCCATCTTAGAATCAATACTATGTATTGGTTCCAAGGCAGAAGAATAGTAAGGAATAGGCAATGGATGTTAAGAGACTTGAACCCAGGACTTCCCATCTCTGGACCTGGCTTGGCTCTCAATCCACTGAGCCACCCAGCTGCCCCGAAAAGATCATGCTATGGAAAATATGAATAACATGGAAAGAAGTTTTGAACAATGATACATGTATAACTCAGTGGAATTGCTTTTCAGCTCCAGGATGGGGGATGGAAGGGGGGGGGATCATGAATCATATAACCATGGAAAATATTCTAAAGAAAAAAAAGAAAAAGAGAATAATCTTTGAATTAGAAAGGACAGAAAACAAACCAATAACAGGGAGTTCATATCCGTGTAAGTAGGGAGTTCATAATGGAACTCCCAGTTGCCACTGATGCGTTCAAATCATCACATCTAGTTTACATCCTTGTGTCCTGAAAGAACTGACTGATATGATTACTAAGTCATTATCTGTGCCAGACATGACCAATGGCCATAACCGCTTTGACCTCCATTTTCCCTTAGACTCTGATGGAGATACGCCAAGACCCTGAGCCTTTGGAAATGGCAGTGCCCTCCCTGCCAAACCAACAGCCCTACTTTCAGTCCATCCCCTATGCCCATCATTGAGAGGAAAATCATTATGGAGAGGAGCCCCAAGGTCCTCATCACACAACAACAACTGTGGATCAATTTCTACCAATAGTCAACTAGTAGCCCTGGGAATAGCAGCACCTCCCAACCCACTGGTCCTACTTCTAGCCCAGCCTTTACAGATGGTGCCCAATGTTCAACACAGTGCTTTGCACATAGTAATTGCCCAATAAATGCTTCATTCGCTCATTATTTAATGTTAAACTTCCTTTTTGTTGTCTCCCCAATTAGATTATAAGCTCCTCGAGGGCAGAGACTGTCTTTTTTATTAATTGTCTACCTGATGCTTATGGCACAGAATAAGAGCTAAATAAATGTTTATTGAATTGGACTGAATTGTTCGGGCCAATCAGTAGGAGGTTTCTAGGTGACCGCCTCCAGAGATATGTGATTGGTCCTGTACCATTTACTATGAAGACATAGATGGCAAGCTTATTGAATTTTCAGATGGCTTGAGATTGGCAGGTATAGCTAACACATTGGTTGACAGAGTAAAGATCCAGAAGATCCAGCCCAGAATATTTGGTTTAATCTAATAAAAAATTTAGCAAGAAAAAAAAAACAAATTAAAACCTTCATTTGTGAAGCAAAAGGACTAGATGGAAAAGATGTGGCTAAAGAGGACTTCATTTAAAGAAGAAAGAGCTAGAGCTGTCAGGAGACTGCAAGCTCCATAGTATGACACGGCAGCCAAGAATGCGAATGCCATCTTAGAATGTCTAAAGAGGGCAGTTTATCCAGAACTAGGAAGTGAAGTTTCTGTTGTACATTGCTAGGATCAGACTCTATGTCCACTATTGCATTCAGGACGAGGTGAAACATTTTAGGAAAGCCATTGCTGATAAGATGGAAAGCTTGTTGAGTAGGGCTACCAAGATGGCAAATAGCCTCAAGATTATGATGGAAGAAAATGGGTGTGTTTATCCTGGAGAAGTGAAGCTTTAGGGAGGAATATGTGATAGGTCTCTAAGTATTTGAAGGGCTGTGGCACATGGAAGAAGGAATCGACTTTCTTCTGCTTGATTCCAAAGGTCAGAACTAAGAGCAATAGATACAAGTTGCAAAGAGGCCAATTTAGGTGGGATAGCAGGAAAAATTTCCTGACAATTATCAGAGTTGTCCAAAAAGGGAATGAGCTGCAACATAAGTTATCCTTCCATAGAGATCCTCAAGCAAATGCTGGGTGACCAAGTGTCAAGTGTATTATGTAGGAGGTTATTATTCAAGTGGGAAGCTAATGGATAGACACTGAGCCTGAAAGACTCCTCTTCATGAGTTCAAAGCTGGCCTCAGGTACTGACTAGCTGTGTGACCCTGGGCAAGTCACTTAAATCTGTTTGCCTCAGTTTCCTCATCTGTAAAATGAGCTGGAGAAGGAACTGACAACCTACTCCAGTATCTTTGCCAAGAAAACCACAAATGGGGTTACAAAGAATTGGACATGACTGGAAAATGTCTGAACAACAAAAAATTCTTTAGTAAAGGGATACTTTAGATGATCTCTGAGTTCCTTGAGACTATCAAGTATCGACTATCAGTTTTTGTTTTATCACTAGTTCTAGCATAGTGCCCTGCAGAGAATTAATGAATCCTTTGAACTAAATTATACAGGTTCTCTCTTTACTTCCCATCCCTGCCCTTTCCCTTTTTCCTCCAATACTCAGGCGTCTGCTGGAGCCAGCTCATACCAGCTTGCTTGCAAAAGCTGATAATTAAATTTTCAGTGTAAACCATTGCAAATCAGAAATTGGCAAAAGCTTCAGTGCTGGATTTAGTGTTTTGTTGATTGCCTTGAATTACTGAAGTGATGGAGAAAATGTTAATAATGCAGATTTTAACCTGGAGGGCCAGTTGCTAACCTTTTTTTTTGCAGTGATTCCCAAACTTTTTTGGCCTCCCGCCCCCTTTCTAGAAAAAATATTACTTAGCCCCCTGGAAATTAATTTTTAAAAAATTTTAATAGTAATTAACAGGAAAGATAAATGCGCCTGTGGCCATCACTGCCTCCCTGGATCACTGCAGCACCCACAAGGGGGCAGTGGCACCCACTTTGGGAATCACTGTTTTACAGGGATTCCTCTGCCCATACGCTCCCTCTCAGTGAAAGTATCAACTTCTTGAATTCTTATTTTTATGCTCCTGATGTGAGGTTACTTGAACAGTGTTTGGGTAAAGAATGAGCCACCCTGGCCCTGAGCTGATTCCTCCTGGGTAAGGTCTGACTTAGAGATAACAAGGAGCAAGAGCCCCTTTAAAATTTATCATCCCCCACTCCCACCCCCCCAAACCCTCACCCTACCAAAAGCCTGGAGGAAAACAGGCTCATTAGGTCTCAGGTTTCCTTGGCTTTTGCCCATCCACATGCTAAATCACCTGCCTAGAATAATTCTCTCACTGAGGGTTTGACAGAGGTATAATGTGTTGACTCAAATCAGAAAAAAAGGGTTCATTATTGCTGTTTCCCCTTCCTCCAACTGCTTTTTTGGTTCACTGAAAGTTTGGGTGCCACTTTTCAGTTACCATTTACCATTTTTTTTTTTTTTGCCTTGTTACAGGAACAATTAATTAAAAATGGTACCACTGAACTCTGTTGATTCATTTAGCACTGCTGAGCTAATGAGGTGTAAATCCTACAGACTTCTGCATGGTACAGCTGACATAGTAATTTATATCAATTGGTGTGATTAGTACAAGTCTTCAATCATTCCATTGTGTCTCTCTGCAATCTGTCATAGTTCTAATAGGGAAAGCTTAACTTTGAATCGGTGTCCGGTGGGAGGAAGTGCTTTTTGGAGCTAACTAAAAGTGAAAACACAGGAATAAAATGTTATATTTGGGGGGGAAATGGGCCCCTTTCCTAGTTAGAGTTTGTACTTTTTATACCTGAGCTGTTTAGTTTAATTTCTTAGCCTTCAAATGGTGGGATATTTACCCCTTGGGAGAAATAACTGGTTTGGCTGAGGACAAATTACCAGGCTTTGTCATCTATTATCAGCTTATTATAGGGTCCGCCTGCAAACATCCACACACTATAATGATAGCAGTGTCCATTTTGTTAGGATTTAGAGCAGTGAATGATAATTTATTGTAATGAGATCTGCTCTAATGAACTCCTCTTACAATTAAAATGTTTTAGAAAGCTTTGCTTTTCTCCTGGGTCTCACCAGGAAAGCTCAATATGGACAAAAGTACGGACCAAGCTGCCACTGGGCAGAAATGCTCGTTGACTTTACAAAATGTCAGAGGATGGACCATCTTTTTCAAATGCTTTTTTTTCCCCCAAATGTTTGAAAACTCATTTTCATAAATTACCGAATAAGGATGAAAAGTCAACCGTTCAGAAGAATCTTGAAATGGTCCCTGCTAATTGGGGAGTTGGGGATGCAACATTTCTAGCACTGTGGAAAAGGACGGTACAACTGGAACAGCCAAGCCTGGACCCTCCTGGACCTAAGTAAAGAGCTAGAGAATATTCAGAAGTATTTGGTATGAATTACTGTTTCTTCCATGCTGCCTCTTGGTAAATGAATCTCCTTAGGTCATCCTTTTGTAGTTCCCTGCCAATCATCTGTCCAATATCATGCCAGCGAAAGCTTGAATTTTTCTTGACATCTTCCTTACTACCATGGAGGGACTTTGGACCTAGGGAGAAGAGCGCTGGTTCTGGTTAGCCCAGTTTCTGTCTTTCCCTTTTGCTTTAGCAGTCTAGTCTTGTGGTAAGGGTTAACCATGGCATCACAAATCCAACACTGACAGAGCATGCGTGGGTTTTTGGAAGTTAATCTTCAGGACAGCTAGCCCAAATGGAGGAATAAACAACTTTGGTGGGTAGCACCTTTTGTATACCAAAAGTTTTGTATTCTGTATACCAAAATTGCCCCCAAGTCCCAGGAGAGATATACTTTCCCCCACTGATATCTCCAATTACTTATCATTCTCTCGGGTTTTCCATGACATTCCAAGTACCCAAGGTACCAACTAGCTAAGGGGATAAGGCAATCCAAATGAATGTAATTTTTAGAAGTCCCCAGACACAAGCATTTCCCTACTCATGAGCACCATTGCTAAACTTCTAGAGGTTGAACCCACTCTTCCCCTTATGGACTGCAAGAAATGGTAGGAGAATATGGCCCAGGGATATTTATGGACTGTTATGTTTTGAATATTTCCACTTTTGCCTTCTATTTAATAAATGTTGTCATCATTGTTGTTTAAATGTTTCTTCTTTAATTAATATTTCATATTTAGGAGTTAATGCTGCCATTGCAACTAATTTATATAATTTTTTAAACCCTTACTTTCTGTCTAGGAATCAGTACTGTGTATTGACTCCAAGATAGAAGAGTGGTAAGGGTAGGCAATGGGGGGGTCAAGTGACTTGCCCAGGGTCACACAGCTGGGAAGTGTCTGAGGTCAGATTTGAAACTAGGAACACCCATCTCTAGGCCTGGCTCTCAATCCACTGAGCTACCCAGCTGCCCCCTTAATTTATATAAATTTAAAGAATATTAGTAACTAGGTAGACAGAGTGATGAACCTGGAGTCAGGAAGACCTGAGTTCAAATTTGGCCTCAGACACTTATTAGCTGTAAAATCCTGGATATCACTTAACCCTGGTTTGCCTCAGTTTTCTCATCTGCAAAATGAGCTAAAGAAGGAAATGAAGAATCATTCTAGTTTCTTTGCTAAGAAAACCCCAAACAGGGCTACAAAGAGTCAGATACAACTGAAAAAGAGCACAGCAACAAAACTCATTATATCTATTGTTTTTCTAGTTCTGTTTACTTCCCTCTGAATCAGTTCATACAATTTTTCTCAAATTTCTCTGAATTCTTCCTATTGGTGATTCCTTACAGTGTAGCAATAGTCTATTACATGCATGTATCACATTTTGTTTAGTCTTTTCTCCATCAATGGGTATTTACTTTGTTTCTAATTTCTTGCTTTCACAAAAAAGCAAAAATTGTTTTTTACTATTTCTGTAGCTTCCATCCATCCCTTATAATTATGCTCCATGGGATTTAGCAGAATAAATTTAATCCCATTCCATTTGACAACTCTTTAAATATTTGAAGATGTTATCATGTCCTTCCTACATCTTTCCTTCTCTAGGCTAATGAAGCCCTGTGAGGGAAGTGTTGGGTCTAGAGATAGGAAGACCTGAATTCAAATCCAGTCTCACACTTACTAGTTAAATGACCTGGGCAAGTCATGCCATCACTGGATGCCTCCACTTCCTTAACTGTAAAATAGAGATAACAATAGCACCTATTTCCTAGACTAGTTGTGAAGATCAAATGAGATGATATTTATAAAGAGTTTAGCACCAGGCTTTGAACACAGGAAGTACTTAATACATTATTCCCCTCTTTCTTCCCCCCCTCACCTCCTATAAACCCCAGATCTTTCATGGTATTCTCCTCTGCATAATTTCCTGCTTATCAGTGTCCTGTTTAATATGTGGCTCTCAGAACTGAACACAGTGCTTTAGATGTAATCTGACTAGGGCTCGATAAAGTAGGATTATCACCTCCTTTGTTTAGGACAATGGACATTAAATGATGAATCCCACCATAGTTGTTTTAATTTTTTTATTTTAATTTAAATTTTGAATATTTTCCCATAGTTAAATGTTTCATGTTCTTTCCTTCTCCCCAAACTCCCCTAACCTTCCGATACACAATTCCACTGGATTTTACATGTATCATTGATTAAGACCTACTTCCATATTATTGATAGTTGGACTAGAGTTATTGTTTAGTGTCTACTTCCCCAATAATATTCCCATCAGCCCATGTGATCAAGCAGTTGTTTTTCTTCTGTGTTTCTCCTCCCACAGTTCTTCCTCTGAATGTGGCTAGTTTTCTTTTTCATAAGTCCCTCAGCCTTGCTCTGGATCCTTGCATTGATGCTAGTAGAGAAGTCCATTACGTTCAGTTGTTCCACAGTGATCAGTCTCTGTGTACAATGTTCTCCTGGTTCCACTCCTTTCACTCTGCATCAATTCCTGGAGGTCTTTCCAGTTCACATGGGATTCTTCCAGTTCATTATTCCTTTGAGCACAATAGTATTCCATCACCAAAAAATACCACAATTTGTTCAACCATTCCCCCAATTGAAGGACATTCTCTCATTTTCCAATTTTTTGCCACCACAAAGAGTGCAGCTATAAATATTTTTGTACAAGTCTTTTTCCTTATTATCTCTTTGGGGTATAAACCAAGCAGTGCTATGGCTGGATCAAAAGGCAGATAGTCTTTGGGCATAGTTCCAAATTGCCATTTAGAATGTTTGGGTAAATTCACAACTCCACCAGCAATGCATTAATGTCCCAATTTTGCCATATCCCCTCCAACATTCACCACTTTCCTTTGCTGTCATGTTAGCTAATCTGCTAGGTGTGACCACCATAGTTGTTTTAGCTGCCATGCTAGCCTTTAGCTTACAGATCTGGCCACAGCTCCACCATCTTGTAATTGCACAATTGACTTTACCAATTCCTATTAAACTTCATCTTTTTAGATTCAGCATTCCACAATGCCCTTCCTTGATGCCTCACTGAGGTATGATAGTGATCTTGGGATAGCTAAGATGACACCAACAAAGAATAATGTTTGGCAGATTTTTACCATTCCAGAAAGACACTGAGCATAGTCCTGGCAAGAGACTGTGCCCTATTTCCCAAGGACCAATTTGGCTAAGTGCAGAAGGGGCTCATCACCAGTAGGTTGGCCATTTGGTGATAAATTCTTTGGCCTTGGCAGTTCATTAAACAAAGAAAAATATAAATGGTCTTTAGTCTTCTTTGTCTTAAGTGCAGCATGAGGTACTTTGGAAAGGCCACTCACATTGCCAAGGGAAATACCCAAGGGGCATGTGGTTGCGATAGGTGTATACTTACAGCCCTGGTGTCAGGGAGAAGGGAGGACACCCTACCATCCGGTTATGGGATTTCTTATCTTACCCTTGCATTTTACATTCTCTAAATTGTGGTTCAAGAGGTAGGGATGGCTGCTAAGACCATTAGTCCCAGCCCTCCTGGTGAACAGCTGATGCTTCTAAGAAGAAAATTTTCATGGTATGTAGCATGTAAAATTTGCACACCACAAGACAAAATAGTCCAACATGGGAGCAGGAAGGGAGAAATTGAACCAAGCAAGTTTTATTAAGGGGAAAAAACAATAAGAAGGAGGCAGTCAGGGAGGAAGGACACAGGGCAGGTTTGATGATCTCCTGGTAGAATTAGGAACCCTGAACCAATAACCGGGGTAGATTTTTATAAGGTTCTTATCTGGTTAAAAAATGACCGTGCCTTGAGGAAAAGGGAGAGAGGAGCCTAGATCTGTTGTGTAGGTCAAAATTTGGGACTGATGCTAATGTTCTGGGGAGAATGCCTGGGGAATTGGTGACCAATTGATCTTTAAACTCCCCACCATCAGGAAAAGGAGCTTTGATACCATTTCTTCAGTTCTTATTTTGACAAGGTGACTCAGAGGATCTGAACCTCTTCTGACTTCTTCATTTAATAGAGCAGGAGGCCACAGAAATCATTATAGTCTTTCCCTTCTGCTTATTCAGCAACAGTGGCAGAGGCATAGAAAAGGAGTCAGAGAGTGCTAAGAATCAAAGTTTTCCATCATCTATAAATAGAAATTTTATTATTAGTCCTAAAGCCAGGAAAAGCTGTGTTCAAATCCAACCTCTGACACTTAGGAGCTGTTTGACCAAAGTCAGATCACTTACTCTCTGACCCTTATTTGCCTCATTTGTAAAATAAGGGGTTTGGGGCTAAATGACCTCCAAGGTCCCTTCTCTCTGAATGTATGAGCCTACAAAATGTAATTTTGGCAAAAATGAGTCACACTGAGATTTGTTCCTATGAAGGAAATCAGAAGACAGGAGGAATTTGTAATGAAAAGGAAGGATGATTCCCTGGTCTTGCTTAGAGAGGCAAATAAAGGAGTTGCAGAATTGGTTTAAATTGTGTATCCAAAACCAACAAGAAACATATTATCATGGGGCACTGGCCATGTCAGATTGCAGGTTGTATTTTTTTTAATGAAGATTTATGAAAAAATTGTAATGTGTGGATAAGAGGGCATTTGAAAGTTCAATTATCTGGAATATTTCAGAGCAACATAAATCTTGACGTATAAATAATTTCAATTTTTTTCAGATAAACTTGTATAGTGGTAATGATTATTTCCTTTTATTCATATGATGCTGAAGGCAAATCAACCCTTTTTATTTTTTAGAAAAAATGCAGTCATATGAAAACTTTCCTTTTTAGATTAAGTCTTGCTTATTTTAAATGTTTCTGCAGGAAAGGCAGGATTCATCAGTGTGTTTTTATGCACATTTATATCAAGATTGGGGTCCTGGTATCATGCTTATTAAAACGTCCTAAGTAAAACCAAGAATCATTGAAATTGACATCTCGACAGACAGGAAATAACTGGTTGCCAATGGAGGAGTCATTTCTGAACCATTTGTCTATATTTAGTCAGACCAACAACATATTAGAATAAAATAAAAACACAAAATTAGGAAGAATAAATTGAGAACACATCATTTACCATAAAGCAGTTAAAACACAATCCATTTAAACAAATTATTGAGCCTGAAACATGAAAAAAAGGTAAAAGAATAGACACCAACAAGTATGATTACCATTTGATCAACAAAAGAAAGCTACTGAAAATTGCCTCATCCAGCAAATACTTTGTTTCCAAGCAGTGAGACATGGAAATTAAGGGGATGGAAGTTAAAGGAAGCACTATTTTGAAATATAGGAAGGGAATCCTTGATAAAAGTATAAGAAGTGACTTCTCTGAATGATAGCCTACAGAACACCACATCTATTTGCTTTTTCTTCCTCCCTCCCTCCCTCCCTCCCTCCCTCCCTTTCTTTCTTTCTTTCTTTCTTTCTTTCTTTCTTTCTTTCTTTCTTTCTTTCTTTCTTTCTTTCTTTCTTTCTTTCTTTCTTTCTTTC
>NC_058130.1:38371471-38456554 GCF_016433145.1 Gracilinanus agilis | reverse complement strand
AGGAAGGAAGGAAGGAAGGAAGGAAGGAAGGAAGGAAGGAAGGAAGGAAGGAAGGAAGGAAGGAAGAAAATTCCCTAAACTAGAGATGGAATGGCATGTATAGGGAACAGCAAGGTGAAAGGAATCATGTGAAAGAGGGAGAGAAAGGTAGGAAGGGGCCAAGCTGGGAAGACCTTTAAATGACAAACCAAAAATTGTATATTTGATTTTAGAGGTAATAGGGAGCCAATGGAAGTTATTGAAGATTATTAATTGACTCTGTGTGTGAGTGTATCTGTATAGGGTCAAAGAGTGACCTGTCCTTTAGGAAAAACTTAGTTTTTAAAGAAGTTAAACTCAGAATGCCCTTCTCTAAAGTCTTAGGGAGAAAAGGTTGAAAGAGAGAGAGAGAGAGAATGTATATGCATGTATATGTATATAAATATTTGTTGTTCAGTCATTTTAAGTCATGTCTGAATCTTCAGGACCCCATCTGGGGGATTTTCTTGGCTAAGATATGGAGTGATTTGCCATTTCCTTCTCCAGTTCATTTTACAGATGAAGAAACTAAGGCAAACAAGTTAAAGTGACTTACCCAAGGTCACCTAGCTAATAAGTGTCTGAAGCCAGATTTGAAATTGTAAGTTAGAAGGGTCACCAAATTGTAATAATTAAAAGTAAATTATGAGTCGATTAGTACTTTAACAATTTATTTTAACCAAAGTAGAGATAATAAAGAATAGGAAATGTAGGAAAGAGGCAGGGAGCAATTTAGCTAAATACCCTAATTGCATTGTGATGGAATGAAGTTCACCTCTGATAAAGTGCCAATCTCTAGCCAGAAATCCCCAAGTCTCTTCAGCAAGAGTCACCAGTGCAGTAGTATCTCCAGCAAACGTGTCACCCACGGGGGACAGCTTTTCCATCAATGCTGTCCTCCCAAGGAGCAGCTTTCCATCTTGTTCTATCTTGCTATCCTCCTGGCCATTCTCAACATTACTTTCTAAATTAATAAATTTCCCTTTTTCACCTTTGAACTTGA
Organism: Gracilinanus agilis; assembly: GCF_016433145.1. NCBI lineage: Eukaryota > Metazoa > Chordata > Mammalia > Didelphimorphia > Didelphidae > Gracilinanus > Gracilinanus agilis. The sequence goes on along the minus strand of NC_058130.1, from coordinate 38,455,533 downwards.
ACTTGGAGGAGCTCTGCCTGGGGACCTCAGATGGCTCTTTGATTTTTCCCTTAGAACTGCCATGCGGATGAGTGAAAAAGGCTGACTTCCTTTTACTGGCTTTTCTGATAGGTATTAGTCTCCAGAGAGGCCCTTCATCTTGGAGGAGGCCTAATAGCTAAAACCCTTATTTAATTTACATCTGGGACCCCTTTTATGGGGCCTCTGAAGCCCTGCCTATTTCTGTAAAATTAAAATTAATGTCAAATATTTTTAGTATTATATTTATAGTTTATTATCTGACAAAATAGAACCATGCGACTAAGTTTTTCTATCTGTTCAACATACCCACTCCACCAAAATCTCCAACAGGATGGAAAAAGAGCGCTAGACGTGGAACTCTACCCAATTTATATCCTGTCTACTTCAGCACGTAATGACACGAAGTAAGTGGGTTCTGGGAATTATAGTTTTACTGGGAATCGTAGTTTTTAGGGTGACAGATTCCAATGACATAATTTGGACTGGGCCTGAGTAATTATCTCTTGTCTTTTTGATTTTCCTTGCTTTCATTCTTTTTCCTTTTATAAATAAACTACCATAAAAAGTCATTCTGACTTGAGTAATAATTTTGGTGACCACATTTCTCATAAATTTAGTCCAACCTTTAATTTTTATCCCTTACACTTTACTATTGTAAAAGAGGCTGGACTCTCACTGTCCAGACCACTGTCACTCACCACTATCAGGCTGATCTTTCTAAAGTTCAGATCTAACCCTATCACACCTCTATTCAATAAACTCCAATGCTTCCCTGTCCTAGAATTGATACTCTGAATTGGTTTCAAAGCAGAAGATTGATAAGGGCTGGGTAATGAGGGTTAAGAGACTTGCCCAGGGTCACACAGCTAGAAGTATCTTGAACCCAGGACTCCCCATCTCTAGACTTGACTCTCAATCCACAGAATCACCTAATCTCAGCTCTTAAACCTGACTCTCAGAGTGCACCCTTATTTCTTAGGCTACATCTACTCCATAAGATTATATTTGTCATAGCCACCATTTTGTGATAATAATAGACACAGTTCCTTTCAGTGATCTATATACAATGAATTTATTAAATTTAAGACCCTTTATCATGCTGGGCAACAGAATTGAGTACTTAACTGAATTATATCAGGTGCTTTTGCTCTATAGTCATTATATTTCAGTGCTAAAGGATTTGCTCTATGGTATATGTAGTCCCTGTAATAATTAGCTGTGTGGTGCTTAAACAATAGGCTTTTCTGAAAAGGTTAATTTATACACACATATATATACATATATGCATATTTGTATTTATATATAATTAATATAGACACACATATATATGCACATACACACATATTTTCTATAGACAAATTACATTACCCAAACATATACCAGGAGAATGTAAAATTCTTGAGGGCAGGGGCTATTTCATTTTGGACTTTATATCCTTAGTAAGGCAGGCAGGTGGCACCATAGGCACATAGAACACTGGGTCTGGGGGCAGCTGGGTAGCTCCATGGATAAAGAGTCAGGCTTAGAGACGGGAGGTCCTAGGTTCAAATCTAACCTCAGACATTTCCCAGCTGTGTGACCCTGGGCAAGTCACTTAACCTCCATTGCCTAGCCCTTATTGCTCTTTTGCCTTAGAACCAATACACAGTATAGTATTGATTCTAAGATGGTAGATAAGGGTTAAAAAAAAAAAAAAAAAGGACACCGGATCTGGATTCAAGAAGACTTATCTTCCTGAGTTCAAATCTGACCTCAGATACTTATTAGTTAAGTGACCCTGGGAAAGTCACTTAATCTTGTTTGCCTCTGTTTTCTTATCTGCAAAATGAGCTGGAGAGGTGTCTTTCAGTATCTCTACCAAGAAAACTCCAAATGGAGTCATGAAAAGTTGGACATGACTGAAATGACTGAATATGTACATCCTTAGTATCCTTAGTGATGGATGGAAGGCACTTAAAAATTGCATGTTGAATGAATTAAATTGAATTCCTAGGCTTGGGGGAAAATTCAATTCCTGCCTCATGGAAATGGAAGTCTTCCAGAGGGAAGGGACAGAAAGGAGCACTAAGCTTGCTTTGATGGTGTTATGGAAAGAACACTGCATTGGAATTCAACAACAACAACAAATTTGGGTATCTTAAAATCACCTGGTCCAACTTATGAGTTTTACCGTTGGGGAAAACGAGGGTAATAGAAGTTACTTCACCGGCTCATGGTCATATAGCGAGTAAGTGTCAATAATGTGGGAGTGGAACCCAGCCTTCCCAGATATAAGTGAATTGCCCTTTCCATTCTTATTACACTGACTGCTTATGATCTGGAAAAATGCCATCACTGAAACATGCTAGCCACCTCGTGTCAGAGGAGTGATGGATGTGTGGGGCAGATTGAGACGTACATTTTTGGACATGGTAAATACATAAATTTGTCTTGCTAGACCATGCTTATTTATTACAAGAATTATATTTTTCTTTTCGAAGAGGCTGGGGGTGGGGCAGGGAAGGAAGAAGCAAACTAGAAATTGGGTTACCAAAAGAAAAGAAACAAAAGAGGATCATTGAAGTATATTTTTTAAATGTACAGAAGAGAAAATTTCAGAAACAGAGACAAGCAGGACAGTTTTGAATTTAATATATTAAATCTATTAGATATATGTTTTTTTAATCAAGATATATATATATATATATACACACATTACATAAATATATATATATATAATAGACATTTGTCATTTTTAGATACAATCTTCTTTTTCTTCCCCTCCTACTTTGTAGATATAATGGGGGAGGGATGAGATGGATGTAGTCCTCTACAGGGAAGAGGCTAGAGAGGCAACTTCCAGAAAGACATGATGATATGTGATGGAGGTATCCCACATCCCCAGTTTGAGGCATGCACAGACCTTGCATAGCTGGTTCTAGTCCACTAACTACTTTATAAAAAGTGGCTGCACAGCTGGGAACTGGGATACATACAAAAGGTACTAGTCAGCCAGGACCAGTCTCTTGTCTCTGACTCTTCCTAAACTGGCTGGCATTGGAGAAGTTTTAGACTAAGTCTTCAGCTGGGAGTGAGGGTTTAGGCTTCTCTCTTCTCATTGGGGAATGTGTCCTGTAAGGATATGGCCCTGCTAGCTCTGTTTTTTTTCTGTTTGAAGAATCCTGGTGGAAATCGAAGATGGTTATTCTATTGTAAGGGGCAGCTAGATGGCTCCATGGATAGAGTGCTGGACTTGGTGTCAGAAAGACCCAAGTTAAAAATCTGGCCTCGTATATTTACTATCTTTGTGACCTTGGTCAAATTACTTAATCTCTGTTTGCCTTAATCCGCTGAAGAAGAAAATGGAAAACCACTCCAGTATCTTTGCCAAGAAAACCCCATAGATAGTACGGACCATGAAAGTCATAGAGTCACACAAAATTAAATAGTAAGCTTTGAAGTCAGGGGAGTGAGCCATCAGAAGTTCAGAAGCAGAGACCATGCTAGGATTTTCTAGAATCCAGCTGGTGAAGAGCAAACTTTCAAGTGACCTACCTGTCTGGCACAGTCTAGTAATAGAAGAGATACAGAGTCATGCCATGTTTGGAAATGAACAGGGGGGACAAATGCTATGTACAAACTGCATCAGGGGCAGCGAGGTGACTCAGTGGACAGAGATGGAAGGTCCTGGGTTCAAATCTGGATTCAGACATTTTCCAGATTGTGTGACCCTGGGCAAGTCACTTAAGCCCATTGCTCAGCCCTTACCATTCTTCTGCCTTGGAACCTATACAGAGTATTGATTATAAGATGAAGGGTAAGGACTAAAACAAATAAACTATAGGGACAGTTAGGTGAGTAGCTCAGTGGATTGAGAGCCAAGCCTAGAGATGGGAAGTCCTGAGTTCAAATTTGACCTCAGACCCTTCCTAACTGTGTGACCCTGGGCAAGTCAAGCCTATTGCCCAATCCTTACTATTCTTCTGCCTTGGAACCAGTCCACAGTATTGATTCTAAGACTTAAGGTAAGGTTTTAAAAAACCCAACAAAACTGTATTAAGTTTCTCCTTAGGGATCAAGGTGGTAAAAGGCGGAATATATTCCCTGCAGATCTTGACAGGACAGGCATATATATTTCTGCTTTTGCTCTATATTCTCAATATATATCGCTTTATAAAAGCTGATCCATGTTGGTTCAATAGAATTGGGGTGTTAAAAATGTGAGACAACAAAGCAGAATTGGGGCATGAGATAACAATTTTACAGTAAGACCAGTACCAACACCCCCTGGCTAGGTGTAATCCAGTGATTCCCAAAGTGGGTGCCATCGCCCCCTGGTGGGTGCTGCAGAGATGGGTGGGGAGTGGTGATGGCCACAGGTGCATTTATCTTTCCTATTAATTGCTATTAAAATTTAATTAATTTCCAGGGGGCTAAAGTAATATTTTTTCTGGAAAGGGAGCCGTAGGCCAAAAAAGTTTGGGAACCTCTGGTGTAGTCATTAGAGCCCTTGAACCCCGAGTCCACAGCATTGCTACATGTGGAAACATTTTTTTCATTTAAATTCATTAAATTAGAATTTAAAAAAAGAAAATACTCTTGTTTTTAAATTAGAGGGAAAAATGATTTTAAAAGGGTTTGTTTTTTTTTGAAGAAACAAGTCTTGCCTGTAGAGTGAGTCCTTTAAAATTGTGTTGGCCCACAAGGGAAATGGGACACTGTCTTCTTTTCTCGCTCTTGTTGGGGGATTTTCCTTCCTTTGAACCTCGGATCCTTCTCCTTAACACATTCTGGAGTTGAAGCCTTCGGGAGAATGGGTTGAACCACCTGGCAGAAATGTAAGTTTTCTTCTGGGCCTTTCCTAGCGAGTAAAGGAGGAGGGGCGGCCCCAGAGGGGGTGTTACATTAATGGATTGAAGCAGTGACTCAGAGAAATGGTTTTGAGAATCCTCAGGAGCAGAAAAACCTTGGCGATAAAGTTCAGCCTCGTGCTCCATGAATTTCCCCTCACCTTTCCTGGTGCTGTAGATCATGTAAGGAATTTAGCAGGGTGGGATAGGCTCGAATATGATATAAATATGATCCCCTGCCCCCCTGGGGATTTCCCCCGGGCTTTTCTGCTGGGAGAATGCGGAATGTCTTTTTTTACACTCTACGGATTACATTACATCAATTTAGAAAATGTAATCCAGGAATTAGCCAGTGCTGGCTGGAGAAACAGATACAGCTGTTCACAGCTGGTGGAGAAGAAAGCACTTTGTATGCGGCCTGGGTTCCAGAACACTTAGTAAACCAAATAAGGAGAAAGCGGGAGTGCTTAAAGTCATTGCTTGGCACCGCGATGACTTCCATTCCAGTCGTCTCTCTCCGCTCCGCGCGAGGCCGGCCCAGAGATCCGAGAGGCGGCGGCATCGCTGTTTATTTCATACTGTGTACGGCACTGGATATAGATGCCTAATTATTCTCCTGATACACTTTGACAGATGCGACTCCAAGGTTCATGCAAATCTAACGTGATTTAGGCGCAAGGAGAGCCAACGGGGAGCCGCGCCGCTCCACAAGGGGAGATTCGGTTTAGCCATCAAACTCTTCTATTACTTGTCCATTACAGTGATTAGATTAAAGACAGCCTCACTTAGATTGCCTAAAGTAATTACCAAGGGCAGCCCTGGCCTTTTCTCCCATCACAAAAGGGGGGAAAATTAAGATGGGAAAGAGCTGGTGGCTCTGCATACTAAGCGAACATCCAGGATGGAAACGTTGCTTGGGATATTTTGCAGCACTGTAGGAAAATCACCTGGAGATTTAGCCAATGCTCCATTTAAAAAAAAAATAAATCCCCTTTATTTCAAGATATTCTTTTTTGTTTGATTTTTTTCAAGTGAGAGTAGGTTCACCGGATCCATTTACTTGCAAAGGAATCTTAACCTTTTTCGGGGTTCTTGGAACCTTTCTGCAGCTGGTTAAAGCCCATGAATCCCTTCCCTGAACAATGTCTTTAGAGGCATAAAATAAAACTCCTAGAATGATAAGGGAAACAGATTATGTTAAATATAGGATGATTTTTTAAAGCTCACAGATCCCAAAAAAAGTAAATTAATAAAGTTCACAGACTCCAGATTAAGAATTCTAGTCCTAAAAAAAAAAAAATTCCAGTTGCTGACCCCTGTTTTTTCTTTTTTGCTAGCAGGATCAAATATCATTTTTTCATAAGTAGTAATGAAGAAATTTTTTGTTTGTTTTTAATGCCTTAGTTGGAGCCTCAGGAGGATACCTAGTCTATGATTCTCTATCAGTGATTCCCAAAGTGGGCGCCACCGCCCCCTGGTGGGTGCTGCAGTGATCCAGGAGAGCAGTGATGGCCACAGGTGCATTTATCTTTCCTATTAATTGCTATTAAAATTTTTTAAAAATTAATTTCCAAAAAAAAATTAATTTCCAGGGAGCTAAGTAATATTTTTTTCTGGAAAGGGGGCAGTAGGCCAAAAAGTTTGGGAACCGCTGCTCTATAACAATGTCCTGACAAGTGGTCATTAAGTCTTTGATTGAAGACCTGCCAGGGAGGTATCATATTTTTAAAAAGTCAATAGATTGGGGGCACCTGGGTGGCTCGGGGACAGAGAGTCAGGCCTGAAGGCAGGAGGTCCTATGTTCAAATCTGGCCTCAGACACTTCCTAGCTGTGTGACCCTGGGCAAGTCACTTAACCCCCATTGTTTAGTCCTTACCACTTTTCTGCCTCGGAACTGATACTTCATATTGATTCTAAGATAGAAGGGAAGAATTAGAAAAAAAAAAAAAAAAAAAAGAAGAAGAAGAAGAATCTTAATTGTAGAGCTACACACTAGGAGGATTTTTTTTTTCAGGTAGGGCAAGAAATAAGAGCTCAGGGGGCAGCTGGGTAGTTCAGTCAGGCCTAGAGATGGGAGGTCCTAGGTTCAAATCTGCCCTCAGACACTTCCCAGCTGTGTGACCCTGGGCAAGTCACTTGACCCCCATTGCCTACCCTTACCACTCTTCTGCCTTGGAGCCAATAAGCAGTATTGACTCCAAGACCGAAGGTAAGGGTTTAAAAAAAAAAAAAGAAAGAAAGAAGAGATCAATCAGACTGAAGAAAGAAAGGGTGTAGTCATGTTGGGAGAAGGGGTGGTGAGTCCCCCAGAGAGCCAGCCATTGATTTCTGTAGCAGGGGAAGAAGTAGACACAGAGAGGGTCTACCATGGCAAGGGGACCCTGTGAGTGTTGGTAGTTGCACCAAGCCATTTGGGACAAATAGAGCACCAGAGGCAAAGAGTTAGGTCTACGGTTGTTATAGAAGGGAGACAAAGTCCCCTTGGGAGGCAGCATCACTGCTCCCCAGATGGCAGCATCCTTGGACAAAGTCCTATTTACCTCTCACTAGGGACAGTTTTATACAGGTATCCCTTCATGGGGGTGAGGGCCATGACATTCCCATGACCTGGAAAATTCATGTAAAAATGTTTGGCCTTCACTTTGTACTAGAGAAGTCTGAATTTTTCTTCTTTTCTTTTAAATGGGGTGTTTACGGTACCTTATTGTAAAATGTGGCTTAAATATTTGACCACAGGCTATATAGCTTCTAAACTTCTTCTGTGTCTTCGGTTGGCCTTCCCGTGTCATCTGCTGCTTCCACCAACCCCCCCCCCCCCCAAGCCCAGTCTCAGAAGTGAAATCCTTGTTCAAGGTCACACAGTAGCAGAGGTAGTCCTTGAACCCAAGTTCTCTGGATCAGTATCCTTTGCTCCTTTCATTAAACCACGCAGCCTCTCATGTTCTTTCCTCTTTCTCATTTCCTAGAGCCAATATAATGATCAAGTGTAGTTCTAATATTTCTCACATCTGTCTTCTCTCTCTTTCAACTGCCAGAATACTCATATAGTCCCTCATTACCACCCTTTTTTTTTTAAAACCCTTACCATCTGTCTTGGAGTCAATACTTTGTGTTGGCTCCAAGGCAGAAGAGTGGTCAATGGGGGTCAAGTGACTTGCCCAGGGTCACACAGCTGGGAAGTATCTGAGGCCAGATTTGAACCCAGGACCTCCTGTCTCTAGGCCTGGCTCTTAATACACTGAGCTACCCAGTTGCCCCCTCATTACCACCCTTTTAGGGTAGCTAGTTGGGACAGTAGGTAGAAAGTTGGGCTTAGAATTACAAAGACTCCTTTTCCTGAGTTCAAATCTGGCCTTGGATACTTACTAACTGTGTGACCTTGAGCAAATCACTTAACCCTGTTTGCCTCAGTTTCCTCATCTGTAAAATAAGCTGGAGAAGGAAATGGTGAACCACTACAGTATCTTTGCCAAGAAAACTCCAAATGAGGTCCTAAAGATTTGGACATGAACGAAACAACTGAATAATACTACTTTCTTGGATGATTGTAGTAGCTTCCAAACATGTCTCTCTACCTTGCTTCTCATCTAACTTGAACCCATTTTTCAAATGGCTGCCAGATCTGGGTCTCCTTATTCTATTCTTATGTTAAAAAATAGAGGGGCAGCTGGGTAGCTCAGTGGAGTGAGAGTCAGGCCTAGAGACAGGAGGTCCTGGGTTCAAATGTGACCTCAGACACCTCCCAGCTGTGTGACCCTGGGCAAGTCACTTGACCCCCATTGCCCACCCTTACCAATCTTCCACCTATGAGACAATACACCAAAGTACAAGGGTTAAAAAAAAAATAGAGAGGCAGCATGGTCTAATAGATAGAGAACCCATCTCAAAGACAGGAAGACCAGGGTTTAGACTTCTTTTTTTTTTTTTTTTTTTTTAATCCTTACCTTCTTCATTAGAATCAATACTATGTATTGGCTCTAAGGCAGAAGAGTGCTAAGGGCTAGGCAATGGGGGTTAAGTGACATGTCCAGGGTCACACAGCTGGGAAGTGTCTGAGGTCAGATTTGAATCTAGGACCTCCCGTCTCTAGGCCTGGCTCTCATTCCACTGAGCTACCCAGCTGCCCCTTTAGTCCTCTTTCTGACACATCCTCGTGTGTGACTTTAGGCAAGTCTCAGAGACCTACAGATAACTCTCTTAGATTACCATTTGCAGAAAAGATGCCAGCCTGTATTGATTGGAAGGGAAGCTTCCTTTCCTTGGGAATTTCCTAAAATAATGCAATCATAGGGTCAATTCTCATTCCTTTTTAAGGGGGAAAAAACCCTTTCGGGGCTCCTTATGGCTTATAAAATAAAGCTTAAAGGTCCTAGGTTCAAATCTGACCTCAGACACTTCCCAGCTGTGTGACCGTGGGCAAGTCACTTGACCCCCATTGCCCACCCTTACCACTCTTCTGCCTTGGAACCAATACACAGTATTGACTCCAAGACGGAAGGTAAGAGTTTAAAAAATAATAATAAAATAAATAAATAATAAAATAAAATAAAATAAAGCTTAAGCTTCTTTGTCTGGCATTTAAAAGCCTCCATAACCTGACTCCCTCTTAGCATTTTTGCATCATCTCCCAATGAGGCCCCCATCAACAGATTCTGGCTACTGTTCCACAGCAGGGATGGGCTTAGAAAACTGTCCGATGAGGGGCAGCTTGGTGTTACAACAGATAGACCACCAGACCTGGAGTTGGGAGGACCTAGGTTCAAATCTGACCTGAGACTCCTATCTGTGTGACCCGAGGCAAGTCACTTAACCTTGTTTGCCTAGCCCTTGCCCTTCTGTCTTAGACGTGTTACTGGGATAGAAGGTAACAGTTTAACAACAACAAAAAAAGAATTTCCTGATGTACTCAGAGGTTAAGTGACTCACCCAGGGTCATACAGCCAATATGTGTCTTTGACTGGACTTCACCTGACCCAGATTTTCTTGATTCCAAAGTCACACTATCTGCTATAACACATTGCCTCTTATTAAATTCCTAGTCATCTTTCAGAATCCAATTCAAATATCCCCTAATCTATGCCAATCAATGAAGATATTTTACCCCTCAGACCTCACAGAGCCCCTGGTTTTAGGTGCTCCCCTCCAACATATTTATCATGGTATCAATTATGAGTGTGTGTATTATAGTCTGAACTCCCTCACCCCATCCCCCAGACTATGAGGCAAGGCTTTGAGGACAGACCTGAGTTCAAATCTTACCTCCAACACTTGCAATTTATTTAAAATTGGACAAATCACTTCATCTTCCCGGGCCTCAGTTTCCTCATCTATAAAGTGAGGGTGTAGGTCTTTGTGGCCTCTGAGGGCCTGTCCGCCTCCAAAGCTCAAGAGAAAGTTTTTTAAAATTTTGTATCTCTCCCAGCACCTCTAGGGCATGCTGCTTTCTACATCACTTAATATCTGTATGTTGAATTCTATTAAATGGAATTGAATTATTAATAGGAAAGAGAAAAGACTGTGATATAGTTGTAATTGAAAGAGGGTGTTGGGCAACCCGAGTTCTAGAGCTGGCACCAACCAGAATTGGCTCTGTGGCCCTGGGCTTCAGCGTTCTCTTCTACACATGAAGTGGATTAGACGGCATGATGTCTAAAGTCTCTTCTAACTCAAAAAGTCTAAGACGAAAACCCCCAGAGTCAAGGCTATTAAACTATCGGGAGCCCCCAAAAGTGTTTTGTTTTGTTTTTTTAAATGAAAGATGAGACTCAATGGGCCCTGTGATTGCATCAGTCTAGGAAATTCCTCTCTTGCAGTCAGAGGTGCAGTTTTTTGTATCATGGACAAGAAGCGAGGAGGAGGACCGGAATGAGCCCTCAGTTCCATTTGTTGGAAAAAGGAGGAAGGGAGGGGTGTTTGGTCCAGGAACTCCCTTTCCCCATCTTCCTTACTCTTACTTAGCACCTTCACTCTGAGACTACTCCCACTATATCATGTCCCTGTCTTGTTTGTATAGTACTGTGATTCCCAAAGTGGGCGCCACCGCCCCCTGGTGGGTGCTGCAGGGATCCAGGAGAGCAGTGATGGCCACAGGTGTATTTATCTTTCCTATTAATTGCTATTAAAATTTTAAAAATTAATGTCCAGGGGGCTAAGTAATATTTTTTCTGGAAAGGGGGCGGCAGGCCAAAAAAGTTTGGGAACCGCTGGAATAGTGGTTGGTATGTTGCTTCCCTGTTTGACTATGAGCTCTTTGAGATCAGGAATTATTTTTTGCCCTTCTGGTATCCCCAGCACTTAGCACAGTATCTGGCATATAGTAGGTGCTTAATAAATGTTAATGGAGGCTGGTATTGAGGAGGAACTCACCTGTGATGTGATGAGAGATGGGGGAGGGAAAAAGGTAGGGCTGGGATTGGGGAAGAAGCCACTAATTGGTAGCTTCCTATTATGTAGCCCCCTTATTGGACCCACTCTCCTGACTCCCACTGGCCCTGGCAGATTAAGTTCTCAGAGGACAGCCTCAGAGTCTATCCAGGGATAATCCTGGGAAATCCTAAGAATTGTGAGCAATGGCTCATGAGCCCTCTGCAATGTGGTCTTCAATCAACCAGTTTTCATTAGGCAGCTTTTAAAAAGATGTGTGTAGGGGGCAGTTAGGCAGCTCAATGGATTGAAAGTGAGACCTAGAGACAGGAGGTCCTGGGTTCAAATCTGGCCTCAGACACTTCCCATCTGTGTGACCCTGGGCAAGTCACTTGACCCCCATTGCCTAGCCCTTACCACTCTTCTGCCTTGGAAACAACACACAGTATGGATACCAAGATAAAAGGTAAAGGTCTCAAAAAAAAAGTTTTTGTGTTTTTTAAAAAAAAGGTGTGTCTAGGGGACAGCTAGATGACCCAGTGGATAGAGGCAGGATGTCCTGGGTTCAAATCTGGCCTCCAACATATCCCAGCTGTGTGATCCTGGGCAAGTCACTTAATCCCCATTGCCTACCCTTACCACTCTTCTGCCTTGGAACCAATACTCAGTATTGATTCTAAGATAAAAGGTGAGACAGGGCTATTGCAAGGACAGAAGTTACAAAAACATCCCTCAAACTGAGAGTGTATCCATAAGGAACCAGGAGAGAGTGGATAAAGTCTGAGACGGTCATGGAGAGAACATGGGGGGCCACAAGCTTAGTGCCTCTGGAGGTTCTTTTCTCCCTCCCTGGATTCCTCTCCAAGTTTGTTTCAGGGCATTATATCAGTGATGGATGAGTTGGTTGGTTGTTCCCTCTTGCTCAGCTGGGTTGGCTACTTCTGGGTCTTGGTATCTCATCTGAAGAGTCAATACATGGCTGGAATGGGTCAAACAAACTGCTCACCTTGCGTTTTTTCTCCTCATTCCACGACGGCTGCCGCCCTGCTCCTTGCTACCAGCTCTAAGGATTTCTGTTGGATTTTTTTGTCCCAGTGTGATCAGATCCATCCCTCCATATTCATTCACAGAAAACCAGAAAAGAATAAACATGCAAGACACCAGGCACATAAGCGCCTTTGCATTCACAGATGCCTGGTGACTGGCCTTTCCTCCCCTCCCCAGTAGCTCATGGCGGTCCTCTTCACTTTAAAAAGCTACCAGGGGGGGCAACAGTAGCTCAGTGGATTGAGTGAGAGCCAGGCCTAGAGGCGGGGGTCCTAGGTTCAAATCTGGCCTCAGACACTTCCCAGCTGTGTGACCCTGGGCAAGTCACTTGACCCCCACTGCCCACCCTTACCACTCTTTCACCAAGGAGCCAATACAAAGAAGTTAAGGGTTTAAAAAAAATTTTTTTTAAATAAAAAGCTACCAGGGAATGGAGAGAGACAGAGGGAGAAAGGCAGACTGACTCAAGGAGGCAGAGAAGAGAGAAAGAGACACCAAAAAAGAGAAGACAGGGACAGAGAAACAAAGAGAGACACAAAAAGAAATTAGGAGGCAGAGACACACAGAGACAGAGACAGAAAGAGAAAGAGAGGAGAGAAGAAGAGAGATGGAGAATCTTTATTACCACCATACTAAGGCCATTAATCACTCATGGACAGAAGTGGGCTTACCAAGCCTCCACATGTTGGGTTGAGACTAGGCAAGGAATATTCCTCGTGCTCTGTATGCCTACTGGAAAGGGTGTCTGCCTGGTTTAAGGATGGAGCCATCATTGGCTAGTTATCCCTCATTACACTATTTCATTTAATTATTCTTGCCAAATGGGTGCCAGGCTCAATTTTATATGTTGCAGATGGTAGTGCTGTGGGCACTACCCTGAAAAATTGTTAGCATTTGGCAACCTGAGACAAACCTCCCACTGCCTTACCCTCGTTACCAGTCTACTTGCGGGATATACATGTAATTTTTGAAAAGAAACCCGAGGATGGACCTGGAGCCCAAGGACCAAAAGGTAGAGTAAAGAGGAGTAAACATGATATCTGGAAGAGTATGCTTAGAACTTGGAAACCCAAGTCATTAACGGCTTCAGAGCAGGGGGAGAGAGTAATTATATCTCTAAGTGAAGCAGGCGGAAAAGCGTTGAATTATATCTGTGACATCAACGGTGTAAAAAGTTTATAAATACAAATTCCCTCATGGTGAAGTTAAAATCAGTCACGAGAGCCAGGTCTGGAGATGGGAGTTCAAATCTGGCCTCAGATACGTGATCCTGGGCAAGGCACTTAATTCCAATTGTCTAGTCCAGTGATTCCCAAAGTGGGCGCCACCGCCCCCTGGTGGGTGCTGCAGCGATCCAGGAAAGTGGTGATGGCCACAGGTGCATTTATCTTTCCTATTAATTGCTATTAAAATTTAAAAAAATAAATAATTTCCAGGAGGCTAAGTAATATTTTTTCTGGAAAGGGGGCGGCAGGCCAAAAAAGTTTGGGAACCACTACTCTAGTCCTTACTGCTCTTCTGTCTTGGAATCCTTACTCAGTGTTGATTCTAAGGCAGAAGATAAGGGTTTTAAAAAAATCAGTAAAGGATGGGGCAGCTAGGTAACATGTGTATAGAGCATCAGGCCTGGAGTCAGGAGGTCTTGGGTTCAAATCTGGCTTCAGACCCTGAGCAAGTCACTAAAAAAAACTGTTTGCCTAGCGCTTGCCCTTCTGACTTAGAGTTGTTACTAAGATGGAAAGTAAGGGTTTTAAAAAATAAAATAAAATCAGTCATGGACCAAAACCATTTCTCCGTGCTGGATTACAGGTGAAGAATGATCAGTGAAAAAAAACCAATAACCACAGTGAGACGACTTCCCCTTTGCCTTTGAAATGTAACCTGGCAGTTAAAAACCTTTCAAGGGGGCAGCTGGGTAGCTCAGTGGATTGAGAGCCAGGCCTAGAGACTGGAGGTCCTAGGTTCAAATCCGGCTTCAGACACTTCCCAGCTGTGTGACCCTGGGCAAGTCACTTGACCCCCATTGCCTACCCTTACCACTCTTCCACCTATAAGTCAATACACAGAAGTTAAGGGTTAAAAAAAAAAAAAATTAAAAAAAACAAAACCCTTCCAAAATCTAATTCCCCCTCTATCTTTACATGCATTTTTTGTTGGTCCCCCTTAGACACACTCCATTCCAATCGAAACGACTTGATGGCTAGCTGCAGTCCATGATAATCCATTTCCCACCTCTGTGTCTTTGTATAGTCCACTATGCCTGATATGCCCTCACTCTTTACCTCTGCCTCTAAACATTCCTATATTTTTTTCTGAAGAAAAATTCGGGTGTCTCCTCATTCGTGAGGCCTTTCTTGTCCCCTATGTTGTTTGCATTCTATCTTTTGCAGTTCTTTTCTGTTCCTATCTGGGTAAATTAGGTATTCCCTTCACCGAATCCCTTGCCCCACCACAGTGTGGCTTCTCGAGGGCAGAGAGCTTTCATTCATGGGTTCATATCCCATAATACCTTATGTGTAGGAGTCACTTCAATGTTAACTGAATTACTGGATTGAATGGAAAGACCAGAGCCCAGCATAGCTTTGGCTGGAATGTTTTCCCTCTGCTTGTTATCTCTTTGGCAAGAGGGACTATTAACTGTCCAAGTAGATGGCACCAAGGGCAATAGTTCTCCTTTCCTCTTTCGTACACCTACGGAGAAAGTATTGGCCACTTCAGACTGAGTGTTTGGGGCTAATGGATTGGCCTCAAAGTCAGTGGAAAGGGGACAAGCTGAGCCCCAGATGGCCTTTCAGGATGGCCATCAGGGGACCCAAATTTGCCTACAGCGACATGTGGCAGAGCATCTCATGCCCAGGTTGGGAAGAGCCCAGTCTTCTTCACAGACCATATGGATGAAACCTGAACAGGTGGCAAGCTTAGTGTGGCCTGGATAGATTCTTCGAGTAATTATAGGCTGGCTGTCTTTTCTCCTGGAAAAGAGGTTTGCTTTCTTAAGAGTGTTTTCCAGTTGGTCTTTGAGCTAAATAGGAAATCTTTTCATAAATTTATTAAGCTTTTTGGAGCATGACTCACTTTTGGCAAAAGTCGATCTTTATTTTGTGGCCGGATTAATTCTTTCCAGTTAATGGCTGAGTAAAGGATTGGATTACAAATGGTCCATCTCCTCGGGGTGTTAATACTGAAAAACTGGACTGGGTCACTGGTACCAACAAATCAGTTCAGCCATTTGCGATCAACTGGTTGGTTGTTGAGTGCTAGATAGAAGTGCTACCCATGTGGGAAACACACAAATTGATTTTCCTTGTTGCCAGCCTTGCCATATGTCTAGATGGGATCCAAGAGTCATCAACAAGCCCTTTATGAGTGTCTGTTGTGGGCTGAGTACAATTCAGAGGATGAGGGAAGGCAGGGTCAGAATACAAAAGAGAGAAAACAATATCCCAGCTTTTTCAAAGTTTACCAACTACTTGGTGAGGGAATACAGAGACAGGAGTCATCAACACACCAATTACTTTGCATTGACAGCTCCTCCCGGTTTCAACCCTTCAGAACAAGATGCCACGCCCCACCCACTCCCAGGTACCCCACTGGCATCTCTCCTTCCCTCTTGCCAGCTTTCTTTCGTGTATTGTCTTCCCCATTAGATTGTAAGCTCCATGATGGCATGGGCTATCTTTCTTTTTCTTCTTGGTATCCCTGGCACTTAGCATGCAGTGCCTGGAACAATACAGAAGCTTAATAAAGGTTTATTGGGGGCAGCTAAAAGATCCTAGTTTAAATCTAGCTGTACGACCCCCCCTCCTCCTCCCCCATTGCCTAGCCATTACCACTTTTTTGCAATGGAATCAATACATAATATTGATCCCGTCAGTCCCACTGATAGTGGTTCAACCATGGTCAAGGAATTGAGCATGAGGTGGTGGCATAGCAAACCTTTATTTAGAGGAAAAGAAGGGGCAAAGGATGATGGGAGGCCTATGACAGTAGAGTTGGGGGTGAAGAGGAGGGAGAGCGAGGTGGGGAGCCCCAAACCAGTGGATGGCTAGGGGTCTCCACCTGGATGGATATACTGTCATTGTCTGGGATGAGGAGATCTATGTTGCCCCTATTGGCCAAGTTGGGCTTACTTGGGTCCAGTTCATTGGATGTCCCTGAGGGGCTTGACTTTGGGGGTGGGGGCTTTTGGTTCCCAGGCTTGTGCCCAGCAATACAGTACAGGATAAGATACGGAGAGAATCTTGGCATCCAGCCAGGTTTGACTGGGGCTTTGTCTCCTGGGTTGGACAGGTGCTAGGGTGAGGGTTCTATTGGTCCCTGCAGGGATTGGGGAAGGGGGGGAAGGCAGCTTTGATCTCACAGTCTATCAGATCCTAAAATGAGAAGGTAAGGATTTTAAAAAGAGGTTTAGAATTTATTGAATCAACTTGTTAAGCATCTGTTTAGTGCTTACTAAGTGCCAAGAAATTGTGATAAGTTTACATTTAAAATGGAGATAGTCCCTGACCTCAAGAAGCTTTTATTCCTGAGAAAGAAATATAAATATACCTAGTGACTCTAATAATGTCAATAAAAGCATTAAAAGGCAATTCATTAATCAATTACCTTACTTAGCTCAATTACAATGCTCAATCTTGATCTTAAGAGCAATGATGAAAAACAGGACACTCAGGGTTGCTAGGTGGGCTCAAGGGCCTGGAGATGGGAGGTCTTGGGTTCAAATGGGACCTTAGACAATTCCTAGCCCTGTGACCTTGGGCAAGTCATTCCACCCACATTGACTAGTAACTAGTCATTGTTCTTCTGCCTTGGAACCAGTACTTCATATAGGCAGAAAGTAATGGTTAAAAAAAATAAATACATGACTCTCCTCTTGTCAAGAAAGTAGGAATGTATGGAAGCCGAATTTTATATCCATTACATATTAAGTTATTTACACATCGTCTCTACCTTTGGAATCTGAGCTCTTTGAGGGCAGCAATTAAATGTGTTAACTTAGAAAAAACACAGAACTATTAAATAGTCATAAAGCCACTCTTTAATCAAGGGAAAGGGGGAACAGGGCTACTTGGCCTCTTTGGCAGAGCTGCGCCTTGTGCAGAGTCCAGGATTGAACTCTGCTTCGCTCTGCTCCCCGACCCCCTGGGAGTGCCACCCCGCTAGATGACGACTCCAAGGAACAAAGGAAATTGGGGAACTTATATACCATTGGGAAGATCCAGGGGCTGGGAGAGATGATTGACATTCTACTGGTAAGGATGGGATTTACAATCAAGCTTGGGAAAGGAATCCTAGCCAGAGGCTAGGGTGTAAGGGAAGGGGCTGCCTACACAATGGACACTAAAGGATGGTCCCTGCCCAGGTGTGTCTTCCTGGGACAGGGTCTCCGATACTGTGGGCAAGACAACCTAAGGCAAATTTACCCTGGGGTCCATTATTCAGTCTGAGACCTTTAGCCTGAGATTCCCTTCAGGGTGGATTCTCACAGGAACAGGGAAACACAAGCTTTGGGGGTCTCCAGCCTACAAGCTATTCCTAAAACTGGGGTTCATCAGATCTCACTAAGCCACAAATTTGGGGTCTCTAGATTCCCCCTCGACAAATGTATCGGGAAGAGAGTAAACAATAAATGCTTGTAGGTTGACTGAAAGACTGACTTTATAGATTGTTTCAGCTTAGCTACTAGTTACAAAGAAGGATTAGATATGTGTGGGAGGGTTGTGTATATCAGGAAGTGACTGATAGAAGAAACAGAAGAAATAAATAAAACTTTTTAAAAAAGAGTTGCTATCGGTTTCCTTTCCTCTCCCCCACCCAAATCCCTAAAAAAGAAAAGAAAAGCACTTAAGAGATTCTTAAACTGAGGCACTCCTAGGAATTGCTGGGTCCCAGCTGTTTTCCGAGCCCAGCCCGGGTCCCCAGAGAGATCGACTCCACCCCCTGGAGTCCAAACTATACAAGAGGATAATGTCTCTTATCAGTCAATATTTACCTTTGCCGGAGGTGGACCGGAGCCTCGGGAACTGGCGAGCCAGCTTTGTTGGCTCAGTCAGGGAGAAAGGGTGTGGCCAGAATGACCAGTTTACGGAGGGAGCACGGATCTTTCTGTAATTCTAGGAGAGCTCCCAGCCAAGGATGGCTCTGTGGAGCCTTGGCAGAAGCCAGGATTCCCCAGTCATTGGGAAAGGGGGGCAGTCTTTCCCCTCCCCCATATCCTCGTGCTTAATTCATTTAGACAGCAGGATGCTTTCCCTCTCTATTGTGCTCTCCCGCGTTGCTAAGATATACTATTATAGCAAACATTTCAGAGGAATATTTTACTTACAGCAACTCGATGGCATCTATACACAGTGATCTATAAATGGCATCTATCTGCCCCCACCCACTGAGGAGAAAACTGGGGGCCCCAGAGCTAAGATAGATGAGGAAGGTTGTTAACCTCTAAAACAGGTCTCATAGGGAATCAGGAAGACCCAAGTTCAAATTCTGCCTCCGATAGGTGTGAAGTAAATTATTTAGGGGTCGTCGATCCCCTACAGAGTACAAGAGGACGGCGTCTAGCCCTGGAGCTTGTCCCAATGCAGCCGTTGTCAGTGTGGGAGTCCCTAGTGTCAGAGTGCCAGAGCCAGCTTAATGTCACCAGGGAAGGGCAGCTGGCATAACGCTTGAAAGCCGGTGGTCAAGGAAAGGAAGGTCTGGCCAACCAAGTTTTTTAAGGAAGGGCGGGAAGCCCGGTGGAGGGCTCTCTGGGCTTCCTTACCTGTGACAGGGCTGGTGTTTTCTCTCTGTGCTGCTTCCATATCTGATAAAGAATGCAGAGATGAAAGGAGGAATCTAGAAACCCCCAAACTTGTAGCCTAGTAAAATCGGATGACCCTCCTCCCCCCACACCCAGTTTAGTTAACTTGAAGGTGAAGATCTCAAGTTTGACCTTGTCGCATGAGTTTCCCCAGAGGGAAAAACCCAACTTCACAAATTCAGATTAACAATCTTTACTTTAAAGTAGTTTAGGTGGGGCTGGCAAATCCCAGCAGGTATTAAGCACCCTTTTTGTCCTAATGGCTTCTCCCCTTAGGCTAAAGCCCTTTACCTAGGTGGCCCAGCCCTTGGCTGGATCTTTCCCTTTTGGGTCCATTGTGAAGCATCAGTCTCCCCGCTTCCGGGGATAATCCTGTCTAGGACCCCTCATTTTCTTTGTGGAGGTTGTAAAGTCAATCAACTATATTCTCCTATCCTCAGTCCCCAGTTTCCCTAAAAGGGCATATAAGCTTCCCAATTTTCATGGCTCTTCAGGGTTGTGGTGGTGCTCTCATTGGTCAGTGTCCAGAGCGACCAGAAGCTTGGCGCTCTGTGTGGGTTTGTGGTGTGCAGCTCTGTGTGGAGGCCTTGAAGAAAGCACCAAACCCCTTGCTTTAATTAAAGAGTGTTTTTTCTGATTTTTTAATAGTTCTGTTTTGGGGGCAGCTGGGTAGCTCAGTGGATTGAGAGTCAGACCTAGAAATGGGAGATCCTAGATTCAAATCCGGCCTCAGACACTTCCCAGCTGTGTGATCCTGGGCAAGTCACTTGACCCCCATTGCCCACCCTTACCAGTCTCCCACCGAGGAGCCAATACACAGAAGTTAAGGATTAAAAAAAAATAGTTCTGTTTTTCCATTTTAACAGAATCTAGTAGACTGAAGTCCAACTCTCTCTTCCTCCCTCTTTCTCTTTCTCTGCCTCTCCTTTCCTTCTCTCCCTGCTTCTCTCTCTCTCTCTCTCTCTCTCTCTCTCTCTCTCTCTCTCTCTCTCTCTCTCTCTCTCTTAATAAAAGCTGGTGATTGAGCCTCCAGACCAATTTTTATTTATAACAGATAGCTGCTAGTTGTCACTTAACTTCTGGATGCCTCGGTTTCCTTGGCTGTTAAATGGAGATAATAGCACCTACTGTTAACTTAGAAAAAATGCAGAACTATTAAATAGTCATAAAACCACTCTTTAATCAAGGGAAAGGGGGATGAGAGCTACTTGGCCTCTTATGCAGAGCTGCGCCTTGTGCAGAGTCTAAATGAACACTGCTTCGCTCTGCTCCCTGATCCCCCTGGGAGTGCCACCACGCTAGATGAGGACTCCCAGGAACAAAGGAAATTGGGGAACTTATTTGGGAAGATCCAGGGGCTGGGAGAGATGATTGACATTATACTGACAGGATACAATCAAACTAGAGAAAGGGATCTTAGCTAGAGGCTAGGGTGTAAGGGAAGGGACTGCTTACCCAATGGCTAGTAAAGGAATGGTCCCTGCCCAGGTGTGTCTTCCTGGGAAGGGTCTTTGATACAATGGGGAAGACTACCTAGGACAAAAGGGTATTTAGCATTTATGCTAGGGTCCTTTATTCAGTCTGCAACTGCGGGCCTGAGATTCCCTTCAGGGTGGATTCTCAGGGGAACAGGGAACAAGCACAAGCTTTGGGGGTCTTCAACCTACAAACTATTCTAAACTTGGGGTTCATCATACCTCACTAAGCTACAAGTTTGGGAACTCTAGATTCCATGTTGACACTACCTTGCTTATAGATTTGTGAGGATCAAGGAAGACACTTGCAAAACACTTAGCTTCATGTAACACATGGTACATATTGGTACATATTGCTGCTGTTGTTATCTCCACCTATATTATTCCTTAATTGGTAGGCAGCCTAGAGATCAATCTGTAGGAGAATATGGGGTCTAGGTATATGGAAATTATTTTCTTTATCATTTATTTTGTCATTTGTAATCTGAATGCACTTTGACTTGTGTTTTCTGGGTAATCTGTTAGCAGTCCTCCTAGGATCTGTTCTGGGATCTCTTCTCTCCAGATAAACCAAGAATCCTTGGCTTTTGTGTGTGTGTGTCATGGATCCTTTTGATAATCTAGAGAAGCCTCTAGATCAGTGATTCCCAAACTTTTTTGGCCTACCGCCCCCTTTCCAGAAAAAATATTACTTAGCCCCCTGGAAATTAATTTTTTTTAAATTTTAATAGCAATTAATAGGAAAGATAAATGCACCTGTGGCCATCACCGCTCTAGTGGATCACTGCAGCACCCACCAGGGGGCAGTGGTGCCCACTTTGGGAATCACTGCTCTAGATCCTTTCCCAGAGTAATGTTTTTAAATTAATAAAATGGAATGGGAATACAAAGGAAACCAATAACAATAAATAAATATTAGTTTTTTTTTCTTCCATCTGAGTTCCCAGAACTCTTGCAATCTGATTTGTGGATTCCAGGTTACCTTGATATAGACTGTCTTTCTTATTGGTCAGTTATTTTTCAGTTCTGTCTGATTTTTTGCGGGTTTTTTTGGCAAAGATACTGGTTCACCATTTCCTTCTCTGGCTCATTTTACAGATGAGGAACTGAGGCAGACACAATTAAGTGACTTGTCCAGGGTCTCACCAGCTAGTATCTGACTGATTCCATGTTCTGATTTCTATCCACCTGGGCTGCCTAGCTGCTCTTTCTTTCCTGGTGACTGCATTAGTTCCCAAGGATTCCATTATTTTCTCCACACAGATAACTCCAGCTTTAGCCTGTCTCCTAAGCTTCAGGTCAGCATCACCAACTGCCTTTTGGACTGTTAACAGGGACTCCCCTGGCCTCTGCTGCTTGAAGGCCAGGTGTGTTACAGTTCACCCCTCCCCAGGGGGACCTTTAAAGGAGTTTAGGAGTGTTTAGTCTCTGCTATTGGCTTAAGCCCCCACCAATTGTGTTCTCAACTTTTAGGAGTCTCTTGTGTCCCAGTTCTATTTAATCACTTAACAGATTAAATTTTACAATGGAATATTCAAAGGTATAACAAGAACACATAGACAAATATACCTCTTTCCCCCAAGACCTGGGGGGCATAATCCTCCCCTATAAATTCTGTTCTCTGGGGAAGAGGATTAGGTTCACAGCTTAACTCAGTTCCTATGTAGCGAGGTCCCACCAAGTTCCAAATCCAAAGCCTCCCCCTTCCCTTGAATCCCAACACCCTGGCTTGTCAAGAGCCACCTTGCTGGGCTGCCAGGAAACCCAGCTTGGAATCTTGCCACCCAAGCTGCTGTCAACCCTCTGCCTTCCTGGCTGAATGGCCCCATGGATTGGAGTCGAACTGAGTGAGAGAGACACCAAGAACCAGAGGGAGAGGCATTATTTTATTCTTCTCAGCAGAACAGCACACACGTGGGAACTTCTCTTCCAAGGACTAGTTTTCACTGCTCAAAGACCATCATAACTCAGGGGAAGAATATGACACCAGATTCTTGGGCTGAGCTTGGAGACTCCGGGAGAAACAGGCCAATAACACTGATTGAATCTGGAAAATCTGAGTTTGCTCCTAGTTGAAATAACAGTTGATTTATCTGGAAAAAGGCACTGAAGCTATTCCCAGGCCAGGTTTCGGTTGGAACAGTCTGGTCGGGATTCAGATGGTGGTCCCTGTTTCTCAAGCTTAGCTTTCTCAGGGCAAAGCATTATTGTTACATATCCAAAACTCCTGGAAAAAAAGTAGCCTTGAGCAAATCCAACTAATTGTTATAGTCAGTATTCCTTTTACTTTCACACTGCCATGACTTAAGCTCCCAGGTCTGGCATTCTACCAAACTATGCCTAGAACTGAAAAGGATGATCAGAGCAGCCAAAACTAAACACATTTCTCTGGTCAGAGAGTCTAAGGGGGCAAGGGTGGTAGCCCTTCCTCTAGCATCTGTCTTAGTTCATGGTACCCATTCCATGGATGGATGACCAGGACCTGCTGGATGGAGCTAGAGATTGTCCCAGTCTGGCAGCTTTAAACCTATTCCTGCTGTTTTCCACATTCCATGTAGAATATCTTCTCCTAGAACCAGGTCTCTACTGTCTCCCATTTTGGAAGATCCTGTATAATCAGAAATTCTTATCCCCTGGACTTTATCCCCCAGAAGTCCTTTAGTATTTCCCAGAATTCCATTTGATCTCTCTACCATGTTGTGTAGTCACATTTTGTATATAGTTTGCTATAAGCGCTAAGCACTTCCTCTTTCTCTTTTCCTGTGTGTGGGGTTGAGGAAGGTGGCTTTTTGCTCTAGCTTTTTTATGTTAGTTATTATTCATAAATCTTATTAAATATTATACTTGGAATATTGGATATTAATTTTGAAACTCACATTTGTCCCTTTCATGGTCTCCAACTGTAGATTTAAAAATTAATATCCAAAAATACTCCAAGTATTATATTTAATAAGATTTATTAAATTTAACTTAAAGCAAAAAGGGAAACTAAAAGGCTAGAGTCAAGAGAGAGCTCACCCAAGCCACTCATGTGGAAGAGAGAGTGAGGGAGGAGTTTATAGAACTCTATAAACAGTAACATAAAGGAGCACATAAATAAAAAGAGAAAAAGGAATTTGGGGATGGGAAAGAATTGTGGGAGATAGATTCTAAAGGTACAAAATTTCTAATTAATGCAACCCCCATTTTAGGCATATACAAAGACTCTTTACTGGACTTCTCAAACTAAGCATACCCTGAGCATTTTAGGCTCAGATATCCAAACAGAAATCATTATTATTTCTCCCATCTGTCCCATTTTATGAACTATGATTACCAAAGGAACCATCATCCTCCCAATAACCCAAGCTTTTGAAACCTTGATGTCACGTTCAGTTTTTCACTTATGCTCATCTTAATCGTACCATTTGTTGTCAAATATTATCATTTCTCTCCTCTATGCTGTCTTCTCTATATTCAGACAGACATAGCTCATCCTGCCTGGCACAGATCCTCATAGCCTCAGGCCTGCTCTTTTGCAACAGCTTTCTGGTTGGTGTCTCTACTTACAGCCTCACTCAACTGCCAGGGCGATTTTCTTAATGCTTGGGTCTAACCATGTTACTCCCCTACTCAAAAGTGACTGGAATAGAAATGTTTGTCATTGAAAGCCCTTCACAACTGGATCCTTCCTTCTGGAATCCAGGGCTCAAGCCTAGATATTTGTATAAGAATCCCTTTGTTGGTGGAGAGAAGGATGGCTCAGAGTTCTGTGCCTTTGTGATGGGCAGAGCTTGGAAAAGGAGCATTCTTCTGGCTTCAGCCTTCCTCTTCAAGAGAGGACAAATGATTCCAGAGACTCTTCAGGGAGAATTCCTGGAGGGAGAGAGAGACTCTGTGAAGAAAGTAACCTCAAGATTAAAGAGGGCCATCAGATGTCTTTATTTTTTTCCTCCAGGAATCTCTCTACTAGGAGAATCTCAAACCATGAATTTCCTTCCATAAAGAGAAATCAAACAAAAGCCAGAAGAACAATTCTCCTCTCTCAAGGTCTTGCCAGCCCTCCTCTCACACAGTCAAAGAGCTTCAAGTAATCATTTTCTCCGCCAATGAAGAGTGTTTTTATATAAATGCCTAGGTTGGAACCTCAGCTTACACTACTTTTCCATTCTTCTTACATCTTCCTCCCTTCCACATCCTGTATAATCTAGTTATTCAGGTCTGTTTGTCCTTAAAACTCCATCTCCTGATTGTCTTTGCTGGAGCTGTTCCCCTTGCCTGGGATCCTTTTCCTCCCCACCTTTCCCTTTAAAGACAGTCCAAATCCCACCTCCTGGGAAAAGTTTTTCCTGGTCCCTCCCAGTGAAAAACCTTTCCTCTGAGATAACCTTCTGTTTACAGGGTGGATATTTCTTGTGTGCTCATAGTTGTTTACATGAGTCTCCCTCATTAGGATGTGAGCTCCTTGAAGTCCAGGACTGGTTTGTTTTTATTTTTGCTTTTGACTTTCTCTCCATTCCCAAACTGAGCCCAAAGTCTATTAGTCAATAGGAGCTCTTGAATTATGGTTCTGAATAAATGCTGACCCAAAGCACGCCTTAAATCTGGGATATCTTTTAAGGGATCTTCATTTGTATGTGTGTGTGTGTGTGTGTGTATGTTACATACTAGCTATACACTAGCCTAGACAAATCACTTTACCCCATTTCCCTCAGTTTCCTCATCTGTAAAATGAGCTAGAGAAGGAAATGGAAAACCACTCTAGTATCTTTCCCAAGAAAACTCCAGATGGACTCACAAAGAGTTGGACAGGACTCGTAACAACAACTGGAATTCCAGTTTGGGACTGAATAGTTAGATAATTAGAGAAGAGAGCCTGACCATCAGCAGAGAGGTTAGGGCTGAATAAGTAGATTTGAGAACCATCAGATTAGAAATGATCATTGAATCATCAGTGGGGGTTGATGAGAACACCAAATGGACTGAAATGACGACAACGACAACCTCCGTATCTGTCTAATTTCTCAACTGTTTTAGAGGAACTACCATATAGGTAAAGGAGAACTGGATTTCATCCCCAACTTTGCTATGAAGTCACTCTGTGATTCTGAGTAAGCCACTTCCCCTCTGAATCTCAGTTCTCTCATTTGTGAAATAAGAGGTGGAGGCTTAGATAATTTTTAAACAGGGTAATTCAAATGGATGTTCTATGATGTTCTATTAGTACCTAACCTAACCTCCAGATCCCCAAACCAGGCCTAATAGCTGAAATCTTGCCTCTTGCCTGGGGCTCAAGCTGAGATATAGCAGCAGTCTAGTCTTTGGAAACAATTCAAAGACATTTGAATAGCCCACTGAAGGAGGATCTCTTAAATGCCTCAATAAATATCACTGTGGGAGGGAGAAAGAAAAAGGGGCATGAGTTTTCAGTGATGAGAAGGAGAATAAACTCTACATTTCCTTGAGGACTTCCCATTGACTGATCCTCCCAGCAGCCCAAACTCCAGCTCAGCTGGGAGTTCTTTTTTGTCCCTTTTCTATCTAAAGACTTAATTTGACCATGCTGATTTACACCAGAAATAAAGGAATTAAGAAGAAAAGAGAAAACACTCTGAGAACATGAAATAAATTGAGGTCCTTCCCCAGAGCAGAACACAGTTAGGGACCTGAAACCCTGGTTCTGATGATTCTTTGAACAAATTAAGAGTGCTGGCATACTGGATAAAAGAGCAGAGAAGAGTAAAACTAACTTAGAACGCTGGGAAGGAGAAGCAGTCCTTATCTTCTGAGGAAAGAGAGCACTGGCCTCTGATGCATCTGCTATGACATGGAGAAAACCTTCTGGGATTCGAGCCAGGCAAAGTCTAGCCATTTCCCTCATCCTCCAGGAGAAGGGAGAATAGAGAAAGAAGCCGGAAAGTAACCCAGGAAGGTTATTTTAGTCATTACAAGATCTCTGTCTTTTCCCCCTAAAAACATTAGTCTGCTTCTCAGAGACAGTTTCAGTAGGTCTGCTGACTAAACAGGATGTCTTTGCCCAAACAGATCATGCTTTCTGAATAGTGATGTCATCTTCAAGGGAAGAGCCAGAGGCTTCCTCATTCAGGACACAGGAAACCAGCAGAGGGGGTGTGTTTGCTTGTGTGTGTTGCTCATAGCTTATCTGTATGTGTGTTCATATGGATTTGTCTAATTTGGATTCCCAGGAGCCTCTGGTATCTTGAGAATCCTTCCCATACCTCTGGCAGGGAGACTGATTTATGTTCAGAGGGGAGTAGGAAAAGGAGCACCCAAAAGATGGTGATCATGCTGTTTTTCCTCTAAGAGAGAGGGGTTCTGGACTAAAATGAGATTTATCTACTCCACACACATACACACACTTACTCACTCCCCTTTAATATTGCTGATCCAGTAATGATTTCTTTTTTTAGGCTCCAGCTTCTTTATCCTTTGAAGAAGAAGGGGTACCCCAAGAGAACCAGGGACAAGTAGGGGGATAACCTGAAGCTTATTTTCAAAAGCTTAACCCCTTCGGACTAAATGCCAGATACATAAAACACCATTAGCCAGCTAGTTTTATTGATTCACTTTTTTATTTAATCTACCTCCACCTCCTTAGCAGCAGTTTTGGTTTTGGGAGGTTTCAAAGGATTTCTTCTCCCATCAGTCACTTTGTTCACTTTCACTTTCACACTTTTTTTAGGGTGTTTTTTGGTGGAGTGGCTGAGGAGTGTGAAGTTGAGGGGCAGGAGAGAGAGAGAGAGAGAGAGAGAGAGGGAGACCTGGGAGAGAGATAGAGAGAGAGAGAGACCTGGGAGAGAGAGAGAGAGAGAGAGAGAGAGACCTGGGAGAGAGAGAGTGGGAGGAACTTAAGAAGGTGGAGAGGCAAAGAGGGAGATAAGAAGATCCAGAGAAACAAAGAGACAGTAGGAGAGACTGAGATAGAAACTATTACCCAAAGGGAAATTCCCCACGGTTTCTAGGAGACAATTTTGAATTCAGTGACATGTTAAGAAATTGGCTTTTCCCTGCAGATCTTCTTTCCAAAATCTATCTCCCTGCCTTGACCCCTCCTATGTCTGTCTGTCCCAGATCTGTTACTGGAGAGAGCCTAGAACTTTGCTTATTCTCTTTTTTTTTTTTTAAACCTTTACCTTCCATCTTAGAATCAATATTGGGTATTGGTTCTAAGGCAGAAGAGTGGTAAGGGCTAGGCAATGGGGGTTAAGTGACTTGTCCAAGGTTACCCAGCTAGGAGTGTCTGAGGTCAGATTTGAACCCAGGACCTCCCGTCTCTAGGCCTGACTCTCAATCCACTGAGCCACCCAGCTGCCCCCTTATTCTCTCTTGAAGGCAGAATAGCATCTCTCCTCTCTAATGTTCTCATGCCAACTCTGCCCTCCAAAACAGGTGTCAATCTGGAAAAACACGGAACCACTATTAAGTAGTTACAAAGAACAAGTTTTTAATGAGGATGAGGGAGATCATTAGTATATCCACCATCATCATAAACATACACCACTCAAGAGCCAAGCTTTGGGATTTTAGTTTCTGGGGGGAAAACCCACCAGGAATTGGAAAGTCCATCACGGGAATTTCCAATGAACTGAACAACTTGGGGTCTTTATATATCCTTTGGGGAATAAAGGAAATGAAGGACAATTGATTGGCTTACATAGAGGCTAGGGAAGGAGGATTTCAGACAGGGACTGGACTACCTGGGAGAGTCCTAGTTACAATGGGAGAAACTTCTAAGACAAAAGGGTACTTAAAATTTGATGAAATCTACTACTATCTAGGCAGAGACCTTTGGGTTTGAAGGTATATTGTTTGGTCTAGGACCAACCTATCAATCCTATCTAAGGTGATTCAAGAGTGCCTTATAGTAGGTATGGAACATTGAATCATCTTTCTCTTTGCCAGTGAAGAGAGTTTTATGCCAGGCTTCCAGGCTTAAACTTGGGCCACTCTCCAATGAAAAAGGCCCTTCAGAACATTCATTGGGTAGTGGTATTCTGCCCCAAGAGGAGAGCTTGGAAGGAAGGACTAGGGAGTGTGAGAAGTAAAATTAATATATAATACCTCCAGTATTATATTTAATAAGATTTATTAATAATAACTAAAATAAAAAGCTAGAGTAAAAAGCCCCCTTCCCCAGCTGCCCAAGAGGGAGGAGTTACAGAACTATATAAACAATAACATAAAGTCACACCTAAATGAAAAGGGAAAAGGAATTTTGGGACAAGGAAAGAATTCTGGGAGATGGAGTCCAAGGGTTCAAGGTTTTTTCTAATTACATAGGAGTAGGCAGACAGACAATAGGTATTAATTAAAGATCTACTATGTGCCAGACACTGAACTAGAAGCTGGGGATACAAGGAAAGGTGAAAGACAGTCTCCCCCCTCTCAAGGAGATCATAATCTAATGGGCAAGAAAACATTCCAATAACTATGTACAAGTAAGTTATATGCAGGATAAACTAGAGATGATGATCGGAGAGAAGGCACTTGGGACTCATGAGGATGGGAAAATGCTTTTTGCAGAAGATGAGATTTTAGCTGAGACTTAAAGAAAGCCAAGGAAGTCTAGGGGTGAAATGAGATGGGGAAGAACCAAGGACAATGCCCAGAACCTAGAGAAAAGGGTGTCTTGCTCAAGGTTCAAACAGGAAGCCAGCGTCTCTGAAGTGCGTTGGGCACAGCTGGAATCGCAAGTCTGGAAAAGTAGGAAGGAATCAAGTTTATTCACGAGGACCAGAAGAATTAATATTTGAACCCGGAGGTGAGAGGGAGTCAAATAAGGAAGCGACAGGGTTAGACTTGAACTTTGGAGAAACCGATCTGACAGACAAGTGGAGGATGAACTGGAATTGGGAGCAAGTTGGAGCAAAAAGATCAATGAGCAATAGCTTGGATGTGAGGAGATATGGACCTGGACCACAGTGGTAGCCATGCCGCAGGAGAGGATGGGGATATATACAAAAGAGGTTAAGATTGGCAAGACTTGGCAACAGATCGAATCACCTGCCAGCACCAGGAGGTGGAAAGGAAGGGAGGGAAGGAGATAAGTTTGATCACATAACTTAGGAAAACTTATTGTGAAAATTTGTTATTATATGTAATTGGTTTTAAAAAAAAAGACTTGGCAACAAATAGCAAATGAACCATAATGTCCAGAGTTTAATGTCCAGAGTTTAAAATGACTTCTAGGTTGTGAGCGTAGGTCACTGGGATGATAATGGCACCCCGAGGGTTTGGGGAGAAAGGGAAAGTGAAAGAAGAATAAGCTTTCTATAGCTCCTACTATGTGCCAGGTACTATGTCAAGTACTTTAAAAATAACTCATTTGAGCCTCATGAAAACACGATGAAGTAGGTACTAATATTATCTCCATTTTACAGTCTGAGGAAACTGAGGCAGAGCTTAAATGACTTTCCCAAAGTCATCCAATTAGTAAATGTTTGTTTGAAGCTGGATTGAATTCAGGTCTTCCTAATTCCAGGCCCAGCACTCTATCCACCATTGTACCAACTACCTCTAAGAAAATGAGTTCACATTCAAACATCTTGAGTTTAAGATATCTACTGGAATTCCAGGGCAACCAAGTGGTACAACAGACATAGTGCTGGGTCTGAAGACTCATTTTCCTGAGTTTAAATCTAGCCTCAGATTCTTATTAGCTGGGTGACCCTGGGCAAGTTTCACTTAACCCCATTTGCCTCAGTTTCCTCATTTATAAAATGAGCTGGAGAAAGAAATGGCAAACTTCTCCAATATCTCTGCCAAGAAAACCCCAAATGGGTTCACAGAGTTGGACATGACAATAACAACTAGAATTCCAGTTTGAGACTAAATTAGAATCTTGATTCTAAGACAGAAAGTCAGGTTTATGATGATGATGATGATGATGATGGCAATGAGGGTCAAGTGACTTGCCCAGGGTCACACAGCTGGGAAGTATCTGAGGCCAGATTTGAACCTAGGACCTCCCTTCTCTAGGACTGGCTCTCAATCCACTGAGCTACCCAGCTGCCCCCACGAAGGTCAGGTTTAAAAAGAAAGAAAGACAACCAAAAAAGATGAGGCCATTCGATTTACCAATGATGAGATCACAGGCAACTTTGGAGAGAGCAGTTTTGGAGCAACCAAAGAAGTCAGATGCCACACTCTGGAGAGATAAGAAGAGAAAGAGAGGGAGGGAAGTGGAGCCATTGATTGTAGATGGCAATCTCAAGGAATTTAGTCACAAAAAGGAAGAGAGAGATGAGATAAATAGCTAGAAGGGAGGAATAGATCTAGTGAGAGTTTTTTGAGGCCAGAGGGGGTTGGTGGGGAAGTATCTGGTAAACAGGGAGAGCCCTAAGATAAAGGAGAAGATAGGGATGATAGAGGGGACCATCTACTAGAGAAGACAGGATGGAGTGGGATCACTTGTGCATGCACAGGGGTTTGCCCTGACAAGGAAGGCTCCTTCTTCCTGTGAGATGGGGTGAAGACCCAGATAGTGGCAAAAGGCCACTGTTGAGTGATGTGAGGTGAGGAGGAGGGGAGAGGAGGGAGCTGTTGGAGAATGTTTTCAATTTTTTTCAGTAAAATAGAGTTAAAGTTCTCAGCTGAGAGGATGGAGAGAGGGTAATCATGGGAGCTTTGAGGAGAGATGAAAAGCTCTGGAAAAGAGGCTACACTGAGCGGGATAGCAAATCAGTTCGGGAAGTGTAAATGATACCCAACTTAGATTTTGTAGTATAAATTTGTAGTGGATTCAGTCAGCAAGTTTCACGACTTTCTGGAGCATTGTTCAGCAGAAGGTGAGTAGGAGTGAAGACAGGAGACAATGGGAGTGATCCAAGGCTGAGGCTTGGCAGAGGATCATCTTCAATAGGATAAGGGACTAGGAAGAATTGGACTTTAAAGGGACATTAAGGGGTCGAGATAGGGAAGGGAGGAGAGCATGTGTAGCCAGTGCAGGAGTGATAGCTTGGGAAAGAACTACAGAGCTGAAGGATAGGAGGTCATGATGAGAATAGAATTTGAGGCTGGGAAAATATTTAACACTTGGTACACTGAAAAAAAAAAGTTTTTTTTTAAGTTTTGTTAACTCGGAAATAACACAGAACTACCAAAGTAGTCAGAAAAACCACTGTTTAATCAGGATAGGGTTAAGTCCAATATTTGGCCCTTTACTCAGAGTCTGGCGCCACAGCTTTTACAGGGTTTACACCCTGGACTCTGGGGACATATCTCTGAGAGTGCCACCACCCTAGGTTATGACTCCAAGGAACAAAAGAAATTGGGGAACCTCTATAATCTATACCATTTGGGAAGATCCAGGGGCAGGGAAAGAAGACTGATATTACCATATTGACGGGATACTAACCAGATTGGGAAAGGAATCATAGCCAGAGGCTAGGGTGTAAGGGAAGGGGCTACCCACAAAGAACACCAAAAGGATGGTCCCAACCCAGGTGTGGGTCCACTTGGGAAAGGGTCTGATTCTATAAGGAAGACTACCTAGGACAAAAGGATATTTAGCATTTACCTTAGGGTCCATTATTCTGTCTGAAACTGCTAGCCTGAGATTCCCTTTAGGGAGGATTCTCTTGGGAATAGAGATCAAGGACAAGTTTTGGGGTCTTCAACTTACAAGCTAGTTCTAAAACTTGGGGTTCATCAGATCCCACCAGTCCACAAGTTTGGGGTTTCTAGACTCCACATTGACAGTTTCATCTGCATTAGTATTTAAGTCTAGAAAATTAACAAAACAATAAATAAATCAAGTCCTCCATTGTAAGGTTTGCTGAATTCTGAGGTCTAAATGTTTATCCTGAACATTTATCAATTAACTCCAGTTTGAATTGACTCTATCACACCATTGGGAGAAATGATAATGGATTATGATCAGATAAGGGAATTTCAAAGTTCATGAATAATCGAGGGAACTCCTAATGGAATACTATTGTGCCATTAGAAAGGACAAAATAGATGATCAAAAAAAAATCTACAAAGACTTAAATGAAGTGATGCAAAGTGAAGTGAGCAGAACCAGGAGAATGTCATACAGTAAAAGCAATAATATATGACCATCAACTCAGAATGACTTAATCATTATTAGAAATATAAGGATCCAGGACCACTCCAATGGACTCATGATAAAAAAAGTTATCCACTGCTATAGAAGGAACTCATAGAATCTGAATGCAGATAGAAACTTAACATTATTTCCTCCATGAATTTTTCCCTAGTGTTAGCTGTGTTTATGGAACCCCCTTGCCCCAGTCCCTTGGGAACTTTCCTTAAGGGAAGTCCCAGATTGACCTGTCTTAGAACAATAAACCTTAAAGTACCCATAGATCTCAGCTTAGATAGAATTAGTAGATATAATCAAACCTTAAATTTCCTTTCATCTTAGAAGTTTCTCTCATCCTATCAGAGGCCTCTCCCAGGTGGTCCAGCCCCTGCCTGGACTCCTCCTTCCAGTTAATAGTAAAGTCAATCAATTGAACCTTCCTGGCCTTTATTTTCCAAAAGGTATATAAAGCACCAACTTGTTGGCTCCTTAAAAAAATCTTCCTTTAATGGGGTTTTCTAGAGTCAAGTTTCTAGCACTTGACTTTGTGTAGTGGTTTATCTCAGCATTGTCTTTCTTGTCCTGATTAGAGACTTGTTCTTTCTTCCAACTTTGGTTCTGTGTTTTTCAAGGTTGACACTAGTTGAAGTGATATATGTCTTCCTTTCACAACATGATGAACATGGAAATGTATATTGTATGATAACACATGTACAACCTATATCACATTACCTGCCATCTTGGGGAAGGGATAGGAGGTGGGGAGAGGACATGGATCACAAAATCCCAGGAAATAACCACAACAACCTTGTTTCATGAACACCTCAAGCACACCTGATCACCCTAGGTAGGATTAGTAGGGTCATCCTAGTCTGAACAATGAACCTTCAAGTACCTATTGCTCAGATCTCACCATGGATAGGTTTAGTTATATAATAAAATCTCAAGTACCCTTTTTGTCTTAGGAATTTTTCCCATTATATCTAGAGCTATCCCAGATATTTCAACCCCTGATTATAATCCTCCTTCCCTTCAAGTAAACCAATCTGGTCTTCTTTTCCTATACAATACTCCCTAAAGAGTTTGTAAGATAAGAAATTCTTCAGTTCAAGGGAAAATTTCAATGATGGAAATTCCTATTCATGGTGCATTTTCCCAGAGACATAGAGGTTAGCTTGGTGTGCCCTCATGAGCATGGTTCTGAGTGGTGACCCTAAGAGCACTGTTTCCCTTGTTCTGATTAAAGATATATTCTTTGTAATTGCTTTAGTGGTTCTGTGTTTTCCCAGGTTAACAACTATTAAAACTGTATTGACATGTAAAAATATTTAAATTAAAAACTATAAATCAACACTTATGGGTAATGGAAGATCAAAGGTATGACCAACTCTGCATTCAGCTGAAGTAGGGTAAAGACTAGGTAATATAAAATGATTATGTTGGGATTGGGAAATTGGGTTGTTTGAGAAGTCCTATAATGAGGGCAGGAATTGGGAAGAGAGAAAGATGGTAAGCAGAGAAGGTCTATAGACCATAGGTGCCAGGATTTTGATTAGCTGGTAGATATGGATTGGTGAACCTCAAGGGGGAGACTTTACCAAGTGATGATAGTAGAGAGTGAAATAGAGGTAAATTGCAGTGGTTGGCAAGGGGTAATGTCCCTCCTCTCTGTTAGGGACCAAGACTTTAAGATAAAATAGTCACTCTTCTAAGAATAGATATCATTCACTCTTCTAAGATAAGATATTGATCATAGGCCCAGCCATGCTTGGAGACAGTAAGACGCCACAGGAGATTTTCTATGCTCCCTTTCCGCGTTCCTTTCCCCTTAGTATCTGCCGACCCCCTTCTGCCCTCAACCTATATATTCTTGTCATAGATCTGCAATAAACGAGCCTTGCATCCATCCAAACGACTCTGTGTCTTGCGCGCGAAGTCTCCCCTCATCTCTCCCTATAGGTTCTTAGGTTGCCGTTTCCCTGGACCCCTCGGTTGTGTCCGGCTGGACCCGGACAGTGGCGCCCAACGCGGGGCAAGGCGAAGACGGCTTACTGGACAACTGAGGAGCAGCTGTCGCGGCCGCCAATATACGTAACGGGTAGAGGCTGAGCAAGACGCCTCGAGGTAGGGTAAGTTGTCCCATCCCCCATAGACATTTAAAAATCAAGAGTGTTTCTAAAAAAAAAGTGTGTGTGTGTGTGTGTGTGTGTGTGCAAGGAAAGTGGAAGGAATACGTGTGCATGATGGGAAAAACACTCTCGAAGGAAACAGTGTTCGTGACTGAACTAAAAAATAGTCTCAGGGAGAGAGGTATCAGAATAAAAAAGAAGGACCTGTTCAGGTTCTATGGCTTGATTCGTGACATTCTTAAAGAAGCCGACACGAGTCAACAAGTCTCGCACCTCCTCAGCTTGGCCGAGGATGCTATCTTAGAATCTAAGATAAAAAATGAAGAACCAAACTCGACTAAAGAACAGAGCTCGCCCTTCAAGGGGAATGAGCGTCCCTCGTCTCTCTTAGACGAACCTATCAAAAATCCCTCCCTTGAGGAGCCCCTTGTTCCCTCTAAGCCCAGACCACGCCTTTATCCAGTCCTAGACAGGGACCCTCCTCAAGATAGCACGCTTAATCCGGCTTATCAAGCAGAGCTAGAGGAGGAGACAGCCCGCTACCATAACAATGGCCCTCTGAGGAATAGACCTCCTCCCTACAACCTCCCATCCCCCACCATCCAACTTGCCCTCCCACATGATTCCTCTGACTCCAAACAAGAAGAAGAGGGGGAGGAGGAAAGCAGATCCCGTGGAAATTCCAGGGCCGCAGATACTTCAGGCCTCCCCCACCATCATCGGCCAATTTATAAAAAATTAAAAATTAAGCACATTAAAGACCTGCATTCGGCAGTTAAAAATTATGGCCTGAATGCCCCTTTTACACTCTCCATCCTAGAAGGGCTTGGAGGAGAGGGACACATGCTCCCCTCCGAATGGACCAAAGTTGTGCAATCTGTCCTATCCCGAGGGCAATTTCTAATTTGGAAGGCAGAGTTCCTTGATAGGGCAGAAAATCAAGCTAAGCTTAACTTAATCGGCAGGGCGCTCACCACCTTACAAGGTGTAGTTGTGCATCCCACCCTTGTTGATAACGACTACACAGGGGAGATAAAACTTATCATAGAATCTCCGCACGGTCCGGTTACCATCCCTGCCAGTAAACGCTTAGCTCAGGCCCTCCCCCTCCCCATGATAGGCGATTTTCCTTCCGCAGCCCAAAAACGAGGTCCTTCCTCACCCGGCTCTTCCAACATTTATTGGGTACAACAACTTACTGAGTCCCGACCCACTCTGCAATTAAAGATCGAAGGAAAAACCTTCACAGGGCTGCTAGACACAGGGGCAGACTCTACTGTCATCTCCCAGGCTCATTGGCCCCGTGCCTGGCCCCTTCAACCCTCATCTACCCACCTGT
The DNA here is from genome assembly GCF_016433145.1 of Gracilinanus agilis. Lineage (NCBI taxonomy): Eukaryota > Metazoa > Chordata > Mammalia > Didelphimorphia > Didelphidae > Gracilinanus > Gracilinanus agilis. The sequence continues at coordinate 38,419,484 of NC_058130.1, read as the reverse complement.
CAGGAATAGGTCAGATCCAAGATACCCTCCAAAGTACTAAGCTCCTCCATTGGCAAGATACTGAGGGCAATAGTGGCACTACCCGTCCCTATGTAGTCGCGGGACTCCCCGTTAATCTCTGGGGCAGGGATATTCTAGCCCAGATGCAGCTCCTTATGGTTAGCCCCAGTGATGCTGTCACCACCATGATGCTGAAATCTGGGTACCTCCCAGGCAAAGGCCTTGGCAAGAACGAACAAGGCATCTTACACCAAATATCCCCCCCAGCCCAAAACGATAAAGGAGGATTTGGGTCAAAAAATTTTTTATAAAGGCCACTGATCCCCCTGCAATCCAGGCTGATAAGATCACCTGGAAGTCCGATTCTCCTGTCTGGATTGACCAGTGGCCTCTAACATCTGAGAAGGTTCAAGCTGCCCTAATGCTAGTGCAGGAGCAACTCTCTCTTGGACACCTTGAACCTTCCACTTCCCCATGGAATACACCTATTTTTGTTATTAAAAAGAAATCGGGGAAATGGAGACTTCTACAGGACCTACGTGAGGTCAATAAGACCATGCTACCCATGGGGGCTTTACAGCCAAGCCTTCCATACCCGACTGCTATCATTTTCCATTCCCATAGTCAATTCCCCATCCCCCTCATTGACACAGCTCCAAGCTCGAGGCTTTAGCATTGCCCCAGATAAAATTCAAACTCAAAGCCCAAGAAACTCTTTATCCCTTAAGTGGCAATCAGACTTTGCTTCTTGCTCACGCCCTCTTTGTTCTTAATTTCCTCACGCTGGATGCCGAAGGGCGTTCCGCTGCTGATCGGCCACTGGAATCCGCATACTTCATCTAATCTGGCCACAGTCCTTTGGCGTGACCCCGTCACGGGCCTCTGGTGTGGCCCCGACCCTGTCATTATCTGGGGAAAGGGCTCCACCTGTATTTTTGATAAAGCGGCTAATAATGCCCATTGGATTCCATCTAGACTGATTAAACCTTTCGTCCCAGATACTAACCCTCCTAAGCCAGGGTTTTGTCCCTGAGAAGTCTTTTTCTTCTTCCTTTTTCAGAACCACAACCCTGACGACATCACAGATGGGACCTCAGATCCTGAACTCGTTTTCTCTGGCAGTTTATATCCTCTACTCCACCTTCCTTCCGGTCACCACTTCCAGTCCTCATCTCCTGGTCCAACAACGGTGGGAGATCATCAATCCAGTTAATCAAGCCATCATTACCTCCGTTTCTTCTTCCCAATGGCCCCAATGGACGTGGTTTCCTTCCATTCCGGTTGATCTTTGTGCCCTAGGCGCCCCCCAGATGTCCTCAATCCACTACTGCGCCCCTACCTTCCCTGGCTTGCCTATCCTCCCGGATTACTGGACTCAATACACTCAGTTTCCTCTATATGGCTGCCCTGGCTTTGATCAGCCACCACAATGTGGGGACCAGACAGACGGATTTTGTGCAGCCTGGGGATGTGAAACCATTGGTACTGGATATTGGATCCAGGCGAACCAGGATTTGATATCAATAACCCGCAATCTATCCCGTCCATCTGTGTGCACCCCTAGTCCTCCTAATTGTAATCCCCTCATTATCACATTTACCAACGCGGGGAAACGAAGTGTTAAATGGACAGATGGCTTGACTTGGGGTTTACGACTCTATAAGAAGGGCGGTTTTGATGATGTTCTTCTTTTCACCCTCCGCCTCCGTGTACAGCCCTTCATTGTTTCTGTTGGTCCTAACATCATCCTCTCAGATCAACGACGCCCTTTTTCCCCTAACCCCCAGCCATTACCGACTCCCACGTCTCTCCCCATCCCATCGGTCCCCCTTTTTTCCCCTTCATCTCCGAATACCTTCTCCCAGTTACAGCCCCAGTCACAGCAAGGGTCCCTAAATATTCCCGGTACAGCAGACAGATTTCTATCTCTAGTATCAGGTGCCTATACTGCCCTGAACGCTTCCAGGCCAGATTTGACGATTAAGTGTTGGCTCTGTCTGAGTCCACAACCCCCTTACTATGAAGGTATTGCCTATATGGCAGAACCCGATGAAACAGTTCTAGCTTCCCCGCGCTGCGCCGCCTTTTCTCGCCGTCTCACTCTTGCTGAAGTCTCTGGCCATGGCCTTTGTTTAGGCACCATTCCCCGATCTCATGCCCACTTATGTAACTCCACCCTTGACCTCCCCCCTTCCCCTTCCTTTTTGGAAGCCCCGAATAATGGCTTTTGGGCTTGCAATACTGGCCTCACCCCTTGTATATCTCTTCTAGTTTTCAATACCTCCTTTGAATTCTGTGTTCTTGTCCAGCTATGGCCATGTATCTCTTTCCACACGGACGATAGTGTGGCCTCCCTCCTCTCCCCCTCTCCTAGAACACGTAGGGAACCCTTTACTACGTTAGCTATCCTGTTAGGACTCGGCGGTCTTGCTGCAGGATTTTGGCACTGGCACTACTGCCCTTCTCCAGACCCAACACTTGGCCGCTCTTCAGATGGCCATGACAACCGATTTAGAAGCCCTCGAAAAGTCTGTCACAGCCCTGGAACAATCACTCACTTCTCTGTCAGAGGTAGTCTTACAGAATAGGCGCGGTCTTGATCTCCTTTTTTTAAAAGAGGGGGGATTATGCGCAGCCCTCAAAGAGGAATGTTGTTTTTACGCTGATCATACTGGCGTAGTAAGGGAATCTATGGCAAAGTTACGTGAATGAATAGCACAAAGAAAAAGGGAAGCTGAGGCACAGGAAGGATGGTTTAATACCCTTCTCAGAGGTTTTCCTTGGCTCTCTACTTTAATTCCCACTATTATTACACCTCTCTTTATATTTTTATTGATCTTAACCTTTGGCCCTTGGGCCTTCCAACGTCTAACGAAACTCATCAAAACTAACGTTAACTCAGCCCTTGATAAGTTCCCTATGGTTCAATACCATCGTATTGAGATGATAGATACAGAACAACCTGGCGGCACTCGTTTGCAGTTTTCCAGCAGGGCGGTAACCCAATGACGGGAGTAGCACAGGTCCTCAACCCTTGATGGTTGAGTAACTCCCCCTGTGCAGCCTAAGACAGGGGCCGTCGCTGCCAATCTCACTTATGGATTGCCAGGGAACACAAGGTGTCTTAGGAAAAACTTCTGGTGTTAAGACAGACTTGGATGGAACAAGGACCAAAGGATAATAAACTTATTCCTTACGCCCTTCTATTTAAAAAAAGAAAGGGGGAATTGTTAGGGACCAAGACTTTAAGATAAAATAGTCACTCTTCTAAGAATAGATATCATTCACTCTTCTAAGATAAGATATTGATCATAGGCCCAGCCATGCTTGGAGACAGTAAGACGCCACAGGAGATTTTCTATGCTCCCTTTCCGCGTTCCTTTCCCCTTAGTATCTGCCGACCCCCTTCTGCCCTCAACCTATATATTCTTGTCATAGATCTGCAATAAACGAGCCTTGCATCCATCCAAACGACTCTGTGTCTTGCGCGCGAGGTCTCTCCTCATCTCTCCCTATGGGTTCTTAGGTTGCCGTTTCCCTGGACCCCTCGGTTGTGTCCGGCTAGACCCGGACACCTCTCAACCAGTGAGTTGGGAGTGAAATGCATGAAAGAGCTGGGTAGGGTAGCTAATGAGGCTGTATCATTTAGGAAGAAGCCAGGTCTCAGTGAAATCCAGAAGATAGGAGGTGTAAGAAATTTAAAAAAAACTTAGGATGAAGGTGGCAACTAGGTTTTTGGGGAACCCCAATTTTCTCCCTGTACCCTGAGAACTCACCCCAGGGAAGTCCCAGCCTCACCCATTTTAGACTGAACCTTAGACCATAAGGTATTAAATGGTCCTAGTTGGGTGGGACTAGTACACTTAAATCAAATGTTAACTACCCTTTTGTCCTGGTAGTTTCTCCTATTGCATCAAAGTCCTTTCCCAGGTAACCCAATTCTGGACTGGGCTTTTCCCTTTTGTATTCATTATAAAGTATCAGCCTCTCCCTGATAATCCTGTCTAGAACTTCTCATTTCCTTGTAGCCATGGTAATGCCAATCAATCATACTTCTCTGTCCTTAGTTCCCCAAATGGTATATAAGTTCCCCAAGTTCTATTGTTCTTTGGAGAATCATCTAGTTGGGTGCATTCTCCCAGAGATACTGTCCCTGGAGCCCCAGGGTTTTGACTCTGTGTAGTTGGTGGCTTTGTGATAGCAGATTATTGGACCTATCTCTTTCCTGATTAAAAATATGGTTTTCTGACTACTTTAGTATTTTTGTGTTTTTCCAAGTTGGCAAAAGTAAATTTGTTTCCTATGGAGCCACCATTTCAGAGGGCACAGAGGAAGGAATTGGGGGGGGGGTGGAGTTGGTGGAAGGAAATGGGAATATGATAGTGGGTAGTAGGAAATGTATACTAGAGTTTGAATAATAATGCTGGGGTTTCAGAAAGGGGAGGGTATGACTGGGAGGAAGTTTGTTAATCATTGAGGAATGAATTCAAGAAGATTATCAGCATCTCTAGGGCTTCTACTTTGGAGTAGAATACTCCCAGGGAATTACTTAGCTCTGGAGAAGTGACCAATGCAGAGAGCTGATGGAATGGAGTTTCTCTCTTTTTGGCCCCAAGGCAGGCCAGGAGACCAGTGAAGGAAGTATAATGAATCTTATTTCTCTTTGGCCAGAAAACTGTGAAGATGGGATTGACTCTCCCCTTACCTACTTTTAAATTTAATGAACCAAAAGCGTAGACACCCCTACTTAACACTAAGTTGGGGAGGTCTGCAAGACACTTACTAAAGTGGATAACAACTCCAGAAGTGACTGATCACCCCCTAGGCAGTGCTAAGCAAATTTAAAGGCTGCAATTGGTCCCCATAAAGTGGAGGAAGGGACCAGAAGTGACCTAAAAAAAGGACTATAAAAGATGATGAGCTTTCTGTGCAAGAGGTCTTCATTCTGAGTTTTTGGGTTGGAGGATCTTGGACTAGGACTGCTACTTGGAGCTATGATTTGGACCTGGGATCTTGAACTACTTCTAGTAAGACTGTTCCTGGATCTTCGCTTTTGGAGCTTAGCTTGGGTGAGTGAGAAGCTAATCTTCTTTTCCTGGCTTCTGGAGAGATTAGTTCTGGAGAGGCCTCCCCCTCTTGGAGGAGGTCACATGGGTGGAACCCCTGTTTTAATTCACCCCTGGGTCCTCCAGCTGAGGATTAATGAGCCCTCCTGGAGTTGAATGGGCTCCAGTGCAAATATTTAGTGTGGTAGGATAGATATTTCATCTATTCTCTTTTTAAATTTCTCTACTTTCACTCTCCACTTTTTTTTTTTTTGTAAATGAAAGCTGCTAAAAGTCATTTTGACTTGACCTGTATTAATTTGTTACAAAACAGTATTCAGAAAATTCTTATTACATGTAACTGGTAAAAATAACTAAAAAAGAACAACAAAAAAAGAAAGGACTTTGAGGAACAAAAATATTGGGAACCCCTGAGGTAGTGGAAGTTGGAGTTAGGAAGAGCTAGATTCACATCTCAACTCAGGCATTTATTAGTTGTGTTGACTCTTCTCAAGTCATTTCATTTTTTGCCTCAGTTTCCTCATCTGTAAAATGAAAGGCTTAGACTCAGTGGTTTCTGAACTTCCTTCTAGATCTATATCTATGATTCTATGCTTTTCTTAGCTTCTATGGCTTGAAATACCATATCTAAAATGTCATGACTGAAATCTCTACTTCCATTCCTCATTTCTGGTTTGAATTTCAGACTACTCCTCCAGCTGCTTTGTGGATCTTTCTACCTGGAGGTCTCTTGAGTTTGTCAAATTCAACATATCTCAAATTGGCCTCTTTTAGCTAAGTGCTTGATCAAATTGGCCTCTTTTAGCTAAGTGCTTGATCATTCCTTCTGCCGTGCCACCTAGGAGTCAGCCTTGCCTCATTGGTTTCTCCTACCACCCCACCTCATAGCCAATCGGTTACCCAATGTTAGATTCTACTTCCAAAAGCCATCTTTCACCCATGTCCCTTTCTCTCCACACTCTAGATAGACATTCTAGTTCATAAGACAGTGTAGTAGAATGAAAAGTGTATTTTGTCTAGTTAGGTTTCAAATTCTGCCTCTGATGCCTACAACTTCATCTCCCTGGGCAGTTCGGATGAACAGCGGATACAGCAATGAATCTTGAATGAGGAAGATATGAGTTCAAATCCAGGCTGAATTATTTCCTCATTATGTGACCCTGGACAATTTACTTAGCATCTATGTGTCTGCCTCAGTTTTTTTCACCAGTCAAATGGGAATAAGAATAGCACCTGCTTCCCAAATTTGTTGAGAGGATGAAATGTGAGCATATTTGCAAAATGCTATATTTTTTGTTATTATTCAATTATTTAAGTTATGACCAATTCTTCATGACTCCATTTAGAGTTTCTTGGTAAAGATTCTGGAGTGGTTTGCTATTTCCAGCTCCAGATCATTTTATGGGTGAGGAAAATGAGGCAAACAGGATTAAGAGACTTATAGGCTAATAAGTGTCTGGGTCCGGATTTGAACTCAGAACAATGAATCTTCCTGATTTCAGTCCTGATACTCTATCCACTTTTTCCAAAGTGCTATATAAAAGCTAACTATTATTGTTATTGTCATAAAAGGATGGATTTGGACTAAATAATCTTTGAGTTTCTTTCTTCCTCTTGACCTGTGATTCCACACACCTCTCTCTTGGATAATTATAATACCTTCCTAAATAGTTTCTGTGGTTCTAGTCTCTTTCCAATAGGTCACTGGTGTCATAGAGGATAAATATATCAATTATATCAGAACATGGGTCTGACCGTACCACTCATCTGTTCAATAAACTTCTGTGACTCCCTAGTACTCAAATACAAATTCGTTCTCCAGCTTATGAGCAGATTAAATATCACTTCACCCCACTCCTACTCTCCCTTCTATCCAAAAATAGCCTTTCCTTTTGTGTAAATGGAATTAGCTCATCCTCATTCATTGCTAGACTCTAGCCATCAGAAATAATGTCACCCTACCCAACTTAGAATTAAGTGGGGAGGGGAAGATCAGTTACCCATGTTGTACCCAAATTTTAATACCTAACCCAGGTTCATGGCCGAAGGAAGAATCACACTGACAATGCAATATGCAAGAAGAGGCTCATTCTTTACTAGCAATAGTAGCTAGGGTCGCTAGGCAGAGAGGCATGCCTGAACGACCCCTTGGAATTCTCAGCCAAGAGTTTATATAGAAATGTTTGGGGAAGGGGGTTGGTACATACATAATTATCAAGGTAGTGTCAGGGACAGGTGGTCAGGAAGCATCTGGGGAGGGGGGTTTCAGGGTCAGGGGGCTGGAATAGGCAAATATTGTAAAGCAGGCAAACATAGACAAACATTCCTCAAGACATCAGATAAGATAGCTTCAGTTTTAGGTTTATGATAGGGGGAGATAAGGAAGACTGTGCTGGGAAACCTTGGGGGCTGGGGGTAGCTTGTCCAGGCCAGAAATAGTTCAGTAGACTGCCAGACTGATTTTTAAATCCAACACCCACAGGTGACAATAAGTAACAAATCAAAAACAAGGGACTGCCCTTTGGGCAGTCCAAAACAATGTTGAGGCTGCCATTTGTCCACTTGAAATTGAAGGTGGATGCAGGAAATGACGAAAGATGCTCTTTTAAATATGATGGTAACTTCCTGTGGAAGTGGTTGGCACTTTGAACTTGGTGTAGAAGGATCTCTGGTGAGACCTCAGAGGGCTTCCTTCTGAATTGTTAAGTGGGTAAGTTAGGCTGACTTCCTTTCTCCTCCCTTGGTGTTTCTGGAGGCTCCAGCCTCAGGGAGGCCTCTCTTGCCTAATTGTAAAAGGCCTTGTGGTTAGAAGCCTTGTTTAATTAACCTCTGTGCCCCTCTGCTGGGGCCTCTAAATTCTTCTCTGGTCTGGGCCAGAGTTTCTCTCTCTCAATTTCCCTACCTTCAACCTTCCTAATTGTAAATACACTTCCATAAAAGTCATCCTGACTTGGGTCTACTTTTTTATTTGAAATCAAGTTAATCCAATTTCTGGCGACCATACCTTAAATATCTAGTTTCTCCTCTTACAGTTTTGGGGTCTTGGATACCCTCAGTCTTCCTATATTTTCTTGACTTTTCCTTTACTTTTGTTACTATCCCCAAGTCAGCCCTTTTACAGCTTGTTTGGATCTTCGATTTACATAAAGCTTCCAGACAGGTGAGATCAAACATTTTCTTTCCTTTAGCCTTTAAAATACATTAGAAAAGCAGACGGTTTTAATCTTAGCTGCAGGGCCCTGAGACCTTATCTGGAGAGGCGGTTTCCAGCCCCTTGCCTCAGGGAACAAATAACCCAATTAGCTGACCCTCAGTTTCACCTGGGAAGGAATCCTATTTTTCAATTGCCTTACTGGGGACTAGCAGACTGCTTTGTCTCTTAGCTAGTCCAGGGACACCTGAAAAAGCTTAGAAGCAGCTCTGCTCCACACCTAAAGCAGAAGGCACTATACTCAGCATATTAGTATGGTCTTTTAGGGAGAGTAAATTTTTAGGCTGAAATTAGGTCTTAGCCTTGTTTTACTCCTGGGAGTCTACTTTCTTTTCTAAACCCCATGTGTCTCTAGTTTTAAAATCTAAGTGAGAAGCAAAAGCCTGGTGGGGCCAGCTAGAACTGAGCTGCCCTTTTGCCCAAAGAGAGAAGCACATGGTTTTAGCAGTTTTAGCCTCAGGGGGAAGGAGAAAAGAAAAAGTTCCCTCAGACTTTTAAAATTGAACTTTTGAAGCTAAAAAGAGTTTCAGTAACATCACCTTGTTGCTCCTCCCAAACTTAGGCTCTGAAAGAAAGCCTGCCTTGGGCTACAGGCTTTGTCTAACCCTCCTAAACCTAATCTCTAGAACTCAAGCCTCTGGCTACAGGCTTTGTTTTTCTGCCTGCCAGAAATAAATGAGATTATAATTTGAAAAACAATAGGTTCCACACCTAGTCCTTAGAAAGGAAAAAAACCTACCCAATATCGACATCTACTGACAAAAAAGTAAAATTACAGGCAACTTAACAATTAACTAAATGAAAATGTGGTTCCAACCAGTGAATACCTTAGTGAATACCTGGGTCCAGACTTTTGATTACATAGTCAAACTTGTAGAAACTTTTTTTTGCTGGTTAGCAAACCTTCAGAATGTATTACAAGGGATATATCTTGCACTATATTTGGGTGTGATGGTAATCCTTGTAGAGGGAGTGGTCTATCTTTACTTCTCTGGGAGAGACTTGAGAAATACCCTAGATATACTAGAGAAACAAAATGCCACTTCTAATATAGAACAACCCAGGGTACCACAAGCTCAGCTTAATTATAACTCAAGATTGGACAATGTGGAGGAGAGTATAGAGCAACTGATGGCTTCTGTAAAAATCCTTGCAAAGTATTTAAAAAGAAGAAAACGAAAAACAGAAAACTCCAGCATAAGAGAGACTTATTTCTCCACACTTTGTCCGAACTCTGCTCCCGCCACACCCCCTACTCAACCTATCCCACCACCAGTCCCTGCTGTTGCTCCAGCCCCTTCCCAATCTAATCCTTCCCTTGCCCCTAACCCCTCCTCCCTTGCCCCTAACCCCTCCTTCCTTGCCCCTAACCCTTCCTCCTTTTCCCCAGTCCTTGACCCCTCCCATTCTGCCTCTTCTACCTCTCATCCTTCTAACCCTCCCTACCCCCAACCCCATCCCCTTAGTTTACCTACTCCTTACCCTCCTCTTACCTACCCCACTGATCGCCAGGCAGGGTGCCTAGAGGCAGGAATGCAAAATGATGCAGCCCAAAGCCTATTTCACTTACAGGAAGTACCCACCTTCAATAAAGATGGGGTCTTGGTGCCTATAAGACACTATACACCCTTCAACCCTCAAGATTTAGCTAGATTCAAAGAAAATATGCCTACTTTTGAGAAAGAACCAATCTTAATTGTAAAAAAATTAGAGAATATATTTCAAACTTATGACTCCAGTTGGCAGGATGTTGAAAATATATTAGATGAATTTCTGACAACCAGTGAAAAAGATAGAATCATCTCTCTGGCCAATCACAAGAAAGGTAGGGGAGGACCTAAATGGCCCCTCCAGGATCCAAACTAGAATTACAATTCTGTCCCAGATCACAACAAATTATGCAATGGCAGAGATGCATTATTGTCAGCCATGAAAGCTTATGCTGATACACCTGATAGCTGGTCAAAATTCAAGGAAACCAAACAACATACCAATGAAATTCTCTCCCATTTTATGGCCAGGCTGATTGAGGTGGGAGACATATATATGGACCTTGATTTAACCAGGGAATGGGATATTAGACATGTACATAGGCAATTCATTGAGAATTCTTGCAAAGTAGCCAAAGACTATTTAAAAACTAACTACCCAAACTGGGAATTTATGAATTTTGAGGAATTGAGGAAAGTAGCTTCTTCTGTTTTTAAGGGCCATGCACAAAGATGTGAAGAAAATAGTGACTCAGTAGAGGTTTTAAAGGCAGAAGTTAAAATACTAAGAGAAAAACTGAAGAGACGGGAAGAGACCATAGATCCTCTCTGAGAATCTAATTCTCAATCCCTTACCTGCCATTTCTGTGAGAAGAAGGGCCACACAATGATGAACTGTAGAAATTTGTTAAGAGTAATCAGAAATAACACCCAGTTGAATAATAACTATAGAAATAATAGTAATAATAATAATGATTCCAGGAATCACAACTTTAGGAGTGATAAAAATCCTAAGAATAAAAATCAGGAAGATGATAACTCATATGAATTGATCCAACATCAATACATAAAAAGTGGAGCTCGTCCACACTATACCAAGGGTGATAATCCCCCTCAGCATGGGGGATTCCAGAAAAATCCCCAAGCTATAGATCTCAAGGAATTGAGGAGAGTAGTTGCATGTGTATTTAACAGTCACCAGAGGAAAAATGAAGATGATCCCATTGTAGTCATAAATAAGTTTGAAAGCATTTACTGCTCTTATAATCTCTGGCAGTCTGGAAGTCAACTCAGCTGGAGTCTTCAGAGTAGTGGCTGCTCCAGCCTGGTGAACTCTCCCCTTCCTACTGCTGCTGGTGCCAGCATCACTGCCCCTGCCATCCCTCTCACCAACAGCCTACCTGAGATGAGCCAGACACGCTGGACGGGGAAGAGAGCCAATATGCTCCCGGAGATCACCACAGCTGTGGGGTTCTTCTCCAATTTGTTGAGAACCCAGGGCTGTGTAAGCAAATAGAGGCTACAAGTTTTCAGCAGGGCCCTTCAAGAGGCACTCACAGAACACTATAAACACCACTGGTTCCCAGAAAAGCCATTGAAAGGTTCAGGCTACAGATGCATCCTAATCAACCACAAGATGGACCCCATCTTCAGCAAGGTAGCCAGGCAGATTGGACTCAGCCTGCCTCAGCTGTACCACCTGCTGCCCAGCAAGTTGATCCTTTGGGTGGACCCTGTTATGATGATAATAACAGATAATCTGGAGAAGCAGATAATGTGTCTGGGCCAAACAGAGCTTCAAGTTAAGAGCCACAGATTGACAGGCTTCAGTGAGGAAGGAGGGGGTAAAACACTCCTGGATCTCAAACCCCTCCCCCTCTAGCAGTTGCTCTTTCAGTTGGTAATGAAAGCAGGAATGAGATTCTTCTGGTAAGTTTCTGTTACGGCTGAAACCTCAATGATGTTCCTTTTCTTTAATTTATATTCCTCACAGGACAGTTAGATGAGTAAGTAGAAGCTAGCTATAACTGTTGTGGACTGAGATGATCTTCTTAAACTGGCAGCAGACAGGATTCAATTTAGATGTCCAGTCTGAGTTGTGAGTATTCCCCCAAATAATTTTCAGGCACAGATTTGAAGGTATAGGTTATATTAGGAAATAATAAGGAAAACTAGAGAGGTTAATGAAGGTATTTGAATAAGGAAAGGTGATCCTGAACTATTAAGGTTGAAGCTACCCTTCCTCCCTCACCAGAGGGGTGAAGGCACCTAACTGAACTTGTTAGATAATTTATCTAATCACTAAATCACTAGGTAATTATATATTGATATTAATGAAGAATAATATTAACAAACAGGTTAACCCTATGAGTAGAAACCACTGACTTATGCTACAATGGCCACCTCAGGTGAACCCCCAAGTCTGGAGTAGTAAGCAGGGTGTCTGCTCACTTCAACCTCCACAAAGTAACTGCCAATTTTCAACTCAACTGCCCCCTCACCCAAAGTTCTCCAGGGGGGTCCCCTGGAATTCTGGGTGAGGCTGTCCCTGTATCTTTGCAGGGATTCCATGCTTCCCATCTCCACACAACAACCCCTATGAAGTATCCTGCCGAATTGGGGAAGATGGATCAATTTGTGTCCTCTACGAGGCAGGATCCACTCCATCTTCTTATGGACTTCTCAATCCATGACCTACACCAGGGGACAAGGTGTACATAACTTCCAGCACACTGGAGGAACTCAGCCTTCCTCAGAAGGTCCATTTCAAATATTGTTAACCACTCCAACAGCTATAAAAATTGGAGAAAAAGACTCTTGGATTCATTGCTCACATGTAAAAAGAGCACCTTCTATTGAAACTGATTGACTGTATCCTATTATAATCATTGGAGATAATAGTCCATAAAAAGTGGATGCTATTTTGGGAACACATTGAATTCCTGAATTTTTATTTGGCTATTGCCTTTTACTTTTCTAATAGAATATTTTTTTTTCCATTTTTAATTTCTTATACCTAAAGTACATGTAATCAATATTAATTTTTGATTCTGCAGTAATATGTTTAAAATATATTTGCTATAATATTAATGCATATCCACAAAGCCCTAGACTATGGCAACCTGTCATTTATTGTTAAATATTATAAGACTATGATTAATGATTATGTCTGATTCCAGGAGAAGGGAACACAAGAGCCATTAAAAAGTTCTAAGAAGGCACAAGGTCATGGAGACCGACTGGCCAATCCCAATGGGATTGATGAGAAAAACTGCACAGTGCCAAGGAGCACAAGATCATAAAGACCACACAAATACAGGTGGGAATGAGGAACTCCCATGCCAATACTAAGGACCTGAACTCAGTGTAAGACTTGAAGTTGTGACGCTTAACATATGTTAACATATGTTAAACTACACTGCTAATCAGGTGCCAAAGGTTGGCCATCATCCTGGCTCACCCATATATTCCTGAGAGTGAGGTTAAATCAGACCAGGGCATGACAGACACTTCCCTTGCACATAAATCTGGACCTTTTCCCCTCTTATAGAGTGGCAACTTCCTGTAGTCTTGGCTGCTAATGGGTAAGTGCAGTATTACTACATTTTGTTCTACAGACTAGTAGGATGGAAATTATATTAATTGGACCTTAATACAAGGGCCTGTTATGAATTTATTTTTGTTTATTCAGAAATTTTATATACATAGATTTTGATATTTTGAGTCTGATTTTAAATGTTTTATTTCTCCAAAAGTTTCATTTTTTTCCTATTTACTTTTCTTTTTATGTTTTTGTTTTTGTTTTTTCTCCCCCCCCCCCCCCCAAGGACACAATTTATTAGACCATATGTAAAATGCACAGGAGATGGACAGGCCAAAAGTTGTTGAAATATTACATTTTACAGGAAATGAAATAGGACTCTGCTGAATTAGGGAGACTGGAATAGCTTCCTGAGTTCAGATGGCATCATAAATAAGCCATTGGGAGTTTAGTGAAGTGTTGGACAGTTTGGGCTTTTATGATGTCACTGAAGCAATGTAATTAGCACCTTATAATTCAGAGATTTCAGTGTTAAAGATACTGCAACTCATGAAAGTGGAATTTAATGGACACCTTCAACTCATGGCAAATGATGGTATCAACCTCCTTTATTTTTTCTACTCCCACTAGCTCAACACACTTCCATATGGAACTCAAGGAGAAGGATGACTAAGCCAGTAGTGCTTACTTTGCCCTCTCTAAAGTTCTGAAGTTGGCAAAGTTGGCCTTTCATATTCTTAATTGCCCTTTTTGGAGTCCTTCCCCAAGGTTAATTCTACCTTCCCTACAAAGAGCCCCAGAATACTTTATATGGTTAGGTCCCTCCTATTTTGGAAGAAAGTGGAATGTTGTTTTTTTCTTTTGAATTGACTCATATAACCCCATAATTCAACCATGTATCCAGTCTTGAGATCTATCTATCATCTCCAGATAATCTGATAAGGACAGTTTAGTTGATAAGGAAATAATGGACACGAAGATCTTTTCATTAGCTCACGCTTTGCTGCTCTGTCTCTAGGAGCATGGAGTTTATTATATATACTTCAAGACTCATTTCACACAAAAGAACCTCTCCAAAAAACTTCTGCGTTTGTGCAGAAACACAAATTATATCATATCAAAGCACATAAAGTTATAGTTTTACAAAGAATTTTCTTATGAAGATAATGCCGGATGAGAAACAGTCTCAAGGTTATAAATGAGCCTCAATTTATCTAAAAGTTATTTTGCCTGAGCTTGCCACTCCATGACCTTGGGATGCCTAGAGAAGTTAGAAAGATATACCCACAGCTGCAGCTTTACTCTGAGTGAAAAAAGGCTGTTAACTCATTAAGTGCTGGTTTACTAAGAACTTAAAGTTTTCCTAGAAGCTATAATGTTTTTCATAAAGAAAAGGTGTGGATCATAAAAGGGGTCAAAAGAGGAGTCTCAGATTTTCATCTATTTAAGACTCTTTCTCTTATTGGCCTCCCACAATCCTGAGCTGATCTGGGTATTTCTTTTTTAAATACCCTCTTCAGGGGGATTGTATTTTTATAAAATCCAAGATTTAGTTTTTTGTTTGAGAAAAAATTCTCAGGGAAAGAAGCTTGCTGACTCCTTAATCCAGAGAATGAACTGTTTGCAGAAAGATGCCTGAAGAATCTACATTGTATCAAGAGATCCAGAATTAACTTTGGGGTACAATTGATTGAACTGATGGGGTTTGAACAGTTACTTTCAATGTACATTTTATGCCAATAGGGGACTGCCCCCAATTGATTTTTTGTCAATGCACCTAGCAAAACGTTGATTTTATGTTCTCTCTCTTCCATTCCCCTCTTATCTCTAACTATTGTATTTAGAAGACCTTTGTCAGTATAAGATGATTATGTAAAATGATCACTTGGGGTGACTAGGCACCCAAGGATCATCAGGGGGGATTGTGTAAATGGAATTAGCTTATTTATCCTCATTGATTGTTAGATTCTAGCCAGCAGAAATGTCACCCCACCCAACTTAGAATTAAATGGGGAGGGGAAGATCAGTTACCCACACGTGAAGCCTTGTTTAATTAACCTCTGTGCTCCTTTGCTGGGGCCTCTAAATTCTTCTCTGGTCCAGACCTCTGGTCCGGGTCAGACTTTCTCTCTCTCAATTTCCCTACCTTCAACTTTCCTAATTGTAAATAAACTTCCATAAAAGTCATCCTGACTTGGGTCTACTTTTTTATTTAAAATCAAGTTAATCTGATTTCTGGCGACCATACCTTAAATATCTAGTTTCTCCTCTTACATTTTTTTCTTTCCTGTACATAGTATCCCATCATCTGCATCTATGCATTTCCGCATACCATGATCTATGCCCAGAAGCATTTCCCTCTTCACTTATAATCTAGACCAGGGGTTGGCAAACTATGGTCTAAGGATCAAATCCAACCCCCAGATTATTTTCACAGGGCCTAGGGATGTTTTTAAAACATGTTTTTAACATGTCTAAATATATTTATTTTGTGATAATGAGATGAAATCTATCTTGCCCCTTTTTAAAATTTGATCACCAAAAGTGTAAAAAATTCCACTTACCTCACAAGTTGGGAGGTCTGTGACCCATGTGTGCTAGAGTGAGTGATGAATCACAATTTACTTGACTGCCTCCTGGGCAGTCCTAAGAAAATCTGTTGTGATTGGACACGTAAACTAAGAGGAAGGCACAGGAAGAGACAAAAGAAATGGCCTGGATAAATTAAGAGAACTTCCAGGGCTCAAATCTTTTGGGGTTTTTCTTGTTCTTGGCTTGGACCTGTAGGAACACTGGACCTGGGACCCTGAGACCTTGGTGGTCTGTTGTTAAATCTTTCCCTTAGAACTACATGTGGTGAGTGAAGAATGCTGACTACCTTAACTTCCCTGGAGGTACTAGCCTTTGGGAGGCTCCCTTGATTGAGAGAAGCCCTAGTGGCTAAACCCCTTGCTAACTGACTTTTAGACTCTCTGGCTGGGCCTCTGGAGCCCTGCTGGAGTAAAGCCCAAATTGTTATGATTAAAAATGAGGGCCAAGATCAAAAGGGAGAATAGTATTTTAATTAAAGCCATGCTGATAGTGATAAAATCATTAGACCACGCGCTTGTAAGAATTCAAATTCCTGCCTCAGGCATTTTACCTTTCATACCTTCCCCCGCTCAGGTAGCTAAAGAGGAAGTTCAAAGTCACTTCCCCCTATTTAAAACAGTCCCTCACCTTGAATACATAATCCAAAACAGGAAACCCGTTGGACCACGGGAAATGTAGTTTTTAAGGTCCCCACGTGTCCATAGAAAAGATATATATACTTTTAAATGGCATTTCCCACATTCCAATTAACATTTCCCCCTGAGGTCTGGCAAAAAAAAAAAAGGTTAGTCCTCTTTCTTCGCTGGACCTGTAAAAATAGACAACTTCTAAAATTTTAGGAATTTGGGGGATAAAAGAAATGGATAAACAAATGGATAAAACTAGCCGCATTGACAAAAAAACCAATTTGGGGGCAGTCCCCTATTGGTATATTAGTGTACAATTAAAACAATATATACAACTCAATTCCAACTGCCCATAAATTCAATTAACTGCACCCCAAGTTTCAAATTTGGTCTTCATGGTACAGTGAAGGCTTTTCAGGCATCTTCATGGTGTCTTCACCAGACAGGTTCGTAGTCTGGATTCTGGGGAGGTGGCAAATCCTTATCCTGAAATTATTCTTCAAAAGAATTTAAACTTTACATTATAGATTATAAAATATACATTTTCTTCTGAGAATTATACATTTCCCCCTGAAATTACTCCAAAAAGAGTTAAATATACATATATTTTTACATTATCGAATTAAAAAAAAAAAAACTTAACAGACATCCCATCCCCCTGAGGGAAATTCTAAACACACCTTTTTTCCTTAAAAAAGGTACCTCAGGTCAGCTAAGGATGAGTGGCTGAGTCCCGGAGGTTGTATGAAATCAATTGGCAAAATAAAAAGAATAGAATTCAAGAAAAAAAAAGGAAAAAATTAACTTGTGAATGAAATGTAAAATGTGCAAAAAATGTAGGGAAAATAAACTTAGACCTTTGAATGAAGGTGTAATTAAAGTGAATTCAGCAGTTGCCAATTACCCATTCAGGGCCAGGACCCAAGGGAAATGTCTCTCTCTGATCTGATTTACCATCAGCTTTTCAGGAAAGTGAGCCAAGTAAATAACCAATCTTAGGTGCTGGCCTAGGAATTTTAGTCCAGGGGACCCATGTCCTCTAAAGTTTTAGAAAAGACTGGGACTCCAGGACTCAAACCCCAATTTCCAAGCCCTAAAGTATTGGCATAGAACTCTGCAATCCATGCAGATTTTTAGTCAAGTGACCATGTGCTTTCTTAGCACTATTTAACGGCTTTTATATTCCCTTCTGGAATCAGAGGGGCATTTAAGTCACAGTCCTATAGGCTCAGGTATTTGCATTAAGCTTATATCACTGTAAAACAAATTAAAAAAAGATAAATAATGATTATATATGTACTTCCAGTACAAGATGAGAAAAAGGAAATATCAATTGCTCTAATTAAAAAAAATGTTTTAAAAATCAAAAATATATATATAGCTTAGAACTAGAAGGGTTATGTTACCCAAAAATGAGATTTTTATTCTATGAGTGTAAATGGATCTTACAAATAGCAGATTCACAATGCACATTCAAATAGAGTACCATTATTTCCAATAGCACATTTTAAAACAATAAACAATGATGTTTAAAAATCATATACTTGTTACAACTTGTAAACCTTGGCTAAGAGTTTCTCAACAAATTCTGTTATTGCTTCCATAGCAAAATCTGATATTTAAAAAAAGAAACCTTCTGGTCTAAATCATCCTCAGATAAGAATATGCAGGAGCTCCTTGGCTTCCTGTTTTAAAAAAAATCCTGGGTAGGAAACGCTTCTACCCATTTAAGGCAATAATTTCTCTTATAATAAAATATATAAAAGCTTTATCCTATATGACAACAACTCTTAAGGATTTAAATTAAAAGGTAAAAAACCTCTTGTAAAATTACAAGTTAATTCTCAAAGCATGGAAACTTTCAAGGTTCTTTATAATTACCAAGACAGAATAAATTTTAAAAGACATGTGCTCTCAATATGTATGCACCAAGTGGCATAGCACCCAAATTCATAAAGGAGAAACTGGCAGAGCTCAAGAAGGAAATAGATAGTAAAACCATACTAGTGGGAGATCTAAATATTCCTCTTTCAGATCTAGATAAATCAAACCGAAAAATAAATAAGAAAGAGGTAAGAGAGGTGAATGAAGTCCTAGAAAAATTAGATCTAATTGATATGTGGAGAAAAATAAATAGGGACAAAAAGGAATACACCTTCTTCTCAGCTGCACATGGCACATTCACAAAGATTGACCATGTTATAGGGCATAGAATCATTGCAAACAAATGCAAAAGAGCAGAAATAATAAATGTAACCTTCTCAGATCATAATGCAATAAAAATAATTAGTAAGGGCACCTGGACAGGGAAATCAAAAACTAATTGGAAATTAAATAATATGATTCTTTAAAACCAATTTGTCAAAGAAGGAATCATAAAAGACATGTGCTCTATAAATCCAGTAGTATCAGATCAACAAGCTGGTCAAAACCTCTTACCAGTTCTAATAGATTTTTCTCATTATTTGGGAGTTACAATAAAATCATAAACAGAATTAATCTAGCATCCACAAACTTCATTAACTTAAAATGATTCAGTGCAACAGGAAAATCAATGAAATAAACAAGATTAATTTACAAAACTACTTAGCAAAATACAGTAAGATACAGTCTCTTTAAAACTCTGAGTTCTGAGGTTTTAAAAGTCTACCCCTGATTCAATTTAAGGTTCTTCTAATTGAGTTCTGCTGAGTTTAAGGGTTTTTTTTTAATTCAAAGTTCTGAGCAGGTATGGGGGTGAATAGGCCATGCAGCCCAATAGTAATCACTAGTTCAAGGTTCAGACGCTAGGTCCACGTGGGCTCGGGGTTAGAGAAAATCTTAGGTCAGTTTTGTAGAAAATACCACAGGTAGAGCTTGTGTGGGTGGGGGTTGCCTAAATTAGGTCTTTAGAGAAACACGTGGAGGGCTAGAATGCAGGCCATTACCAAGAAGGGGGGGGGGGAATATCAAATCTTTAGCAGCAGCCAAAGAAGTTTCCAAAGATCTTGGCAAGTCAGGACTGGGTGGCAGTTAAAGCAGCAGCCGGGGTGGGGTGGGGGGGTGGAGGGGGGTGGTCATCATCGCTGTTGGGGCTCAGGGTTCTGGACTCCAGCAGCACCAGTGGCAGGATTGGAGAAGTGGTCAGTAAAACGGAGATCACAGGGACTGGAACGCTGCAGGCTTGTGGTGCAGCAGGGATGAAGTCCGGGACAGGAGTCAGAAGCAGCGGAGAGGCACACTGGCTGGGCTCCAGCTTTTTAGTTTTAAAGCCAAAGGCCAGAATCGGCTGGCCTGACCTCCCAAGGTGGTTTGGGCTGGACTGGTTGGCTGAGTCCCACCTGAGGCAAAAATGTGCTGTTGCTTTTAGCAAAAGCATGGTGAGGAAAGCCACTTTCCTTTTTTAAAAAATTGCCCCAAAAAGCTGAGCAAGACGGCCAAAAAGCAGGCATGGCTATCGTTTCTGAAAGGCTATCTGGAAAATTGAAAGTTCGAATTTCGACCGTGTGGTTGCCATAATTATTACGATAAAAAATAATAAAGGCTGATATAATAATATAAATTAGTATTTTAATTAAAGCCATGCTGATAGGGATAAAATCATTAGACCATGTGCTTGTAAGAATTCAAACTCCTGCCTCAGGCATTTTACCTTTCGTACCTTCCCCCGCTCAGGTAGCTAAAGAGGAAGTTCAAAGTCACTTCCCCCTATTTAAAACAGTCCCTCACCTTGAATACATAATCGAAAACAGGAAACCCGTTGGACCACAGGAAATGTAGTTTTTAAGGTCCCCACGTGTCCATAGAAAATATATATATATGTACTTTTAAATGGCATTTCCTAAATTCCAATTAACAAGACTTGAATACAAATCTAGTTGTTAGATCTCTTACTCTATCCTCTTCTCATCTCTCTACTTCCATTCTCTCGTATATTGTATATAAATTACTAAAATCATCTTAGGAATTGCTATTCAGTTCCTTGGTGACCACACCTTTAAATATTAATATATCCAATGACTAAACCCCTTTTCCCTCTTACAATTTAAAAGTTTTTATTTCTATTATATTTCAGTAATAGCTAAAATTTTAAAAATTAAAAATAAAATAAAACTTTATTTGTACATGTAAGAACCATCCTGCTGTGAGGCACTGTTCTTTCTTAGGTTATTTAAAATTTCAAAAATGTTTGTCTTCTCTTCCACTCTCTGGACTAGTAGTTGGTAAACTTTGTCCTACAGGCCAAATCCAGGTCACTCTGAACTATGTAGAAGAATTTAGGATGTTTTAATAAAAAATATTTTTTTTGTTTTTAATTTTAAAGTTTTAAAAATTTAAACATATAAAAACCATTTTTAGCTCATTCACCATATAAACATAAATATAGGCAATGGCCTAAATTTGGCCTGTAGGTCAGAGTTTGCTGATCTTGGTCTAGGTAGTTGGGGGGAGAAAACCAGCCAAACAGGGTAAAATGACCTGCCCAGAGTCACATAGCTAATAAGTTTCCAAGGCTGGATTTGAACTCCAGTCTTCCCTGATTCTGGGGCTGGTACTCTATCCACTGCACCACCTAGTTGCCTAAAGAGTAGTATTAGAGGGAGAAATACTGGTTCTATTACCTGAAGACCTGGTTTCACATCCTCCCTTTCCTCCATCTACTGTACCACCTTGTCTTAACCCACTACTAGATTGTAAGCTTCAGGAAGACAATGACGATCATTGCAAAACTTTGTATCTTCTAGTCTCTTTAGCATAATCTTCTACACTTAGCAGACCCTTCAATAGGTGTTCTCTAACCAACTGATGTCTCTGAAAATTTCAAAGGATAACAAGGTCACAGTGGGTTGGCATGAAAGGAGGTTTCACCAAAGGGACTCAGTTTTCTTTTTTCTATTTTAAGTCATAAATACCAAAAAAAAAAAAAAATGAGCATTTCCAATGTAGAGAGAATAGGAAAAAAAAAGGATTTCACAAAAAATTGCAGATCTTTATTATGTACATCTTACTTTTCTTTTCAAGCAAATGAACCTATAGGTTTCAACATTTCCTGCTTGTTTATAATTCTTGTCTGCCTCTCCCTTCTTGTATTAAAAAAAAAATGTCTCAATGACACTGACATGCAGTAAGTTGACATTTCTTTCTTCCTTTCCTTTCCTTTCCTTTCCTTTCCTTTCCTTTCCTTTCCTTTCCTTTCCTTTCCTTTCCTTTCCTTTCCTTTCCTTTCCTTTCCTTTCCTTTCCTTTCCTTTCCTTTCCTTTCCTTTCCTTTCCTTTCCTTTCCTTTCCTTTCCTTTCCTTTCCTTTCCTTTCCTTTCCTTTCCTTTCCTTTCCTTTCCTTTCCTTTCCTTTCCTTTCCTTTCCTTTCCTTTCCTTTCCTTTCCTTTCCTTTCCTTTCCTTTCCTTTCCTTTCCTTTCCTTTCCTTTCCTTTCCTTTCCTTTCCTTTCCTTTCCTTTCCTTTCCTTTCCTTTCCTTTCCTTTCCTTTCCTTTCCTTTCCTTTCCTTTCCTTTCCTTTCCTTTCCTTTCCTTTCCTTTCCTTTCCTTTCCTTTCCTTTCCTTTCCTTTCCTTTCCTTTCCTTTCCTTTCCTTTCCTTTCCTTTCCTTTCCTTTCCTTTCCTTTCCTTTCCTTTCCTTTCCTTTCCTTTCCTTTCCTTTCCTTTCCTTTCCTTTCCTTTCCTTTCCTTTCCTTTCCTTTCCTTTCCTTTCCTTTCCTTTCCTTTCCTTTCCTTTCCTTTCCTTTCCTTTCCTTTCCTTTCCTTTCCTTTCCTTTCCTTTCCTTTCCTTTCCTTTCCTTTCCTTTCCTTTCCTTTCCTTTCCTTTCCTTTCCTTTCCTTTCCTTTCCTTTCCTTTCCTTTCCTTTCCTTTCCTTTCCTTTCCTTTCCTTTCCTTTCCTTTCCTTTCCTTTCCTTTCCTTTCCTTTCCTTTCCTTTCCTTTCCTTTCCTTTCCTTTCCTTTCCTTTCCTTTCCTTTCCTTTCCTTTCCTTTCCTTTCCTTTCCTTTCCTTTCCTTTCCTTTCCTTTCCTTTCCTTTCCTTTCCTTTCCTTTCCTTTCCTTTCCTTTCCTTTCCTTTCCTTTCCTTTCCTTTCCTTTCCTTTCCTTTCCTTTCCTTTCCTTTCCTTTCCTTTCCTTTCCTTTCCTTTCCTTTCCTTTCCTTTCCTTTCCTTTCCTTTCCTTTCCTTTCCTTTCCTTTCCTTTCCTTTCCTTTCCTTTCCTTTCCTTTCCTTTCCTTTCCTTTCCTTTCCTTTCCTTTCCTTTCCTTTCCTTTCCTTTCCTTTCCTTTCCTTTCCTTTCCTTTCCTTTCCTTTCCTTTCCTTTCCTTTCCTTTCCTTTCCTTTCCTTTCCTTTCCTTTCCTTTCCTTTCCTTTCCTTTCCTTTCCTTTCCTTTCCTTTCCTTTCCTTTCCTTTCCTTTCCTTTCCTTTCCTTTCCTTTCCTTTCCTTTCCTTTCCTTTCCTTTCCTTTCCTTTCCTTTCCTTTCCTTTCCTTTCCTTTCCTTTCCTTTCCTTTCCTTTCCTTTCCTTTCCTTTCCTTTCCTTTCCTTTCCTTTCCTTTCCTTTCCTTTCCTTTCCTTTCCTTTCCTTTCCTTTCCTTTCCTTTCCTTTCCTTTCCTTTCCTTTCCTTTCCTTTCCTTTCCTTTCCTTTCCTTTCCTTTCCTTTCCTTTCCTTTCCTTTCCTTTCCTTTCCTTTCCTTTCCTTTCCTTTCCTTTCCTTTCCTTTCCTTTCCTTTCCTTTCCTTTCCTTTCCTTTCCTTTCCTTTCCTTTCCTTTCCTTTCCTTTCCTTTCCTTTCCTTTCCTTTCCTTTCCTTTCCTTTCCTTTCCTTTCCTTTCCTTTCCTTTCCTTTCCTTTCCTTTCCTTTCCTTTCCTTTCCTTTCCTTTCCTTTCCTTTCCTTTCCTTTCCTTTCCTTTCCTTTCCTTTCCTTTCCTTTCCTTTCCTTTCCTTTCCTTTCCTTTCCTTTCCTTTCCTTTCCTTTCCTTTCCTTTCCTTTCCTTTCCTTTCCTTTCCTTTCCTTTCCTTTCCTTTCCTTTCCTTTCCTTTCCTTTCCTTTCCTTTCCTTTCCTTTCCTTTCCTTTCCTTTCCTTTCCTTTCCTTTCCTTTCCTTTCCTTTCCTTTCCTTTCCTTTCCTTTCCTTTCCTTTCCTTTCCTTTCCTTTCCTTTCCTTTCCTTTCCTTTCCTTTCCTTTCCTTTCCTTTCCTTTCCTTTCCTTTCCTTTCCTTTCCTTTCCTTTCCTTTCCTTTCCTTTCCTTTCCTTTCCTTTCCTTTCCTTTCCTTTCCTTTCCTTTCCTTTCCTTTCCTTTCCTTTCCTTTCCTTTCCTTTCCTTTCCTTTCCTTTCCTTTCCTTTCCTTTCCTTTCCTTTCCTTTCCTTTCCTTTCCTTTCCTTTCCTTTCCTTTCCTTTCCTTTCCTTTCCTTTCCTTTCCTTTCCTTTCCTTTCCTTTCCTTTCCTTTCCTTTCCTTTCCTTTCCTTTCCTTTCCTTTCCTTTCCTTTCCTTTCCTTTCCTTTCCTTTCCTTTCCTTTCCTTTCCTTTCCTTTCCTTTCCTTTCCTTTCCTTTCCTTTCCTTTCCTTTCCTTTCCTTTCCTTTCCTTTCCTTTCCTTTCCTTTCCTTTCCTTTCCTTTCCTTTCCTTTCCTTTCCTTTCCTTTCCTTTCCTTTCCTTTCCTTTCCTTTCCTTTCCTTTCCTTTCCTTTCCTTTCCTTTCCTTTCCTTTCCTTTCCTTTCCTTTCCTTTCCTTTCCTTTCCTTTCCTTTCCTTTCCTTTCCTTTCCTTTCCTTTCCTTTCCTTTCCTTTCCTTTCCTTTCCTTTCCTTTCCTTTCCTTTCCTTTCCTTTCCTTTCCTTTCCTTTCCTTTCCTTTCCTTTCCTTTCCTTTCCTTTCCTTTCCTTTCCTTTCCTTTCCTTTCCTTTCCTTTCCTTTCCTTTCCTTTCCTTTCCTTTCCTTTCCTTTCCTTTCCTTTCCTTTCCTTTCCTTTCCTTTCCTTTCCTTTCCTTTCCTTTCCTTTCCTTTCCTTTCCTTTCCTTTCCTTTCCTTTCCTTTCCTTTCCTTTCCTTTCCTTTCCTTTCCTTTCCTTTCCTTTCCTTTCCTTTCCTTTCCTTTCCTTTCCTTTCCTTTCCTTTCCTTTCCTTTCCTTTCCTTTCCTTTCCTTTCCTTTCCTTTCCTTTCCTTTCCTTTCCTTTCCTTTCCTTTCCTTTCCTTTCCTTTCCTTTCCTTTCCTTTCCTTTCCTTTCCTTTCCTTTCCTTTCCTTTCCTTTCCTTTCCTTTCCTTTCCTTTCCTTTCCTTTCCTTTCCTTTCCTTTCCTTTCCTTTCCTTTCCTTTCCTTTCCTTTCCTTTCCTTTCCTTTCCTTTCCTTTCCTTTCCTTTCCTTTCCTTTCCTTTCCTTTCCTTTCCTTTCCTTTCCTTTCCTTTCCTTTCCTTTCCTTTCCTTTCCTTTCCTTTCCTTTCCTTTCCTTTCCTTTCCTTTCCTTTCCTTTCCTTTCCTTTCCTTTCCTTTCCTTTCCTTTCCTTTCCTTTCCTTTCCTTTCCTTTCCTTTCCTTTCCTTTCCTTTCCTTTCCTTTCCTTTCCTTTCCTTTCCTTTCCTTTCCTTTCCTTTCCTTTCCTTTCCTTTCCTTTCCTTTCCTTTCCTTTCCTTTCCTTTCCTTTCCTTTCCTTTCCTTTCCTTTCCTTTCCTTTCCTTTCCTTTCCTTTCCTTTCCTTTCCTTTCCTTTCCTTTCCTTTCCTTTCCTTTCCTTTCCTTTCCTTTCCTTTCCTTTCCTTTCCTTTCCTTTCCTTTCCTTTCCTTTCCTTTCCTTTCCTTTCCTTTCCTTTCCTTTCCTTTCCTTTCCTTTCCTTTCCTTTCCTTTCCTTTCCTTTCCTTTCCTTTCCTTTCCTTTCCTTTCCTTTCCTTTCCTTTCCTTTCCTTTCCTTTCCTTTCCTTTCCTTTCCTTTCCTTTCCTTTCCTTTCCTTTCCTTTCCTTTCCTTTCCTTTCCTTTCCTTTCCTTTCCTTTCCTTTCCTTTCCTTTCCTTTCCTTTCCTTTCCTTTCCTTTCCTTTCCTTTCCTTTCCTTTCCTTTCCTTTCCTTTCCTTTCCTTTCCTTTCCTTTCCTTTCCTTTCCTTTCCTTTCCTTTCCTTTCCTTTCCTTTCCTTTCCTTTCCTTTCCTTTCCTTTCCTTTCCTTTCCTTTCCTTTCCTTTCCTTTCCTTTCCTTTCCTTTCCTTTCCTTTCCTTTCCTTTCCTTTCCTTTCCTTTCCTTTCCTTTCCTTTCCTTTCCTTTCCTTTCCTTTCCTTTCCTTTCCTTTCCTTTCCTTTCCTTTCCTTTCCTTTCCTTTCCTTTCCTTTCCTTTCCTTTCCTTTCCTTTCCTTTCCTTTCCTTTCCTTTCCTTTCCTTTCCTTTCCTTTCCTTTCCTTTCCTTTCCTTTCCTTTCCTTTCCTTTCCTTTCCTTTCCTTTCCTTTCCTTTCCTTTCCTTTCCTTTCCTTTCCTTTCCTTTCCTTTCCTTTCCTTTCCTTTCCTTTCCTTTCCTTTCCTTTCCTTTCCTTTCCTTTCCTTTCCTTTCCTTTCCTTTCCTTTCCTTTCCTTTCCTTTCCTTTCCTTTCCTTTCCTTTCCTTTCCTTTCCTTTCCTTTCCTTTCCTTTCCTTTCCTTTCCTTTCCTTTCCTTTCCTTTCCTTTCCTTTCCTTTCCTTTCCTTTCCTTTCCTTTCCTTTCCTTTCCTTTCCTTTCCTTTCCTTTCCTTTCCTTTCCTTTCCTTTCCTTTCCTTTCCTTTCCTTTCCTTTCCTTTCCTTTCCTTTCCTTTCCTTTCCTTTCCTTTCCTTTCCTTTCCTTTCCTTTCCTTTCCTTTCCTTTCCTTTCCTTTCCTTTCCTTTCCTTTCCTTTCCTTTCCTTTCCTTTCCTTTCCTTTCCTTTCCTTTCCTTTCCTTTCCTTTCCTTTCCTTTCCTTTCCTTTCCTTTCCTTTCCTTTCCTTTCCTTTCCTTTCCTTTCCTTTCCTTTCCTTTCCTTTCCTTTNTCTCTCTCTCTCTCTTTCTCTCTGTCTCTCTCTCTCTTTCTCTCTGTCTCTCTCTCTTCTTTCTCTCTCTCTTCCCTCCATTCCCCGCTGCCTCTAACTCTTTTCTCTGTCTCTATTTTTGTCTGTCTCTCATTTTCTCTCTGCTTCTCTTTTTTTTCTGTCTCTTCTCTTCACTCTCTGCTTCTTTCTCTTCTCTCTCTGATTCTGTCTTTTTCTCTTCTCTCTCTTCTCTCTCTATCTCTCTCTTCTCTTCCTCTTCTCTTTTCTCTTTGTCTCTTTCTCTGTCTTTTTTCTTCTCTTCTCTCTGTCTCTGCTTCTTTTTTCTCTGTGTCTCTTCTCTTCCTCTTCTCTCTGTCTCTGTCTTTTTCTCTTCTCTTCTCTGTGTCTCTTCTCTTCCTCTTCTCTCTCTTCTCTGACTCTGTCTCCTTTCTTTTTCTCTTCTTTCTCTGTCTCTGTCTTTTCTGTCTCTCTCATCTCTCCTTTTCT
Source organism: Gracilinanus agilis (assembly GCF_016433145.1). NCBI lineage: Eukaryota > Metazoa > Chordata > Mammalia > Didelphimorphia > Didelphidae > Gracilinanus > Gracilinanus agilis. Next base: position 38,392,516 of record NC_058130.1, on the reverse strand, counting down.
CTGTCTCTGTTTTCCCCACCCCCTGACTCTCTTAATCCATGACATTCTTCTTATGGTTCCAACATAAATAAGAGGTGAGGGGATAATCATGAAACAGTGCCATGATTTGCTGATAAATACCTTAACATTTGTAATGGTTTCATTTTACATGTTCATTATGATTTAGTAGTTTAAACAATTTGGAAATATCTTCAGTGAGCTATCTGGAATCTTCCATGCAAACCCCAATGACAACCATTTACTTTCTTGCTCTTTTTTTAGTGGTTGATTCAATTCAACAAACACCCCCTTCATGTTTACTACATTCTAGCCAACTAAGCCACTTGCTGTCCATCTCCCAACTCTATGCTTTCACACAGACAGTCCTTTATGCCTGGAATGCTTATTCTATTCATCTCTGCTTCTTGGTTCTCTTTAAGTCTTGGGTCAAGTGCTATATGAGACCTTTCTTGTTCCAATATGCCCTTGTATATGGTGTATTTGTATATGTACATGTTGTCTTCTCCCAGTAGGATGTAAACTCCATAAAGATAGTGATTGTTTTCATTCTTACCTTTATTCCCATGTACCTAGCTTGACCCATAATAGAGCCATAATAAATGCAACTGAATCAAATCAAGGCATTATGGACAGTGAGGTGACTCTGGATTGAGAGCCAGGCCTAGAGATGGGAGGTCCTAGGATCGAATCTGGCTTCAGACACTTCCTGACTGTGTTACCCTGGACAAGTCACTTAACTCCCATTGCCTAGCCCTTACCTCTCTTCTGCTTTGGAACCAATACATAGTATTGATTCTAAGATAGAAGATAAGAGTTAAAAAAAAAAGATGTTGTGCAAATACTTGGGATATAAACACAAAACCCCATCAGTCTCTGACCTTGCTTTTTACTGAGATGAAATCTGCCCAGGACCCACTGCAGGGATACTTAGCAAAAGAAGTTTTAAAGCCAATAGAGTTATAGATGATCCAGGACTCCAGGATCCAGTAAAAGTGTTCTGGACATGGCATCGTAAGACTTCATCATTGTTATAATGATCATCACCATTAGGAAACACTTATTGGTCATTTCTGGTGAACAGAGGACTGTATGCCAGTGTGATAATTAGATTAAATCTACACTGCCAATCTTTAGATTTAATCACCAAAGGTGAGAGCACCTACAATTCTGGGAGGTCCGTAACCCCCGTGTGCTAGTGGGTGATGAATCAGAATCAACTGACTGCCCCCTAGGCAGTCTTATGAGAAGCATCTATTGTGATTGGACATGAAAAGTAGGAGGGAGGCACAGGACGTGATGCATAAGTGACTCCTTTAAAAGGAGAAGGTCTTCTGGTGAAGAGGGTCTTCTGGTGGAGAGGGAAGCTAGTGAAGGACCTCTTATGGTTGGTGGAGGAGTGCTGGCTGGAATGCTGAGACCTTGGTGAGACTGCTTTCAATATCTTCTTAGACATTCACGTGGTGAGTTTAAAGACTGAATTTTCCTGAACTTCTCTTAAGGAGAACTTCCCTGTAATAGACTCTGTGAATGAAGCTTTGCTTCATGCACCTCCTGGCCTCTGGCCCTCTGACTCTCCGCTGAGGGTTGATTAGATCTACCTGGATTAATTAGAGGATCATAGTAATTTACCTACTGTGTTAGATTCTTATTTCCTTATTTCCTCTATCTCTTCTCAATTATAAATAAACTTCCATAAAAGTCAATTTTGACTTGAGGTTATTCCTTAATTGGGGAAATTTCCCCTGGCAACCACCTTTTAATATATTGAACCCAAAAAACCCCCTTTCCCCCCTTATACCAGGAACTAGAAGAGAAACAAAGCTTATATTATTAATTGTTCCTGCTATTAAGGAGCTTATAGTTTAGTTGGAAGACAACAGAGATTAAGACAAGTCTATTTTGGACTCAGCTCTCTTTTAGCCCCATGGAATATAAAGACAGTTTGTAATCTCTAGATGCTTACATTATTTTCAAATTTGATTTTTGTTGTTATAATTTGTTACTCCTTCTGACTTTTTTAAAGAGGAAAAAACTCAGCAAAACCAATCAATATATACCTCCCTTCCAAAATAATCTGACATCATATACAACATTGTACCTTCAATGACCCTGACTTCTGTAAAGGAACAGAGAGAAGGGGAAGTCTTCTCTTTTTTTTTTTTTAACAAGGATCTCTCTTTTTTCATTCTTTTCATTTATGTTGTTAGAATCACTGTGAATTTTGTTTTCCTGATTCTGATGACTTCACTTTGTATCAGTTCATATAAATCTTTCCATGTTTCTCTGTATACTATGTATTTGTTGATTTCTACAGCATAACATGTCATCCATTCTAATTATATTGTATGTCAATAAACATATCCATTCTAATATGCATAAAATGTGATCTTTATTTAGATCATTTACCTATTTTGAATTTATTATGAAATATGGTGTAAAATGTTGGTCTAAGCCTAATTTATTTCCAAATTTCCCCACAGTTCTTATAAAATAGGGAGGTAATTTTTTTTTCAGGTTTATGCAGCACTTGATGATTGAGTTAAATTATTCCTCTCTCATCCAGTTTGCTCCATTACACACTTTTACATTTTCTTAACTTGTACCAAATCCTTTTTTTTTAAACCCTTACTTTCTGTCTTAGAATCAATATTTAAGTACTAGTTCCAAGGCAGAAGAGCAGTAAGGGCTAGGCACATACACACACACACACACACACACACACAACATTTTTTTTGGGGGGTGGGGTGGGGCTCTCATGAAATGCCAATGAGGGAAAGAATTAAGAGATCCCCAGAGGATGCTGAGGCAGAAAAAATGAAATGAAGAGACTAGGCTCATTGACTCACAGCTTTTGGAAGGTATCCCCAGTTCCTGTTATATAGCCAGTAACTTGAAAACAAACTCTTCTTAACTAAATTGTTGGCCAACTGGAATCAGTTCCATAACATATCCAAAGTCACATCCATTCCCCATCATTGGGATACTCCAAGAAACAAATTCCTTAGTACCTCCATGTGGGGGGACACTATTGGAAGCCCCCTGGGCATGTTCCAGAGCTCATTATCACACAGATCAAGAAAAAGACAAATCCCAACTCTGCCACTCCAGCTGTGTGATTTTGTGTAAATCACTTCATCTCTGTTTGAGGCTCAGTTTCCTTTATGACCTTAGCAATAATAATAACTCATACATCGGGAGCCCTTTTAGGCTTACAGAGTACTTTCATTAATTTGTTAAGAATCACAGCATGAGAGTAAGAAGAAACCTTAGAGATCATCTTATCCAATCTCCTCTGTTTTATAGATGAGGACACTGAGGTCCAAAGAGGTGACTGAACTTGTTCAAAGTCACAAGGATAGTAAGTGGTGGAGGCTGGAATTTGAAGTAATGGCCTCTGATTATTTCTGGGCAGCTAGATGTTGTAGTAGATAGAGTGCTAGGCTGGAGACAGGTAGACTTCTCTTCCTAAGTTCAAATCTGGCCTCAGACTCTCACTAGCTGTGTGACCTTGGGCAAGTCACTTAGCCCTGTTTGTCTCAATTTCTTCATCTACCAAATAAGCTGGAGAAGGAAATGGCAAAACACTCCACTATCTTGTTCAAGAAAATCCCAAAAGGAATCATGAAGAGTTAGACATGACTAAAATGATGGAACAGCAACCTCCAATTATTGTTTATTTTTTAAAAATTCAACAATTTTATGTACTTGATACTCTGTTTTATAAGGGAAACTACCTATATACTTAAAAAAAACTTTTTTTCTAGGTGACTCAGTGGATAAAGAGCCAAACCTAGAATCAGGAGGATTTCGGTTCAAATCTGGCCTCAGATATATCCTAACTGTATTACCCTGGGCAAGTCACTTAACCCCAATTACCTAGCTCTTGTTGCTCTTCTTAGAACTGATAATAAGACAAAAAGTAAGGGTTAAAAATTTTTTCCTTACTTCATTTTATTTTTATTTTTTAAAACCCTTCCCTTCCCTCTTAGAGTCAATATTGGGAATTGGTTCCAAGGTAGAAGAGATTAAAAGCTAGGCAATGGGGATTAAGTGACTTGCCCAGGGTCTCAGCTAGGAAGTGTCTCAGGCAAGATTTGAATGCAAGACCTCCTATCTCTAGACCCCACTCAATCCACTGAGTCATTTAGCTTCCCTCAACCACCCACTATTTTTGAGCATACAAACCTTAATATATTAGGATCGCTTTTCTTCCGGAGATCTTTAAATGCCCCCCAAAATGGTCTGCATTCGAAGCTCCATTGGCACCCATTAAATAACCTGTGTTTTGTAGAACTTTGCAAATAGGTCCTTAAACAAACTAGTGAAATGTACAAACTAATTTACTGGTCTGTAATTTCCTAGCAAGTCAGTAGATTCCCCAATAAATACTAGCAGAATATTGGCATTGGGCCAGCTTCGAGGGCACTCTCCAGAACTATAAAGTAAGTGAGCTTGTAAAAACAACGCCGAAAACACTCCCGTTGATATCCTCTTTCTTCTCTCATCATCATTCGGGGACCATTTTCTCCTCCGGAGAAATCCTAAGATTTAGAATGATCTGAGACTTTAGGGCTCATCTCCTCTAATTCCCTTTATTTTATCAATGAAGAAACAGAGACCCAGGGAAATCAGATGAATTGCTTGAGGTCGTGGAGGGATATTAGTGGCAGATTTGGGATTCCAGTCCAGGTCCAAGCCCAGCCCTCTTTCCTTTGTGCCCCATTGTTTGCTCCCTAGTGAGTGTTTTGGGAAAAGCCCCTGGATGCTCCATTGATATTTTCATGCTCCTTCATCTGGCCCCCTAAAATCTGGTTGGAAACAAAGGGCTGCTCTTTTCTTCTTTTCTTTTGCTGTAAGCAATAACTTGCTCCTGCTCTCAGATTCTCTACCTTTCTTAATTGGGCCAATCTGTTCCCTTGACATTTAGCCATCGCATATATTCTTCCAAAAGCCCTTTCTTGTCAGCTGAGATATTCTCAACTGTCTTTGAACACATTTTTCATTTGGGGATCTTAAAGTGGTTTTCGACTAGCTTTTGCCTTAAGAAAAAAATCATTTACTTCATTCTCCCATTTCCAGATTCTCTCTCTTCTCCCACTCTTGCCCGCCCCTTCATCTTAATGCTAAATAATTTTTTTAATGACTTTTCTATTCATAGAGGGACAGGGACTTTTTGCTGGAATGCAGGGCGAATGTCGTCAGTTCAATCTGCCCTACCCATCCGATTTCTGTAAGTTTGAATACTTTGCTACCATAGATAGTTAGGATTTGGGGGTAGGGAGAGGAAGTGATGATGATAGGAATAGAAAGGATAAATGAAAAGCAGTTTTTATGTTTATCTCCAGCAGAAAAACTCAATGGGAATGTCAGATTGCTTGAGGGGACTCATATCATTTACTCTGGGGTGGATAAGAAGTGAAAGGCATTTATACATCCTGACCCAGCTAGGAATGAGGACTAGGGCACCTTTTAGGCCAGTGATTCTCAAAGTGGGTGCCACCGCCCCCTGGTGGGTGCTACAGTGATCCAGGAGAGTGGTGATGGCCACAGGTGCATTTTTTCCTATTAATTGCTATTAAAATAAAAAAAAATAATTTCCAGGGGGCTAAGTAATATTTTTTCTGGAAAGGGGGCGGTAGACCAAAAAAGTTTGGGAACCACTGTTTTAGTCAAAGAGAGAGCAAGTAGGAAAAGTCTGGACAGCTTCTTGTTCCCCTTTTGTTAGATGGGTGTGGTGAAACCTAACCACAAAACTAAATATATATTGATTAGTTCCTGAGCATGCAGGCCTGGTATCATCTCTCCAGAAAGACACAATAGAAGTAGCAGATAAGAAAAGTGGAACAACTGCATAGATGGAATGCAATAAGAGTAGCTAGGGAATGTCCCAGAATCACGCCAAGGACTATGTTATGACTGCAACATCTCTCAAACTACATCTTCTGCTTGGGCTCACATATCTTAGACTGTAGAGGGCCAGTCTCGTGTGGGAGTAACATTTGTTCCTAAGGTTAACAGAACAGGATATACATATTGGCTATTGCCAATGATATCTGAGTCAGCATCTAGAACCCTAAAGTGGCTTCTCTATGTTTGATGTTTGATTTGGATTCCCATTTTCCATTTGCTGTATTTCCTCATGTTTCAACCCAATTCCTTGTATCTAATGTCCAATCTAATGATCCAATAAACATTTATTAAGCACCTACTATGTGCTGAGTGCTAAAAGTACAATTAATAAAAAGAAAGATAGTGCTTGCCCTCAAGGACCCAACAATCCAATGGGCAAAAAAACACACAAAAAGAGGCAAGAACACAGTATGAACAGGACACCAAGGAATACCTGGTATAAGGCATCTTATTTCATTGAATTGAAACCATGCAGAGCAGCAGATGAAAAATGGAGAGAACTCTAGCTTTTGCCTTTTATAAAGGAAAGACGTTGAGGTAAGTTTGATATTTCACCCTCCAGCCCTCCATTTAGAGGAGAGAGGAGGCTGAGGATAGTTGGTCAAATCAAAATCAAGATTTGAATTAGCAACATGGTAGAGAATTTAGAAGAGATGAGCTTATCCTGGGAGGGACAGAGATACAGATGAGATCCCTTTCTTATCTCAACTTCCTTCCCATGAGTTTCTGTGCCAAGATGTAGATTCTGCTTTGTTAGTCACATACTTAGTAACTCTCTTTACCCCCAGATCCACAAAGAACAAAATTCCCCTGGAGAATCACCCTGTCAACCACTAGATCATAATAACAGGATTGGGCTTATATACAAATAGTATAGATGGCTGACTACATAATGTTGTTTTAAGGGTAGGTACATAGTAAATGTTTATTGATAGGTTAGTTAGTTGATTAAAAACCTTAATAAAATCCTTTTCACCTAAATATATCCTTTACTCAAGAGCTAGAGTGGAATTTTTCACAGGTAAAATTCTGCCATTAGCAAAAAATTCCATTGGGTTAAATAATAATTACTCTGGGGGCTCTTTTTTCAAAAAGCAAATACTCTAGAGTGATAACATATTAGGTATCTAACGTCTTAGCAATTATTTGATGAATATTTTCTGAATATCTTCTGGAACCAGGTACTATGCTCAATTTTATGGATAATGAAAAAAGAAAGACATAGTCATTGACCTCATGTAATTTACAGTCTAGTAGAGGAGATGAGATGTACACATAGATAACTAATTCATATATAATGCAAAAGTGAAAGAAGATAGGTACAAAGTCTTCATCAATCCAATGAGGATTCAGGGAAGGCTTCATAGAAGTGGTTATTTTGTATGCTGTGAGAGCACTGAGAAGAGGGCATGAGGAGGGAAGAGGTATAGATAGAAATCTCAAATGTTAAAGACCAAACTTTGTATACTTTGCAATGTTTCCTTAGGATCAGCTCTTCTTCAGTAATGTCATAAGAAGTAGATTCTTTTGAGAAGACATGTTTACCTAAAAGTAACCCTTATTTTAGCAATTTCTCCCTGAAACAAAGAACATAGGTACCTTTTGTAGATATGTTTTAGGAATCTCTAATTTATTAGACTTATTGTCCCCAAGCCATCTTCTTCAAGATCTAGCATTCTCCCACTGGGGGAGTCACCCATTCCCCTTAAAAGCCTTTGATCTCACAAGGCTTCAAATGATAGAAGTTTTACTTCTTGATTTAATAACAACTTAGAACATCAAGTTAAGGCTGATAGAGACCTCCTTTTCTTTTCTAGAAGGGTACCCTGCTCTGGTTATTATACTGTTCCCATGACTTTTTAGTAGTAGCTTAGATATAGCCCAGCAGCTAGTTGTTGACCTTGCTCAGCATCTCCTCTTCTCAGTCCCTTTGCCCTTTTGCTGGCTTCTCTATTTATGGTTCTCTACCACTCAGCTTCTGCTGCCTTCTGCTCCTCAAAATTGTTAAGATTTTTCACACTTTTGCCACTGTTCTCAGCTCCACCTTGCAGCTTCTCATTGTTAGGCATTCTTCTCCCTGGAGACTGTGCTAGTTCTTGAATGGATTCACTGTGGAGAGATAACTCTGGAATCCCAGTGGACTCTTTTACTATTCACTAGAGCCAGAATGCTTCCAGGATTTTGAAACTTTCTATTATTTCATACTTAGGTCTTCCAGAGCTGTCAGCCCTACCAAGTCTCTCCAATTCATTGACCAATAGATAAGAAGCCGATAGATGTGAATAGTTTCCAAGTAGAGAAATGTCAATGATCAATGACCACTTGAAAAATTACTTAAAATCATGAATAATCAGAGATTCACTAATTTAAACACAGGTGTCACTCCATGACCATTTTGTTTATTAGTTTTCAGAAAATATGGACGCTAGATATCATTTTGAGTTAATTGAGATTTTTACATTGTGTTGAAAAAATTATCAATAAAACAAAACAAAACAAAACCCCAAACCCCCAGATTCTGTACAATTGGCTACAGGAATGCCTCTCTCCTAGAATACTCAGTAGACCTTTCCCTCCCATTCTAAAACAATCTAAAGATCCCATAGCCTTTTTTTTTTTTTTAAACCCTTACCTTCCATCTTGGAGTCAATACTGTGTATTGGCTCCAAGACAGAAGAGTGGTAAGGGTAGGCAATGGGGGTCGAGTGACTTGCCCAGGGTCACACAGCTGGGAAGTGTCTGAGGGCAGATTTGAACCCAGGACCTCCCATCTCTAGGCCTGGCTCTCAATCCACTGAGCTACCCAGCTGCCTCCTCCCATAGCCTTTTAATGCCTTCCTTTGTGACTGAGCAGTATACTTAACTCCTGCACAGTCAGCACTTCCCACTGAATCATCCCTGAGTTTGCAAAGATGCTTTCCCTTCTTTTCTTTTTGTCTTCTATTTCTTCTCCTTCTCCAAGAGCAACTGGACTAGGTTATACGGATTACCCCTAGCTGCTTCTTTAATGATATCTGAAAGGGAACAGAGAGGAAGTATTTGGCAGTTCTAAGTAGTTTCTCCCAGAGAATGCATCTCTGAGTGTTGATAAGTGTACCTCTGTCTAACTGAGGCAGGAGTCATTTATGGTGTGGTATTAATGTTGGTGGGGTAGGCTCTTGATCATCTCAATAATAGTTAATATTTATACTGCTTATCATGGCCAAGCATTGTACTAAGGGCTTTACAAAGAGTCTCTCATTTGTTCCTCACAACAACTCTGGGAGGTAGGTGCTTTTATTATTCCCATTTTTCAGATGAAGAAACTGAGGTTAAAGAGAGGTTAAGTGATTTGTGCAGGGTCACACAGCTAATAAATCTCTGAGGCTGGATTTGAATTCATCTCTTCCTGACTCCAGTTCCAGCTCTGTAGCCAAAAAGCCACCTAGCTCCTCACATTGCTGGAAGAGACAGCAGAGATTATGTAGTTCAACTAGAAGAGTGTTGGTAAGTGTTTAATAACCAACTTTACCTCATCCCAAATCAAAACAAAACAAGACACAACAACACAAAGTACACAAGGCTCATTTTAAAATGCAAACTGCATTTTACTAATATTTTCTCAACCATTTAAAAAGAGTAAATAATTAACAAGACAATAAATTGAACCCTGATATGTTTGCCAATTTCTAAGGTTTTATAATGCTTACACTGAAAATTTAGTTTTCAACTTTTTAAAAAGAAAGCTTAGCTTCTGTCTTAGAATCAACATCAGGTATTGGTTCCAAGGCAGAAGTGTGGTAAGGGCTAGGCAATGGGGTTGAATGATTTGCCCGGGTTTACACAGCTGGGAAGTATCTGAGGCCAAATTTAAATCTAAAACCTTGAATTTCTAGGCCTGACTCTCTATCCATTGAGCTGCCCCTCCAGAACATCAGCTCTTACAGAGTGGCATAAGCAGTTCCAGCACATTATGGAATCCAACCCATCACTGACCAAGAACCTTTTCTGAAAACATCCCTTACAAGTGGTCCTAGAGCTATGATGGTGAACCTATGGCACATGTGCCAGAAGGGGTTGCTTTCCCCATCTCCACCATGTCTGAGTTCATTTTTCACATCATCTGCCTCTCTGCCCAGCAGCCTAATGGGAGGGCTTCCTCCCTCCCCTGTCTGGGGTAAGGGGGCAGTTCACATGTGGCATGAGGGTTGCAATTTGGGCACTTGATCTCTAAAAGGTTTGCCATCACTGTCCTAGGGCATCTTGAGAGACATCCTGAGATACTGGAAAGAACATTTGGGGTCAGAGAACCTGGCTTTGAATGCCAGTTTGGCTCTAAACTACTTGTACAAGTTTGAACATATTATTAACTTCTCTTTTCTCAATCTATAAAATGAGGATGTTGATCTCAAGGACTTTGGAGGTTTCTTCCAAAGGACTTCCAAGAACTTCCATCTCTAAATCTATGAGAAGGCTGAAGATCTAGAGGGAAGGAGACTTGACTACCTAACAGTGGGTTCCTTATAGAGCTCATTCCACTAACAATGTCTATATCTTGGGGCCAAAAACAGAGCCCTGAGGCAGAAAAGATGTAAAAGGGAGAATGACATACAGGATCATGGAATCAGGGCATAGATAGCATATAGTCGAAGGATTCTTAACCTGGAATCTGTTAACTTTTAGAGTGAATATATATATATATATATACAAAATATTTCAATATGATTAATTTCCTTTGTAATCCTGGTTATTGCCCATGCCTCCTCATCTCTACCTCCTAGTTTTCCTGGCTTCCTTCAAATCCCAGCCAAAGTCCCACATTTTGCAAGAAGTCTTTTCTACTGGTCCTTAATTTTAGTGCCTTCCCTCTGAGATGATCTCCAATTTATCTAGTTTCTATTTTATCTGTAAATACATATTTATATGTTGTCTCTCTGCTTATCTGATAAGCTCCTTAAGGGAAGAGACTATCTTTTGCCTATTAGCACTTTAAGTAGTGTCTGGCACATAGTAGGTGTTTAATAAGTGCTAATTGATTAACTGTTTTATTTTACTCATTTGAAAGCATTATTCTGAAAAGAGGATCTAGCCCAATCCCAAACATCTTTGCAGATGAGGAAACTGTGACCCAGAGATATGAGTTGGCTTGACCAAAGTCATGTGGATTTTAAGTGGCAGAGGCAGTACTTGAACTTGGGTCCCAGAATTTCAACTTCAGGGTGCTTTCTCTTGTTCTTATCTCATCTATATATGTGAGAATGGAAAGGAAGAACATGAGGAGAGGATAATATTTGGAGAAATTGGGGTAAGGAAAAGAGGATGATTTGTTTGGAGTTGCACCCTGATGAATCAACCAGTTAAGAAAGTTTAAGAATGGGTAACAGCACTGAAGACTTGACTGTAAGCTAATTATGTGCCCATGGAAGAGACAAACTGGTTTAGGGAGATTTGTGTGAATGAGAAACTATGGAAACATCACTCCTGAGGATGTCAAGGGCTCCTTGGGTTGTAGTCTAGTATAGAAGGGAGATAAAAGAACCGTCCCAAACTACCAGAAGTCTCTGCATTCAAATCAATTTCCCTCAAACAAGGGTTTAAACAGCCCTCTCCTTTGCTCAAAAAGCTCCCATTTGCCTCTAGGATAAAATACGAACATCATTTAAAACCGTTCACAGCCTGACTCAGTTTACCTTTCCAGACTTACTACACATTATTCTCTTTCCTTCACTTTATGTTCCAAGCAAATCAACTTGCTTGCTGTTTTCCATACCTGACTTCCATCTTTGGTCTCCAAGACTTTGCACATGACTGGAATGCACTTTTTACTCACCTCCACCAACTGGAATCCCCAGCTTCCTTGAAGTACCACCTCCTACAAGAAGCTTATGCTTTAACCAGAAATGGCAAGAGTTTTCCACTTGCTAAGAAATATTTATTTATTTATTTATTTATTTATTTATTTGTGTTGACATTGTTTCCCCTGAAATTGAATGTAAACTCCTCAAAGGCAGGACTTGTTTTCTTTTTATCTTTGTACCCTCAGCACCTAGGACAGTGTCTGGCAAATGATAGGCTCTTAGGAAATATTTGTTGAAGAGAAATGAATGAATGAATGAATGATCAGAGAAAACCTGCTGGTCTTTTCTTCATGTAACAATGGTTTGATCCAAAACCTTTTGGGAAGCATGACCGAGAGGATGGATCTTGAAACCAGAGAAAATCACAGCATTTCAATGGGTTCATCCATGGTCAGGAAGCTGAGGAATGCTAAGTGCTACTTCTGTCTCCTGAAACAAATCCTTTCTCCAAAGATAGCCATGTATGTTGGGCTGTATTGTTAGGAAATAGAGAAGGAAGAATGTATTTGCATTGCTAATATTAATATTTGTCCACAAAGTATTTTCCATAAGTTGGCAGTGGGATAAGTGTGATGCAGTTTTCAGCCTCATCCCTTACTTTTCTCTGGTGTCTTCCATCATATAGTGAGAGCTTGGAGAACTTAGAGACCATTTTGTTCCACTTCCTCAATTTACCAGTGAAAAAACTGAGGCTCATAGCAGTTAAGTGATTTTTCCAAGGTCATGAGAGAAAGTCATCAAGATTTGAACTCAAATCCTATGCCTTTAACTTCAGTATTTTCTCTCCACTGCACTGTGATGTTTCCTGTTTTGTCTTAGTAAAAAGCAGAATCCTCCACTCTTTGAATTCTTTCCTATTTATCCAGCATAAGCTTATTTGTACATATTTGTTTGCTGGTTGTCTCCTCCATCAGATTGTAAGCTCCTTGAAGGGAGGGTCTGTCTTACCTCTTTTTGTATAATCAAAGCTTAGCACAGTACCTGGGATATAGCAGGTACATAAATATTTATTGACTGACTGGCTGGCTGATAGACTCCCATAATATTAGGCCTAGAAGAAACTATATGTTAGAGGGAACAGCTGCGTGGATTCAGAGCCAGGCCCAGAGACAGAAGGTCCTGGGTTTCAAATGTGACCTCAGACACTTCCCAGCTGTGTGAACCTGGGCAAGTCACTTAACCCCCATTGCCTAGCTCTTACTTCTCTTCTGCCTTGGAACCAATTCCCAATATTGACTCTAAGAGGGAAGAGAAGGGTTTAAAATAAAAAAGAATAAAAAATAATAAAAGAAGAATGTTAGAGCTGGAAGGGGAGAAGAAAGGGAAGGGAACAAGCATTTATATAGCACCTACTAGTGTGTGCCAGGCATTATGCTAAATATTTTATAGATATTATCTCACTTGGCCCTCACAACAATGCTGAGAGGGAAGTCCTATTACTATCTTCATTTTAACCTGAGATCAAAGAATGTTTGATCTGGAAGGAGCCTTAGAATGGAGAATGTTAGAATGTTGAATTTTAGATGTAGGAGAGAAATCTATTTTTTTTTTTTTTTACATTTTTAAACCCTTAACTTCTGTGTATTGGCTCCTAGGTGGAAGAGTGGTAAGGGTGGGCAATGGGGGTTAAGTGACTTGCCCAGGGTCACACAGCTGGGAAGTATCTGAGGCCAGATTTGAACTTAGGACCTCCCGTCTCTAGGGCTGACTCTCAATCCACTGAACTACCCAGCTGCCCCAGGGGAGAAATCTTTAAGATCACTTCATAAATAAGAAAACTGGGGTCCAAATAGAAGAAGTGATTCACACAGATGGAACCCAATACCAACCCAGTTGGAACCCAGCTCTTCCAATCATTCTGCCTCTCTATCACTCAGGGAGCTGAGTTAATGAACTAGAGGAATTAGAAAAAATATTTTAAAGAAGATTAAAGTTTTATTGATACCTTTTATTTTTACATCACAGTCATTTCTAGATATGCCTCCTCAGTCATATTCTGTCAATACAGTCAATACAGAGAGTCAATTAAAATTAACTCATGACAACCATGACTGATCCAATATGCTAAAATCTATATCCATAGTCACCCATCTTTCCAAGAAAGGAAGGGAGATACAGGAAATGGACTTTAAAAAATCATACAATAGGGGCAGCTAAATGGCTTAGTAGATAGAGATCCAGGCCTGGAGATGGGCAGTCCTGGGTTCAAATCTGGCCTTGGACACTCCCTATCTGTGTGATCTTGGGCAAGTCACTGAACCCCAATTATGCCTGGATCCTTCAACCATTGTTTATTGGGATTAGTTTTGACCATATTTTCATAATCCTCAGGATACATCATTCTCTGATTCCTTCACATAGCCCTTCCTACTCTTCTGCCTTGGAACCCATACTTACTATCCTAAGATGACAGATAAGGGTTTTTTAAAAAAGGAAGCTCAAATCAGGAGAACTTGACAAATACTTGAGGGAAGCTTTTGTGCCAGTCTCATAAAGCTCAAGGTCTAGCTAACAAAAGAGATATAAATGTTCTGACTAGCCCTAAAGCAGGTTGACTTGGGTCGTCTCAATTTTTAAAACCTTCGATAGTTCTTTATGGCAGATGACTATGGTGGCAGCAAATGAAAGCTAGTAAGAGTTACATAAATTGATCACCATAGTAGTTTTCTTTTTTTAAATTTTCTGTATCTTCATCTATTAATTAATTAATTAATTACATTTAAAAACCCTTAACTTCTGTGTATTGGCTCCTAGGTGGAAGAGTGGTAAGGGTGGGCAATGGGGGTCAAGTGACTTGCCCAGGGTCACACAGCTGGGAAGTGTCTGAGGTTGGATTTGAACCCAGGACCTCCCATCTCTGGGCCTGACTCTCAATCCACTGAGCTACCCAGCTGCACCCAGTAGTTTTCAACAGATTGCATGCTAGACAGACTGATGGGGCTGGATCATGAAAGGGGGTTCTGGACCAGGTACTTCAAGGAATTGGTGGAGATGGAGCTGAAGAGCAATGAAACACGGAGCCAAGAAGTTCAACCTCACCTTTGCCCTTCAATAGTTTGGGTCGACTTCTTTTTATTGTGCTTCACTTTATTGCACTTCAGAGATACTGAGTTTTTACAAATTGAAGATTTGTGTCCAACAAGTCTATTGACACTATTTATCTTTCTTTCCTTTTCTAGATCCTACACACAGTCAATTTTTATTAAATTACAACTGTTGTTGAAGAAAATATATCAGAAACATGGTAACTCCATAGTTGGGTTACAGTGTGGCCAATTTTAATATTGACAAGTTTGAAATGAAAAACAATTTCTTTTGTAGTGAGGCATCTCAGCTCCCATATCTGCAGTGATTCAGGGCATTTCACCTTAGGACCATGTTCTTTTCCACAAGGTACCGAAACACTAAGATTTAGAGATGATGGAAGGATTCACACATAATGGGACCATTTTTCCAACAGCATGTGCTCACATTGTGTCTCTGGGTCACGTTTTTGGTAATTCTCACATTTCAAACTTTTTCATTATAATTATAATATGTACCATGATGAACTGTGGCTGCTGATCTTTAATGTTACTACAGTAATTATTTTGGGACTCTGTGAACCTTGCCCACATAAGACACCGATAAATGTGTATGATCTGACTGCTCCACCTACCAGCTGTTCCCTGGTTATCTCCCTCTCCTTGAGTCTCCCAGACAGAACGATATTGAAATTAGACCAATTAATAATCCTAAGATAACCTCTAAGTGTTCAAGTGAAAGGAAGAGTTAATCAATGCAGCAAACTTCATTGATAAGCGCATTTTAAGAAATTAGCAACCATCACTCTGATTGCAAGACCCTCCACCAGCAAAAAGATTATGACCTATCTGTCCTCTAAATTTAGGTGGTTTCCCCCCCAAATTTCTCTTCTATATAGGACACCACCAATCTTCTGCTCACCAGCATTTAAAAATTTTTTTAAGTTTATCTAATTAATTAAGAATATTTTTACATGATTACATGATTCACGTTTTTTTCCCTCCCCTCCTTCCACTCCCCTCCCATAGCCAATGAGCAATTCCATTGGGTTTAACTTGTGTCATTGATCAAGACCCATTTCCATATTATTAATATTTGCACTACGGGATCAGCAGCATTAGTAACTTTGGAGTCATCTTCTATTTGTTTTGATTTTAAGAAGAATATAGAGAATGATGGGAAGATTCACATGAACTTATGAATCAATAAACATTTATTAGGCCCCAGCTAGGTGCCAAATACACCGCTAGGTGCTGAGGATGTAGATAGACCCCTCCCCACTGCTCCAAAGGAACATGAACTCTAATACCTGATGGAAAGTGAAATAACTATAACTAGGAAAACAATTTATAATTACTGGATAAGGAATGGACCAGTGATTTCACTAGTCTCAGGAATTCTTGGGGAAGGAAATTCCCCAATCAATGCAATTCTATTCCTTAATTTTATAGACTTACCTAGAAGATTGGTTAAATGACTTTCCCAAAGTTGTACAGACAATAATATATCAGAGGCAGGACTTGAACTTGGGTCTTTCTTGTTATGAGGCTGGCTCCTGCCATCTACTATGTGATTGCTACCTCTTCAACACAATTGTTAGTACTATATAAATGGAAAGAACAATACCTATGAAGAGCCCGAACCCTGGGTAATTATTATGGCGATGTTTTACCCAAAAGGAGAGATGAGAAAATGTACCCCCAAAAAAGGAAAAGAAAATGTACTCTTCTTCGCAGACGTGGAGAACTGTTGGTATAGAAAATTGCCTATACAAACTTGGCTGATGTGTTGATTAGTTTTGCTAAATTGCTTTTTTCTCTTTGATTCTTCATCACAAGAGATAGATCTCTGGGTAGAGTTAGGTGGAGGAATATATTTGGAAATAAAGGTGGTGTAAAAACAAAAGCTATCAACACTAGTTTCCTGAATTGACACATGGGTTATGTATATAAATGAGATGCTAAGGAGCTTTTTTTTTTTTACCATCCCACAAAGAAACGTGAAGAAATTCTTTTAAATCAACTTTAGAGCCTCTTTCATTGCATGAAGGCAATCTGCTCCACAAAGGAAAGATCTTTTATGATTGGCTGACTCTTTAGGTCAATATAAAAAAAGCAAACCATCTAATAATTCCAGAATTTTAAGGGGGCAGCTGGGTAGCTCAGTGGGTTGAGAGCCAGGCCTAGAGACAGGAGGTCCTGGGTTCAAATGTGGCCTCAGATATTTCCTAGCTGTGTGACCCTGGGCAAGTCACTTGACCCCCATTGCCTACCCTTACTACTCTTCTGCCTTGGAGTCAATACACAGTATTGACTCCAAGATGAAGGTAAGGGTTAAAAAAAATAATAATAATTTCAGAATTTTGGTAGCCTGAGAGTCACAGGCTTGGAAGCATTTTGTGGAGGAGACCCCTGCAAGATAGGAAGGAGAGATTTCTCTCTCCTCTCCTTTTCCCTTCTCTTTGGCCGTAGTATCTAACAGTGACTTGCCTAGTGGGAGATGTGCCATCTAGCATTTTCTAAGTTCATCAGTTCAAGAGAGTGTGAGGCACAGTTGAGAGACACGGCCATGGATTTGGAAAAGGAGTTACTTGATGCTGAAAGCAGCTTAAAGGAATGGAGCCCTGGTAGGAGAGGAGAAAGCTGGCTCTGGGCTCTGGAGAGGGCTATCTTTTTTTGACAACTGAAAATGAATCTGTGGGGAAGAGCTAATCCTGGGAGATCAGTTGAATAATCCATCAAATAAAGACCCTGCACCCATGGAAAGCCAGCTACAGTGAGGTCTCTGGGAAGAGAGGAAGACCTTTCAGACACTCGCTGCAGTATACATTGCTTTGGACATTTATATCTCTAGCTATGCATGTGTCTCACTAACATTATAATTGAGGAACAGTGGATAGAGCACAAGACTTGGAGTCAGAAAGACTCTTCTTCTTTTTTTTTTTTTTAAACCCTTATCTCCCAGGGCTAGCAACAGTTTATGCCAACCACTAATGGAGTCCCTCTCATAGCACAAGCAACTTCCTGCTCCTTCATTCCATCTTGGAATGCTCCAGCCCTTCCTGCTAAGTCCAACCTTAATACTTAATTAATTACTAACTAATTTTCCTCACAACACTAGGCAATGGGGGTCAAGTGACTTGCCCAGGGTCACACAGCTGGGAAGTGTCTGAGGTCGGATTTGAACCCAGGACCTCCTATCTCTAGGCCTGACTCTCAATCCACTGAGCTACCCAGCTGCCTCCAAAACTCTTCTTTTAAGTTTAAATCTGGCCTCAGACACTTCCTAGCTGTGTGACCCTGGGCAAGCCACTTCACCTGGTTTGCCTTAGTTTCCTCATCTGTAAAATGAGCAGGAGAAGGAAAAGGCAAATCGCCAAGAAAACTCCAAATGAGGTCACAAAGAATCAGACACTACCAAAGCGACTGAACATGACATTGTGCCTACTACTCCCTAGAAAATTATTTGTATTTTGTCTGCAGGAGGTGAAGAGGGGAAGGGGATGTTTTATTGCTACTGTTTTTACTATGATGTCTTAGTAAATTACTTTGCTAAGAGATAATTTTACCTACTAGCTGATTGCTAATGGGAAACACAGTGTGGGGGCTCGTGAACTATAATGTTAGAAGTATAGACCCTACAGCATTATTCCTAGAATTGCCCTCTGGGTAGCCAGTGCAAGTTGAGGAAGCCCAGAGGGGGTGCTGCATATGCAAATATATTCACTATCGATTTTCTTCAAAGAGAGAATTTTCTTGGCACACTACTTAAAATATGATTGAATTTATAAAAATTTCATCCATTCACAACTTTTCAGGGCAGAGTCATTTCATAGAAAATGAAGCACACTAGGTCTGGCAGTTATTAATAATAGTTAGGTTAGATCTGGGAATAAAGAAAAATTAGCCAGCAATGACAACTTCCTTTACTCTCTTGCTCCAGAATCTACTGCATATGGAGAGCCAGCAGAAGAAATGTTTCCCTGTCAAATTCTCCTGAGCAACCCATCCCTATGGAACAATAAAACCAATTCTTTTTTCCTTCTCCCACAATCATTTGAGGATTTTTTTCACCTCTAAGTTCACCCATTGTGTGTGTGTGTTTGTGTGTATGTGTGTGTGTGTGTGTGTGTGTAAGAGAGACGGACAGAGACAGAAAGACTGACAAAGATGGAGGAGACAGACAAACAGACAGAGAAGGACAAAGAGAGAAAGAGAGACAGAGGCTATAACCCTAACCCTAAATTCTGGGACTTAGAGAACAATGAGATAAAAGTATACCTTCCTAATGGCTTAAAATTTTATCTGATTCAAGTCAGCTTAGTTTATAAAATCAGAATTTTTCTCATAGATATTCAGATTAAATTTTAAGGATAATTCTTTCGTATATAAATAAAAGAATTCCTTCAGGGAAAAGATCTTGAAAAAAAAAGAGACAGACAGACAGAGACAGAGAAAGAGAGACAGAGAGACTGACAGAGACAGAGACAGACATACAGAGGGACAAAGAGAGAGAGAAAGGGGGGGGAGAGAGAGAGAGAGAGAGAGAGAGAGAGAGAGAGAGAGAGAGAGAGAGAGAGAGAATCTTCCTTTAACAGCTCTCTGTCTCAGTCTCTGCACACACACATATTTTTATGGAGGGGTTTCTGAAGTTTTCCCCTTATTTTCCCTGATCCCCTTCTTCTCCTCCACTCTCCCTCCCTCCTACCCCAGGTTTGCAAAGCTGCTTCTTCGCCTCCCTGCCCTCCGCTCTATTGGCCTCAAGTGCTTGGAGCATCTGTTTTTCTTCAAGCTCATCGGGGACACACCCATTGACACCTTCCTCATGGAAATGCTGGAGGCACCACACCAGCTTGCCTAACACTGAAAAATAGAGGGGGGAGGGTGACCTGCATACCTGGAGGGAGGCTGGAATGCAAGATGGGCCCCAAACCTTGGGAGATGAGGGTGGGGAAGAAGGCTTCAGGACCTTGGATAGAGGACAGACCTAATCTGAAACCCCCAAGGGGTTTACACCAGTTCATCTGATGCCATTATCAGAGGAGACTCCAGAACCCTAAGAGGGATGGGGTTGTCTGTCCTAGGCCTCAGCTGGCTTGGTCCTCTAACTTATGGGGGATGCCCAAGTTTTGAACTGAGTTCTCATACTGGTAAAGGATTCCCCTCACCCTCCCATCTATTTCCCTCCAAACAGCACTGGGGTTCTGCTGTGCTTCTCTTCCAGGACCCTGTTCCTCCCCTCTTTTTGAATAAGACAGTTGAAATGAGGGCTCTGTTCTTCACCCTAAGAAATGGACATTGGGGGGCAGGACCCCTCCACACAATGATGGACGTTGGCCATGGGGCTCACACCTCCTCCCTTACCAAGATATGGAAAGATTGTGGGAGATGGGAATAATGACTGGGAGAGGAATCACTGAAATCTTCATAGCCTGGTTCTCACATCCCTCTTTTTATGACATCTCCCTTTTTAGTCAGACTGAAGGGGAGTGAGGAGGGTGAGAGGACAGACTGGCTTTCTCCTGGCCTCCAGTGTGCTGAGGTTTTACTGGGAAGAGCCAGAGGTTAGTCTCAAGGGTCTTCCCACTGGTGAAAGAGAACTGTGTTAGGGGAAGGGTATAGGTTGCATCTGTTCCTGGGGATCTCGAAGCATGAGTGATTTGTTCTCCCAAAACTTCAGCCTTTCTATCTGCCCAGTCTACTGGGAGAGCCAAGCCAGGGAGAGGGGTGATTTGAGTAGGGAGCTGTTAAAGAGAGATGAGAAGTGCTTCTGAGATGATACGGTTATCACTGAAACCACCCCTCCCCCTTCCTGATTACACCACCTCCCTCCATAATCATGTCTTCCTAGTACTCACATAAACCTTTTGCCCTGTCCTCCCTTGCTAGGGAAGCTCCTAGTTTGAGGAGGCAGGGTTGCTGCAGGGACTGGAGGTAGGGATCAATCCCAGGGAAAGGGGTGGGGGGGGTCTTCTGGGACCTGCATGATTCTATAGGTTCCAGCTCTCCCATAGAACTTTTCCCAAAAAAAAAAAAATGCTTTCAAATTAAACCGCTGCTTTTCTGGATGTGGGGGTCTCTGTGTGGGGAGTGGGGTGTAGTGGGGAGCAGGGGCGGAGGGAAAGGGATTCTGTGCTGGCCATACGTGTTGACTTCTAGAATGGGAGGGAAATACTGCTCAGACTCCCCTGGCAATGCGGCGGTTCCCTGGGGCTTGAGGGGCCGGGAGGAGGTTGAGGGGGGGACTACAAGGAGCGCTTTGTCCTGGGGGGGGG
>NC_058130.1:38338636-38358278 GCF_016433145.1 Gracilinanus agilis | reverse complement strand
TCTCTCTCTCTCTCTCTCTCTCTCTCTCTCTCTCTCTCTCTCTCTCTCTCTCTCTCTCTCTCTCTCTCTCTCTCCCCCCTCCATAAGTCGGCATCAGTTTCTTGATTGCTGGGCTGGAGGAGCAGGGAGAGCGGAAGGAGAGATCCTTTCAGAGCTCGTCTCCATGGTTATTACTATGCATGATCCTCTTTCCAAGTTCCTGGGAAAAATCAGCAGTAGGTTTGGCTGGGACGTTTCCATCCTTGGAGAAAACAATCCGATGGCCGCCATGCTACAGGAGACCTCCAGGTTGCCTTCTAGGATTGATGTCCTCATAGTCCTCCCTGATGTATTTAGAAATGATTTGTAGCCCCAATTCCTCTGCATTAAAATGGATGCTATCTGGGTACCAAATCCTTCCTGAGGACAAGAATCAATAGTGCCTCTCCCCTTTGTCTGCTGAGATTATGGAACTGACTGACCAGCTTCAGCAGGATGGTTATTTTCTTTTTTTTTTTTAAAGAATCCTTGGGGGGCAGCTGGGTAGCTCAGTGGATTGAGAGTCAGGCCTAGAAATGGGAGATCCTAGGTTCAAATCTGGATTCAGACACTTCCTAACTGTGTGACCCTGGACAAGTCACTTAACTCCCATTGCCTAGCCCTTACTGTTCTTCTGCCTTGGAACTAATACACAGTATTGATTCTAAGATGGAAGGTAAGGATTCTTTTTGTTTTATCTTATTTTATTTTTTTTAAACCCCTACCTTCCATCTTAGAATCAACACTGTGTGTTGGTTCCAAGGCAGAAGAACACTAAGGACTAGGTAATAGGGGGGACTAGGCAATGACACGCCCAGGGTCACACAGCTAGAAAGTATCTGAGCTTAGATTTGAACCCAGGACCTCTTGTCTCTAGGTCTGGCTCTCAATCCACTGAGTCTTCTAGCTGCCCCCAGGACATTTTTTCCCTAAGGTGGAGGTAGGGGTGGAGATGGTTTGGGTTGAGTCATTTGGGGCTGCTACCCCTTGTGACCTCTTATGCACAATTGCAAAAACTCTGTTGGGGTGCAGGGTTCAGGGTGCAGGGTGTGGGCCAAGAATGTAGTGAAATTAACTGGGTCTCTTAGGGATTAATTTTGGCTCCTGATTTCATTAGTCTCATAGATTGATTCAGTGGAGCAGAGCAGCCCCAGAAATGAATGGCAGTGACTGGAGGGAGAAGCAAGTTCACTGGTTTTCCTGTACCAAAGATCTCACTAACTGTCTTCTATACAGAAAGCATTTTTCTTTACAGTTTTTTTAACCCCTTACCTTCCATCTTAGAATCAATACTGTGTATTGTCTAAGGAAGAAGAACAGTAAAGACTGGGCAATGGAGGTTAAGTGACTTGCCCAGGATCACACAGCTAGGAAGTGTCAGAGTTCTGATTTGAACCCAGGACTTCCTGTCTCTGGCCTAGCTCTCAATCCACTGAGCCACCTAGTTGCCCCTAGAAGGCATTTTTCAAATTTCAAGCATCTGTTCTAGTTCAGATTCTAGTTCAGATCTAATCATCTCTCACTTAGAGAATAACAATTTCTCCTTAATTAGTTGTCTTTCTTTACTTCTAGTCTATTCTGTGTCTGAATCACTGTCTGGATGACCTTCCTAAGGCAGGTGTAAGACTACTATGGCCCTCCTCTTCTCATGGACCTGTAGTGGCTCCCATTTACTCCTAGAACTGGGTTCAAATCTGGCCTCAGACACTTCCTAGTTGGGTGATCCTGCACAAATCACTTCACCCATTCTGTATTGCTACTATTACTACTCTCTTAGAGGAATAGGTAATGATCCTGGGTTCAAATTTGACCTCAGACACACTTTGGTTCTAAGATAGAAGATAAGAGTTTTCCGCTTCCAGATTTTACCCCAGTCCAAAACAATTCTTACCCTTCATTGTAGTGACACTGACTGGAAGGAACAGCCACACTCTTCCTCTTTCTCCAGCTCAGGACAGGCTGACCAAGAACACCCAAGGATAGGAACCTGCCTTCCCTTCTCAGATTGACAGGATCTCAGAACTAAGAGGGATCTCTAAGCTAATCCATACCTAAAGGCATTCCATCTACAATGGACTCCATCCACGCCTCAGTTTGAGACAGCCAAAATTGGAGAACTTCCTTCTTCTTAAGGTAGCACATTCTATTTCTCCATGCTCATCACTGGGAAGCTTCTCTGGACTTTAAGCCTAAATCTGCCTCTATTTCCAACTTCTGTCCGTTGTTCCTAGTACTACTCTTGGGCCAAACAGAATTCTCTTCTTCCATGTGACAACCCTCCAAATACTGGAAGACAGTCACCTTGTTCATTGTTGAGTCTCCCTTTCTCAAGGTAAAATATTCAACAGATATTCATATGATGGAGACTCAAGGTCCTTCACCATGCTAGTTGTCCTCCTCTAAATCTTTCTAGCTTCTCAATGTCCTTTTAAAATAGGATGCCCAGAGGGCAGCTGAGTGACTCAATGGATTGAGAGCCAGGTCTAGAGACAGCAGGTCCTGGGTTCAAATCTGGCTTCAGATACTTCCTAGCTGTAGGACCCTAGGCAAGTCACTTAATCCCTACTGCCTAATCCTTACCACTCTTCTGTCTTGGAACTGATATACAGCATTGATTCTAAGATAGAAGCTAAAGGTTATATATATATATTACCCAGGACTGAACATAATGAACATAGCTGTGACCTGATCAAGGCCAACCTAGCAGATCAGAGATCTCAAACAGATGAGCAAACTGAGGACCCAGAGAAGGTATGGGATATGCCTGATTTACCCCCAATAATAAGTAGAAAAACTACAATTTAAAGCCAAGACATCAACTTCAAATCCTGCTCTTAGTCCAGTGCTCCAATGGCTCCCCCTCAGGTCCTGTCAGATCTCAGCCAAATCTTAATCCTATTCCCATTGCTCAGAAGAGGTTGATTGAGATCCTAGAGTCTCAAGGATATCTATCCCCCTTTGGATTAGAAACCTGGCCTAGGGCTGCCTCCAACCTTTGCCTCCTCCTTTCAATTAATTGGTCAGCCCATCCTAATTATAGTGGTTTTTTTTTTAACTACTATACTCAATTTATAACTTAATTAGCCTTACCTTGTTTGTTTAATGGAGCTTAGCTAATGGTTCCAGTGATCTTCAGGAGACTTTACAGGGAGATTATACTTTTCACTTTGTGATTTGTGGTTTTTATACAAATGTCGCTTAACCTCAGGTTTCTAACCATAAAATCATGAGTCTAACTGATGGGAAACTTTCCATGGCCACTTGTGTCCACTTGTCAGGCTGATACAACTTGAAGGATCAGAGTTTAATAACACTCTGAATGGGGAGTACCCAGCACCTTGAGCCACTTAGAAGTGTGCCCAAAGCACTGATTTGACTAACTTCATTCTGCTGCCATCTTGGTACAGTAAAATACTGAAGAAACACACTCTCTGTATTTTGGGTTTTTTAAACGTTTCCCCTCCCCCCCCCCATTACCATTTTTGACAATTGTTTTCTGACATTTTGGGAACCAGATTCTCTCCCTCCCTCTCCTTTCCCTTCCCTGGTGGTAAATAGTCTGATATAGGTTATAGCAGTGCTTTCATGCAGTACACATTTCCAAATTGCTTATGCCATGGCAGAAGACACATATCACCTATACAATAAAAAAAAAACTAATGAATGAAATAAAGGGGAAAGATGGCGTGCTTTGACCTAGAATAGGATTCCTGCAGTTCCTTCTTTGGCTGTAGACAGCATTTTTTATCACATGTTTTTCCATAGTTTTGGAATCCAAGGCACTTGACAAAAACTTGGGCAGCAGGGAACTATACAAAAGGCACGACTTTGGTACATGAAGACTTGGGATGGAATCCCAGCAGTGTCACTCATCAGCTTTGTGTCCTTGGACTAATCCCTGGGTTCAAATCCTTCAGCTCTGCTATGGGTGACCCAGGATATTTTTGGGAAGCAGCTAGGTAGCACAGTGGATAGAATACCAGGAAGGTCCTGGGTTTAAATCTGGCTTTAGATACTTCCTAGCTGTGTGACCCTAGGCAAGTCATTTAACCCCAATTGCCTTGCCCTTGCTACTCTTCTGTTTTAGAATTCATGCTGAGACAGAGGGTAAGGGTCTAAAAAAATTAATATCTATTGCAAAGGTATACTAGAGCATTGTATAGGCTCAAAAGAGGGTCCTATTGCTTAATTTTCTTTATGAGCATTAGACTTTGGAAATTGGCAGACATTATAGATCAGAGCTTCTTGTATTGTTTTCTTGATTGCTCAGACTTAAGAAAGTATTGGAGATTACGTTGATGATGCAAATTAAGTTGAAAAGTGAGTCATCCTCTGTTTGGCATACAAAGCCCCCACCCCATTGCCTAGCTGGGCTTTCCTTTTCCACTCTTTCTGCCATCTTACTGAACTCTTCCATCCAGCAGAACAGACCTCCTGGCCTTCTCATGAACAAGAAACTCCATCTGGACATTTTCTCTGACTGTCCCCTCATACGCAGATGGTTCTCCCTCCTCATCTCTGCCTACTGGCTTCCTTTAAGTCCCAGCAAAAATCCCATCTTCTACTATTGGCCTTTGGCAGGCCCATTTATTTTAGTGCCTTCCCTCTATTCATTATTTCTTATTTATCCTCTCTTTGACTTTTTGGTTCATATTTGTTTGCTGATTGTCTCTCCCATTAGACTGCAAGCTCGTTGAAGGCAGGGACTATCTTGTGCCTCTTTTTTTATCTTATGTGCATGGCACATAGTATGGTGATCAAAAAATAAATGTTTGTTGACTTACTAGAGAGCTGATTGTTAAAACATTAACTAATATACCACTGGCTCTCAACCTGTTTCTTTTTTGATGAGGAGAGGATTACAGAATTGAAAAGCTGGAAGGGAACTCAGTGCTATCCAATTTGACCCATTTGTGAAAGGAATCTCCATGACAACATAATGCTTGTCCAGCCTCTCCAGGGAGGGAGAAACTATCACCTCTCCAGGCAGTTCTAATGGGAAGAATTGTATGATATTAAACCCAAACTGGCTTGTTGCCAAGTTCCATTGCTGTTCCTGGTTCTGCCCCCTGGGGCAGGTTCTATCTTCTGAGAAAGAATGGACTAGATGGCATCTCTAGCTCCTTCTAGCTCTAAATTCAACAAATTCAACATTCACTAAATGTCTACTATGTACAAGGAGTTGTACTGGTTGCTTTGGATTGTTCCTCTTTAGTTGTTTCAGTTGTGTCCGACTCTTTGTGACCCCTTTTGGGATTTTCTTGGCAAAGATACCGGAGTGGTTTGCTATTTCCTCTCCAGCTTATTTTACAGATGAAGAAATGGAGGTAAACAGAATTAAGTGACTTGGCCAGGGTCACACAGCTAGGAAGCATCTAAGGCTAGATTTGAACTCAGGAAGATTTTTCCTGATTTCTGGTTCAGCACTCTGTCTGTTCTGCCACCTAGCTGCCTGACTTGCCATGGGTATAAAGGACAAAAATAAAATTATCTTCACCCTCAAGGATTATCAGTTACACTGGGAATATGCCACATGTATGCAGACAAGTAAATACTATATATATGTATATGTTTGTGTGTGGATAGATGCAAAGTCATAGAACATATTTTCAAGAAGGAATGGTCACTAACAGTGGGAAGAATCAAGAAAGATATGGTGTAGGAGGGGGTATCTAAATCAGACTTGGAAAGACACTAAGGGTACTTCTAAGAGGCAATAGTGAGGAGGGACTACATTCTAGTCATGGCAGCCTATGCAAAGACACGAAGATGGAAGATGGAGTGTCCTAGATGGATAAGAGTTGGAAGGCCAATTTGACTGGAAGGGTCTATGAAGGGGAGTCATAGTCTCAATTGTCTGCTAAGTGGTGCACTGGAGTTGGGAAGACCTGAGTACAAATCTGACCTCAGACACTAGTTGTGTGACTGGGCAAATTGCTTGATCTGGTTTACCTCAGTTTCCTCATCTGTAAAATAAGTTAGAAAAGGAAGTGGCAAACCATGTTGGTATCTTTGCTGAGAAAACTCTAAGTGAGGTTATGAAGAGTTGGACGGGACTGAAGTAATTGAACAAGAGTCTTACTATGGATTCCCTTTAGTGGAAGGAAGGGGAGAAGGGAATCATATTATGGAGGATTCCAAATGCCAGACTGATTACTGAGGATTTATCTTAGAGGCAAAAGGTATCCCTGGAGATTTCTGATAACAGTAAATCAGTTTCTATAGCCTGGAAACATGGATAAATGTTCTACTGATTATGTCTCTTCTCCCCTTCTGCCTACCCTCTTGAGATGTCTCTGCCCTAGGTCCTGCTCTTTTGATTTAACCCAGAGTACCATTTCATGAGGAGTTTCTAGTCATGCTCACTTTCCTCCCAGCTCAACTTGCTCTCCAGCTTTCCCTTCCTCATGGTTACTTACTCATAGGCACTCTCTTCTGTCCCATCTCCCCCATCTCCTCCTAATGTCTTTACCTTTTAGAATATAAGTTCCCTGAGGACAGGGATGATCTTTGTTTGTCCAGTCCTTAGCATAATGCTTGGCTTATATATAATATGTAATATTAATACTTATATTATTGGGGGCAGCTGGGTGGTTCAGTGGATTGAGAGCCAGGCCCAGAAATGGCTTCAAATCTGGCCTCAGATACTTCCTAGCTATTAAATTAAGTGTTAAAATAGGGATTTTGACAAGAGAGCAGCTTTTAATAACTTAAGTTTTAATAAGAATATAGTAGAGTTGTAAATTAATATTATCCCTTTACGTCAGAGAAAAGAAAACTTCTAGCAGCTTTTAACAATTAACAATTTAGTTTAATTAAAATAGAGATAGTAAAAGAATATAGTAAAATGAATATAGTAAAGGAGGGAAATATAGGAAAGAGGTAGAGAAAGAAATTTCCTAATGTCTATACTAGTTATCCTATAACTATCTCTAACTGCCTATAATTACTATCTAAAACTACCTATATTTACTTATAATTGCCTATAACTACTACTAATAATAACCACCCCACAAAGTTCCAATCCAATCCAGCCCAATCAAAAACAACTCAATCAGTGTTTAATCCAACCCCAATTAGGTTTGTCAGCAAAGACCAGCCATCTTCCAACCCAAAAAAGGTCAAGGAAGGGAAAAAACCCTAACAGCCCAAACCAAAAGCCAAAAACCCAAAAGGCAAAAAAACCTCTAAAGGCTAAAGCCAAAAAGCTCTCTCAGTAAACTCAGGCCCGCCTTTATATTCCAGCAACTAAATGCCAACCAGCAACCCAACACATTCCCAGCAGCCAACTTCCCTGTAACTCCCAGCCCTCACTGTCATCAACTGATAGCCCTGACCAACTGATTCTGGCCCAGCAGGAGACTCCTCAGTTCCTACTTCCTGTCACTGTGGGCTGGTTAATCCCTACACATCTCTATGGTAAGAGGACCTCCAGGTCACCTGTTAAATTAGAAAAGGAATAAAAAATTTCTTTTTTACAATATGTGACCCTGGGCAAGTCACTTGAATACCATTGCCTAGCCCTTACCACTCTTCTGCCTTAGAACCAATACACAGTATTGATTCTAAGAGGGAAGGTAAGGGTTTAGAAAAAAAATATTATACTATTATTATAAAAATAAAATAATAACAAATTTCCATATCTATCCATCTTTGTGCAATACTGTATTGAAACAAAAATCACCATTTAAATTTACATGCTTCATTTCAAAGCTTGAAAGTTGAGATCCTCCAAATCTTGAAGGGTGGACATTTGGGAATTAGACTTTGATAATAGAAACACTGGGGAGACACGATAAGCTTCTAGCTGGAACTATAAGCAACATGATATTTCTGAAATATTCTCTCTGCTCTGTCGATTCAGGTACTGTATTACTCATTGAGTTTATCTAATCCAAATTAGCCAACAGGCAACATCCCCATATTTCAAGGACAAAATATAAATTTCAAATTAGGTAGCTTCCTGCAATCTGGGGTGAACCCCATTATAATTTGACTCTAATTGGCACCCATTCCCACTAGCTGTTACATCCCCTTTCCTGAATCCCAGAAGTCCACGTGAAAGTGTGGAATCCTTTTCCATCTTTGAAAATATAAAGACATTTCCCGGTGGATCCTTTTGAACCAAATGGAGTTGATTGGCAGGCATGGAGAGATGAGGTCTGCTTTGAGGAAGATATGATTCCCAGTCCAGAGTGCTCTTTGAGGTCCCAGTGGTTTGCAAAAGAAGAGAATATTGCTACAATTGATCATTTGAATACTGTTTCCCTTTCAGAGCCATTTCTGCTGGTTCAGCTCTTTCTCTCAAGGCAGTATTTTCTGGGACTGACTGGGAGGTCATTTTCCCCTTCTCTCTAGATGATTCAAATACCTTCGGCCAAAGCTGTTCAAAATGTGCTTTAGAAAGAGTAAAAGGCATCGTGATTGATCTGCCTTGGGAAGGTAAACACTGGGTTCAACTCAGATGTTTCTCATGGACTTTCTCTGAAGCAGGGCTTCTTAACCTTTTTGTGTGTGTGAGGGACCCCTTGGGCAGGGTCTGATGAAGTCTGTGGCTCCATTCCCAGAATCAGGACTAAAAGAAGGAAACCAATTATATTGATGGACGACTGTAAAAATATTAGAAACCAAAATCAAACTCATAGACCCCAATATTCAACCTGGGAAGTTAGAGGTTCCATTTTAATCTCTTCTCTCTCCTTGATGTTCCAGTTGGCATCAAGAAAATGATGGCAGCAAGTGATTATATCAAAAGGGAATTCAATTGAACAAGCCTGCTGGGGTCCTTCTCTGACCTGCTTTGTGCCAAGTACTGTGCTAGATCTGGAAAAAGGCACCAAGACCAGAATGAAAACAGGTCCTGCCCTCGAAGAGCTTATATTTTGCCCAGGAACCACCAGAAGATGAACAATGGAGTTGAACCCATACTTGAGTAGGAATTTTCTCTATAAGACGCCAACTAGCCTCCATTTGAAGACTTCCAAAGAGGAGAAAGGAAAGCTGTTTCTTAGATGAGGGAGCCCACTTCTACTTTCCTAGGTTTTCTGTCTAGTTTTCTGTCTTAGTATCTGGGCAACCTTGGGCGAGTCCCCTGGGTCTTTCTGTGCCTCTGTTTCCTTATGTGAAAAATGGGAATACTCTTACCTGCCCGGCTGATCTGAAAGGGTCATTATCAACATATGGGAAAGCACCCTGGTATCACAGTGATACTAAATGGCAGCTATGTGGTACAATGGATAGAGCAGGGAGACCCGAATTCAAATTCTGTGCTAGGTAAATAATTAAGAGTGCTGGGCCTGGAATCAGGAAGACTTATCTTCCTGAGTTCAAATCTGGCCTCAGACAACCTGGACAAGTCATTTAACCCCTTTGCCTCAGCTTCCTCATCTGTAAAATGAGCTGGAGAAGGAGATGGCAAATTACTCCACTGTCTTTGCCAAGAAAATCCCTGGGTTCAGGAAAAATCAGAAAGGACTGAAAAAAGACTGAACAACAACTGGAAAAGTACTTTTGTATCACAAGATTTGGAAGGGATCTTCTTCATTTGACAGCGGTGAAAACAGAGGTCTGAGGAGATTAAATGACTCACCCATCATCATAGAGTTAAAAAGTGTCTGAGGCTGGATTTGATCTCATGGAGGTGAGTCTTCCTAATTCCAAGATTAGTGCTCTGCCCATTGCACCACCTAGTTACCCCTTCTCTCTGAGATGACCCCCAATTTCTCCTGTATATTTCTCAGCCTTACATAATTGACTCCATGTTATCTCTCTTATTACACTGTTTGTTCCTTATAAACAGGGTCTATTTTTAAGTTTTTTTTTTTTTACCTTTCCTTATATTCCCAGAGTTTAGTGCAGTGATGGACATACAATAGGTGCCTATTAAATGTTTATTGACTGACTCTTAGTTGTAAAACATGAATAAAAATGCTCCTACTGCCTTCTTCACGTTGTAATTTGTAGACTCACAGAGTCTCAGGATTGGAAGGGCCCTTGTTGGTCACCATACCTGAAAAGAATTCCTTCTCTTCAAGGTTGATGGTAGGAAAGTGCTTTGCAAACCTTACAACACCATGTGGCCCTGAATTATTATCATTCATTGTCAGGAGGTAATAAATGTAACTTGAGATCTCCCTTCAACCTAGCACAGATTTCGAAGGTTCCCTGTTGTCTCTTCAAGGCTCAGCTGGGATGAATTTGTATCCCTGAGCATTCTTTAAGGTATGGGTTAATTGAAGCCACTAATCTTCCCACCCCCCACCCCCCAAAAAAAGAAAGTATCCCAGCCCCCACCCACCCTCATGGTTCCAGGGCTAAATGAGTGTTTCACCTGTTTTTTGATGAAAACCAGATGGAACCATGAAACTTCCATGTCTTTTAGTGGGAAACGACAACTGACTCAAGTCAGTTCCGGAGCAGATTTAGCTCATTCCCTATTTGGGAAACTCTCCAAAGGCTTTTATGAACTTGTCCCAAGATTTCTGACTGTCAGGAAAACCCCCAACCCAGGCTGGCTTGCCTAGCACAAAAGACTTACCTCTCAAAACTGTGGCTCTGGCCTTAGACACTTCCTCGCCGTGTGACCCTGGGCAGGTCACTTAACCCCATTAGCCCAAGCCCTTGCCCTTCTGTCTTAGAGTTGTTACTTAAGACAGAAAGCAAAGATGAAATAATAAAAAAAAAAAGACCCAACCAATTGTGCCTCATCCATGAGTGATGCTTCCCTCTCATCTTTCCTACTGGCAGACAGATTTCTCCTTCTCCCCCACTTCTCCCTGATCCAACCCTAGTCTGTTCCCTCTGCCTAATCCCAGTGTAGGATGGGAAAAGGCTGGCCCTGTCCATGTCTCTGTAGTTCCAGGGGAAAGCTGGGAGCATTCCTCCCTGTTTTCTTTCCTAGCAAATGACGAGTGAATCAGACTTTTTTGCAAAGGCTCTTAGAGAGAGGCTGAATTCTATAACATGCTCATGTCAGCAGAATACAGATTGAAACATGACTATAATAAAATGAAAGACAGTTACCTAAGCACCTGATTACACAGGGAAAAATATTTGGTTTCAGCACTTATTCCTGGCCCTGCACTCAGGGGTAATCTGGAAGGACCTTCACAGTATAAATTATAGAAATATATCGTCAGTCTCTTCCCTGGTCATTAATGAGACCAACCGAGGCGGGCCCTGTGGATGGAGGGTGAAATCTCTCAAGGATAGGAACCTCCAGTAATTAAAAACCACCACCAAGAAAAACCAGCCACTTAAAAATCAGCTGCATTCTGTAGTCAATCAGTAGAGCCCCCGAAAGGAGCTTGCAGGCACTTTATTTGTTAGTCGACAGATTTAGTAAGTAAACTGAGGCTCAGATAGACTTAAGTGACTATCCCAAGGTCATAAAACTAGTAAGTAGTAGAGGGAGGTTTTGAATCTAGGTCCCCTGATTCTCAGGCAGCTAGGTGACCCGGGGCAAGCCATTTAGTCCTGGTTGGCTCAGTTTCCTCATCTGTAAAATGAACCAAAGAAGGAAATGGAAAGCCACTCCAGGATTTTTGCTGAGAAAACTCCAAATGGAGTTAAAAAGTATTGGATGTGAGTAGGCATGAGTAGGGAAGTAGCAGTAAGATTAAGGAAAGTTTAGTAAAATAAATAAAGGAGAACAATCCCTCATAACTGCTTTCTCGTGTTATTAAAATCCTACTCATCCTTGACTGAGTTCATGGGACTTAGAGCTGGATGGCCTTAGAGCATAGCTAGTCCAACCTGCCCATTTTACAGGTAAGGAAACTGAGGTCCAAGGAAGTTAAGGGTCTTAGTAAGGCAGTAAGTCTTAGAAGCAGGATTTGCAAGCTCATTT
Source organism: Gracilinanus agilis (assembly GCF_016433145.1). Classification (NCBI taxonomy): domain Eukaryota; kingdom Metazoa; phylum Chordata; class Mammalia; order Didelphimorphia; family Didelphidae; genus Gracilinanus; species Gracilinanus agilis. The sequence goes on along the minus strand of NC_058130.1, from coordinate 38,346,412 downwards.
TCAGATTTCATCACCTGTCACTCTTTCTTCTTCAAAAGTTCTCACTGTTTTGCTCCAAAGTTTCCTTCCAATGGGCCTCCAATGGGGCTTTGATTGTGAGTCTATGTGCTATATTCTCCCTACTCGGTTAGCGTCCCACAACTGTAGGGGCTGCACCTTATTGAACTGCATCTCTTCCATCTCCACCAAAATACTCCGCACACTGGAGCCTCCTTGCATTGAAGAGAACAAACCACTTAGAACTCTCTCAGCAGACCAGTCCACAGCAAACATTTTGTGTTAACCACGGGCTGTCTTGGGCCAAGCATTCCCCCTTCCCCTGGTTCAGTTTATTCTCAAGAGGATCTTAAGGGGAATTTAATCCATATGGTTTGGATTCCCAAACTCATCAAAATGCAGTTTTCTAAGAGCTATTTGATCTCCAAGATGTCATGTGAATGTCTTTTCTTTTCTTTTTCCCTCCTCTTTTTTGCAGGGAGGGTGGGGGCTGGGGAAGGGAAAGAACATGCTGTTTGCCAAGAGAAAATGAACTCCAAACCTGACGTGTTTTAGTTTGCTTCAGAACATCAGTTCTGAGACATTGAGGTGAATTGTTGCTTGGCCAGAAATTTTGAGTATGGTTTTACTCTGATGACAGTTTTCCAAAGGCTGCATACATACATCCTTTACTAGAACCCCAAGAGAGGAGAAATGGCCCTTCCAATTTCCTGTCCCAGCTCCAAATGACCCTCTACGTCAGAGCAGCTCTGAAGCCTCTTTTGGAATATGTTTCTTGGTTGGGGCGAACACTTCTGATATTCTCTTGAGGGTCACGGGTTAGGCTATTATGTGCATGGACATCCCTAAGTTAGAATTAGGGTTAGGCTTAAGGGATTACCATATATTTTCCAGGTCTCTTGGGTGACTTCCTTTCTCCAACCTGATTCTCATCCTTCCTCCAGTACAAATGTGTTTTTCCTCTCTTTACTCTTGTTATGTTTCAAAAAAACCATTCAAGGGTAGGTTTCTCTTTACTGATCTGCTTTTATTTTATTTTCATTGTAGCAAGAAGGTGCCCCTAAGGTCTGCAAGGTTATGCCATCACATATTAAACCTTGGGAATTTCCCTTCCTTCCTTCCTTCCTTCCTTCCTTCCTTCCTTCCTTCCTTCCTTCCTTCCTTCTTTCTTCCNCCTTCCTTCCTTCCTTCCTTCCTTCCTTCCTTCCTTCCTTCCTTCCTTCTTCCCTCTTTTTTCTCTCTTTATCTCTCTTTCTTTTTTCCTCCCCTCTCTCCCTCCCTCCTTCCTCCCTTACTCCTCTTTCTTTTCTCTCTGTTTATCTCTCTCTATTTCTTTTTTCCTTCCCTCCTTCCCCCCTTTCTTCCTTCTTTACTTCCTTCCTCTTCTCTCTCTCTCTCTCTCTCTCTCTCTCTCTCTCTCTCTCTCTCTCTCCCTTCCTTCCTTCCTTCCTTCCCTCCTTCCTTTGTTCTGGAGAGAGCAGTTTCAGCTGAATGATGAAGTCAGAAACTAGACTGTAGAAAGTTAAGAAGGGAATGAGAGGAAAGAAACACATATTGTAGACAACTTTTGCAAGGAATTTATCCAAAAAAGGATGGATAGAGATGAGATGAGAACTAGTGGGAATGGACAGATCAAGTGAGAGTCTTTTTATTTTATTTATTTGTTTGTTTTTAAAACCCTTATCTTCCATCTTAGAATCAATACTGGGTATTGGTTAAGGCAGAAGAGTGGTAAGGGCTAGGCCAGGGGTTGGCAACCTTTTTGGCTGTGAGAGCCATAAATACCACATTTTTTAAAATGTAATTTCGTGAGAGCCATACAGTGCTCACAGTGCGTGCTACTGTAACAGTGTCTGAAAAAAAAATGGACGTTATGGCTCCCGCAGAAAGAGCCATACGTTGCCGACCCCTGGAGTAGGCAATGGGGGTTAAATGACTTTTCCAGGGTCACAAAACTAGGAGGTGTCTGAGGTCACATTTGAACCCAGAACTGGGTCTGACTCTCAATCCACTGAGCCACCCAGCTGCCCCTGAGAGTCTTTTTAGACTGAAGGTATGGCTATATTTATATACAGTAGGAAAATAGCCAATAGACAAAGACAGATTAAAGAAAAGTATGAGAGAAGGGATGATAGAGGAAGCAATCTGCTGAAGGAAATGGGAGAAATGTGATCACTTATTCATACCGAAAGGTTTTCCTTTGAAGAACCATCATTGCTTTATATAAAACAAGGGTGGAAGAGGAGATAGTGGCAGAAGGAAATCAGAGTGATTGGAGATGGGGAAGGAGAGGGAAGAATAGGGAGTTCTCAGTGAATGAAATGGAAACCAAAAAGGTGCTCACAAAGTGGGGGATGGCTGAACAAATTACAATATATGAGTGTAATATAATATTATGCTGTAAGGAAAAGACAGTTTTAGAGTACTTGGGAAGATTTATATGAACTGATACAGAGCAAAGTGATCAGAACCAGGGGGATTCTTTTTATACTATTATAATGACTATATTGCAATAATTATTATACAATTTATGATGGCTATATTATAAAAATGGTCAGCTAGGTTGTTCAGTGGATAGAGTATTAGGGCTGGAGTCAGGAAGACTTGAATTCAAATCCAGTCTCAGACACATTAGTTATGTGACTCAGGGCAAGTAACTTAACCCTGTTTGCCTTAGTTCCTTATTTGTTGAAGCCAACCATTTTACACATGTGGCAATGATTCCATCTTTGTCCATCTCCCCCTGAAATATCTGCCTTCAATCATTCCCCATCCTCCTCTTTCTTCAATCTTACTTAATAATTCACTGACTTAATTCTTCAATGTACCATGCCCGGATCTCTTCTGTCCTTAAAAAAACCTTCACTTGACAACTATTCCTTCAAGCTATTGTAACCCTGTCCCAAAGTCCATTGGTATGGGACTTTTTCCTTATTGAAGGCCCTGTCCTGCATAAGGGGTGGAACAGAGCTGGTAAGCGGTTAGAGCTTTGGTTCTCATCCAGTTCCCCTTTGGGACTCTCTAAGTGAAAGTCCCCTTTGAGCATCCTTTGGGGGACTCTCCAAGCAAGAGTCTTCTTCAAGCATACAGGTGCTCCTGGTTTCCAATTTCTAGAGAGAAGATGGAAGAAGCCAACCCCACTTCAGGTTGCTGAAGGAAAAGACTGGAAACACATGAGAGGAGTGTGTGGCCTCTGTTATGTTTGTTTCCAACTTGTTACTCTAGACCAGTGGTTCCCAAATTTTTTTGGCCTACTGCCCCCTTTCCAAAAAAAATATTACTTAGCCCCCTGGAAATTAATTAAAAAAAATTTTTAATAACAATTAATAGGAAAGATAAATGAACCTGTGGCCATCACTGCCTCCCCTGGATCACTGCAGCACCCACCAGGGGGCGATGGCGCCCACTTTGGGAATCACTGCTCTAGACACTTTGGGTAGTATTTGCCTTGGGTGAGATCCAGGACATTTTCTCTTGGTTGAGCTGAGTTATTTCACTCCTAATAGGAGAGCTTTTCACTCTGTAAAGTCTAGGTTATATCTTCCTATTCACTCCTTCTCTGATTTTTGTTTTTCTTTGAGTTGGATAAATGGTTTCTTTGCTATTGGCTTATCATGTTCATTGTAGGAATGGTATTAGGTGGGGAAGGAGCAAAGCCTTAGATTTAGAGCTTGAGCTCCCACTTCCCCACAAAATGGCAAAGCAGTGTAAAGTTAGATAGAATCCAATCATTTCCCCTTGACAAACAGTATTTAAGGGAACAAATAGAGAAATATCTATCCTAGTACTCTCTTTAAAGAGAGTAGAGTAACCTCTGCCCTGATCTCCTGCTTCCCATTCCGGCAGGAATGAAAACCTCCTTAGGAGTTGAGTGGAGAGAGAAGAGGAAAGAGACATCCATTCTGCCTCCTTTCAAGCCACAGACCTTTGCCACAGGTGGGCCTCTTGGCACATGTAGGATCCACTCTCTCCATCACTACACTGTCATCCCCCTTCACCGTGAAACTCCTAGAAGAAGCTGTCTGTACTCATTGACAACATTCTCTCACATCTTGCTTACTACACAGCTTCTTGCCAACCAGCTTCCATTCCTACTATTCCACTGAAACTGCTATTTCAAGTTTACAAATTATTTCTGAATTGCTGAATCCAGTGGCCTTTCTTGATTCTCATTGTTCTCAACCTCGGTGAAGTGTTTGACAATGTCGACCACACTTTCCTCCTGGATATTCTCTCCTCTCTAGGTTTACATGACACTAATTGCTCTCTCCGTTTTTTCCCTCCTAACCTGCTCATCTCATCTCCGAGTCTCCTTTGCTGAATAATTATCCAGTGTCCTGTATCTTTCTCTCAAGCTAATGTCTATCCCCAGAGCCTTCTTCTCATTTTTTCACTATATACGTTCTCTTTTAGTAAACTCATTCAATCACATAGGTTCAATTTATGATCTCTATATAGATGTTTTCCAAATCTACATATCTAGTCTGCATCTCTTCTGAGTTCCATCTCACGAACCACCTCCTGGATTTCTTCACCTGAAGATCAACAAGAGGAAGACGGAGGTGATCACAGTCAACAGCAGACAGGACCTGCCAATCCAACTACAGGGAGAAAACATCAAGGAGACGGACCACTTCACCTATTTGGGTAGCATAGTCAGTAAGGACGGCGGAGCAGATGAGGACATCAGAAACCGAATCAACAAAGCCAGACAGGCATTTAACACCCTGCGGTCTGTCTGGATCTCCAAAGCACTGTCCCTCGTCACTAAGCTCCAAATCTTCAATACCAACGTAAAGGCCGTCCTCCTATATGGATCAGAAAGCTGGAGAGTGACGAGCGCTAACACCAACAAACTCCAGGTCTTTGTTAATAGATGTCTACGCTACATCTTGAACATCAGATGGCCTGAAAAGATCTCCAATGCTAGTCTCTGGGAAAGAACAATCCAGTATCCCATTAGTCAGGACATAAAGAAACGTAAGTGGGGATGGATAGGACATACACTACGAAAACCGGAAGACAACGTAGCCAGACAAGCATTGAGCTGGAACCCTTCAGGGAGGAGGAAAGTTAGAAGACCAAAACAGACCTGGCGAAGATCTGCCGAAAATGAAACAAAAACAGTCGGAATGACATGGGCCCAGCTGGGGGAAGTTGCCCAGAACAGAGTCCGTTGGCGTGAGATGGTTGCGGCCCTATGCTCCTAAGGAGTCAACAGGAATAATAAATAATAATAAATAATCTCAAAGTCAACATATCTAAAATGTAATTCTTTATCTCAGTCCTCTTCCTAATTTCCCTCTTTCTACTGAAGGCAAAAATAATACATGAAAGCAATCAAAAAGCATTCATTAAACAGCCACCATATGCCCAGCCCTGGGGATAAAAGAGAAAAAAATGAAACAGCCTCGGTGCTAAAGGGGCTCCTTTTAGACACTCAGGTCTGGCACTACACAGTCATACTTCCTCTTCCCTCTCTCTCTTCCCCCATAGTCAGTCTATTGCCAAGTTTTGTAGATTCCACATCTACAGTGTTTCTTCATTGGTTCCTTTCTCTCCTATCATACAGCTCTTAGTTCAGGCCCCCATCACTTCTCACTTAGACTAGTGAAATAATCTCCTATCTTGTCTCCCTTCTTCTCCTCTCTTTCCTCTTTAATCCAACCTTGAAACAACTGCCAAAGTAGTTTTCCAAAAGCACACATCTGATGATGGCAATCACCTGCTCAAAAAGCTTTCAGAGTTCTATTGCCTCTGGGATCAAATGCAAACTCCTCTACTTGGCATTTAAAGCTTTTTGTAATCTGCTAGATTGATTACACATTTCTCTTCCTTATGTACTCTGGGTTCCGTCCAGTGTATGCTACCTACTATTTTCCAAACAGGATATTCCATCTCTCATTTCCAGGCACTTGCCTAGGCTGAACCCTATGCCTGTAGTGTCCTCCCCACTCACTTCTATTTCTAGGGATCCCTAGATTCCTTCAAAGCTCAAATCAAGAAATATCTCTACATAAAACTATTCTCCTCTACCTCCCCCCAGCCCACCCCTAACCGACAACTAACTAGTTGTTAGTTCCTACTCCAAAATAAAATAAAATAAATCACTCTGTTTTCTTTATATGTATGTATTGTGTTTATTTATATGCATAAATATTGGTTTCCCCAAGTAAAATGTAAGACTGAAAGCCATTTGCTTTTGTATCTGTTTCTATACATGGATTTCTAGTACCATGTCTGGTGCATAGTAGGCATTTAATAAAAGATTGATAAATGGAATAAAATAAATCGCAAAGAGTCTCTGCTTCTATCTCACCCTTGTTGAAATCAGGACTCCTTTGTGGAGGACTCTCTGTTATTAATGGGTGGGTGAATTTTGCTAATGAAGCAGTGAAAAGGGGAGTTTTCTCTTAGTAAACTCTGTACCACCTCTCTCTCCCCTGGGGCCCAAGAGGCTGTAACTGTGGGAATAACCCTTAATGCCCCACTGAGAAAATATATTTTTTCAATTGGCCTGTGAGAGTACACTGAGGAGGTATGCTAATTCCTGTGTCTCTCCAACCGTATCCTTCCGAGGATAGACTCTATTTTTCAAAGACAAAACAGTGATTTAATTTAGTGTCCCCTTGACATTTTCCCTCTCAAAGCCACGTGAAGGATGCTTATGGGAAGGAAAAGGTCCAGGGAGATCTTTCACAGATCACTACATTTCATGGCTGGGTGGTATAACCCATGGCTCACCTACTTTAAATTATAAGGTGAAAATCAGGGTCTACTTTGTCGTGTGCTGACTACTCTGCCTGATAAATCAGGGCCAAGGTGTCATTTCCCCTACCATGCTCTAGAAATGTCCACAGAGGCATCCTAGACTCCCTGCAAAGCCACTCTGTATAGGTTGTGACCTCGAAGACCTGCCCCCTTCAGAATTATCCCTGTTGGCTGGCATTCCTTGGTATAAAAGAGATTAGATGCTGGAATTAGGTCCTTTGGCAAACTCATGTCTCCACTCTAGCAGCCTCTGAACTAGATTTCCAAGACAGAAGGATGCTTTGCTCTCTTAGATACTGCTTTGGGTGAGATGGGGAAGCAAAGGAGAGCAGCTCTGATAATCTGCTAGTGCCTGGCACATGGTAAGGATTTAGATGCTTATTGAAGGGAAATGATAGGAAAAAATATGAACATTTAGCACTAGGGAATAGCACTTCTACCTCTCACACTACATCATAAAGCAACATTCATCAAAACCATTTGGTATTATTAAAAATAGAAAACTGGAAAAATGGAACAGACTAGACCAGGGGTCAGCAAGGTATGGCTCTCGAGCCATATCTGGCTCTTTTGAGGGCCAGATATGGCTCTTTCTGCAGGAGCCATAAAATCAATTTTTTTTTCAGGTGCTGTTACAGGAGTGTGCACTGTGAGCACTGTATGACTCTCACGAAATTACATTTTAAAAAATGTGGTGTTTATGGCTCTCATGGCCAAAAAGGTTGCTGACCCCTGGACTAAATGAAGGAAAATCAGAAAAGTAAAACTTAATAATCCAGTGTTTGATAAAGTAGAAAATAAGTTACATAGAGAAGAACTCCGTTTTTTGTAAAAACTGATGGGAAAACTGGAAAACAGTCTAGCAGAAATTAGGCTTAGACCAATACTTTCCACCATACTCCATAATACATTCTTCTTCTTCTTCTTCTTCTTCTTCTTCTTCTTCTTCTTCTTCTTCTTCTTCTTCTTCTTCTTCTTCTTCTTCTTCTTCTTCTTCTTCTTCTTCTT
>NC_058130.1:38310148-38334743 GCF_016433145.1 Gracilinanus agilis | reverse complement strand
GGGGGGGGGGGGGCTCAGTGGACAGAATGCCAAGCCTGAAGTCAGGAAGACTCCTCTTTCTGAGTTCAAATCTGGCCCTTGATGCTTACTAGTTGTGTGATCCCATGACCCAGGGTATATTTAACCCTATTTGCCTCAGTTCTTCATCTGTAAAATGAGCTGGAGAAGAATAGCAAACCACTCCAGTATCTTTGCCAAGAAAAGCCCCAAATAGGGTCATGAAGACTGAAATGACTAAAACAATAAAATATATTTTATGGAAGAGTTCTTTGCTTTACAAGATAATTCTCCATAGGATTGTCTTATCCAGAAAACTCCTCAATGAAGTTAAAATATAATTCGATTTATACAAATTTGCTTTAATGCAACTTTATAGGAACATAATTCTAGCTAATATAAGATGCACCTGAAGAGTATGAATAAAGTTGATTCAATTATGACTACATCTGATTTTCTTCATCCTTTCCTCCCCCATATTTAAAAATCGATGCCTTAACAGTTTTTTTCACAATTATGTCCAACACAATCCCTGCCCCTTAGAACATGCATGCACAAACACACATGCGCACACACACACACACACACACACACACACATTGGACTGATCCATATAACAAATAAGAATAATTCGAGATGAATAATAGATAAAGCAACTACATATTAAAACCCTTGAAACATTCTACCCAGAAAAAGGTCTACTTCTTAGTGAGGGGAGAGATTCATTCTCCATCTTCCATCCATGGAATTCATCCATTCCATCTCCATCTTCAGAAATAATATGATCCATTGCAATTATTGTGCATTCGGTTGCCCTTTAGTGCTGTTTTCATTTACGTTAATGTAGTCATTGAATAAATTGTTTTCTTGGTTTTGTTTAGTTGGCTTCTATCAGTTTATTCGAGTCTTCTGAAAATTTTCTGAGGTATTCGTATTTGTCCTTTAATATGGGCCAATGGTATGTATGTATGTATGTATGTATGTATCTATCCATCCATCCATCTATCTATCTATCTATCTATCTATCTATCTATCTATCTATCTATCTATCTATCTATCTGTCTATCTCTGTGTGTGTGTATTCCATGATTCTTTCAACCATTCCATTCCCCCATCAATTGCTACTCACATTGATTCTAGTATTTGTTGATATTGTTGCCACCACAAAAAATGTTGCTATGAATATTTTGTTATATGTGTGAGCTTTGTTTCAATCACTCTCTTACCCAATGTTTCTAAACAGTTGCCAAATCTTGTTTCTATCGCTTGCCTCCTTTCCCTTCTCTGTACTCTCCCAGTCACCACCCTAGCTCAGGACCTGATCACCTCTGACCTAGACTATTGCAATAGCTTCCTAATTGATCTCTCTGGCTTCAAGTCTCTCCTCTCTCTCCCCTCTCTTCTATCCCGGTGGTGTCAAATTCAAATAGAAACTGGGGGACTAAACCATACCTGTGAATTCCTGTGGCTGCCATATTGACTCAGAAAACCACATGTTAACATTATCTATGTTTATTCCATTTTAATTTCTTTTGTTTATTGTTTCTGAACAGCAGTTTGGTCTGGTTTAGAACAACCACTCCACCAATCACTCTTGTGTGTTTAACACCTCTCCTATGACTACCACTAAAGTGATTTTCTTAAAGTACAGGTCCAAATAGATCACTGTCCTACTGAACAAACACCAGTGACTCCCTACTACTTCTGGGATCAATGTAAACTCCTTTGTTTGGTGTTTGACTTTTTACAACCTGATCATATCCTACCTTTGCAGCCCCTCCATGCACTCTATAGACCAGTCGTACTAAGCTTATTGTCATTTCTCCCACATGACAGATCTCCATGACTTTGCCTGGGTGTCCTCCATGTCAGAAATGCTCTCCCCTTTTACTTCCACTTCTTGGAATTCCTGGGTTCCTTCAAGAGTCAGCTTAAGCACCACCTTCTATGAGAATCCTTTCCTGGTTTCAACCTCATGCACACCCCATACTGTTCTCTGACTTTCCCCTGGGATTTTGCTAACTGTTGTCTCCCTTACTAGACTGAGAGCTCCTTGAGGGCAAAATTCTTCCCTTTTGTCTTTATCTCTTCAGTGATTACAGTAGTGCCTGGAACATAATAGATGTTTTAAAATGATTATTGACTGATCAATTCATCTCCTTGGGGTATATGCTCAGCAGTGGAATCTCTGGGCCAAAGAGTAGAGCCTAGTTTAGTGATTTAACTCACTTAATTCTGAACCTTGCCTAGATTATTGCAACAGACTCTGAATTGTTCTCCCTGTGTCCTGTCCCTCCCACTTTAGTCCATTCTACACATGTGCCAATCTTAGTCAATTCCAGTGACTTCTTATTGTTTCTAGGATTTAATCTAAACTCCTGTTTAGCTCTTGAAGTCCCACACAATCTGGCCACAGACTATTTTACTAGCCTCATTGGATTGATATTCCCTTGTGCTCCAGCCAAACTGGCCTTCTCTCGGTCTCTCATGCATGTCACCTCCCATCTCTCTCCTTCTGCAATATCTGTCTCATATGTCTGAAGTGTGACATTTTTGTAAACTTTACCTTCCATCTTAGAATTAATACTTGGTATTGGTTCTAAGGCAGAAGAGCGATAAGGACAAGGCAATGAGGGTTAAGTGACTTGCCCAGGGTCACACAATTAGGAATTGTTGGAGGCCAGATTTGAACCCAGGATCTCCCATCTCTGGGCCTGGCTCTCAATCCACTGAGCCATCTAGCTGCTCCCTAAAGACATTTCTTATCTCTGCTTCATAGAGACTTTTTCTTCCTTTAATCTTTTTTTTTTCTACCAGTCTTCCCAGTCCCTAGTGCCTTCCCTTCCAAACTTCTTTCTAGTAGTACTTTGTATCTATTTTTGTATTCATTCTCTTTATATTTATGTTGCATATATCAATATTCATATTTGTTGTATAAATTCCACTGGAGTAGGAATTTCCCCTTCACCTCCAATTCAGTGGATATATTTCAAGGGGTCTTGGGGAAAAAATTACATCTTAATTTACACTAGCCTTTTCTTGAAATTTAGCATTTCTTTCAATTATTTAAAATCATAATCCTTTCTTTCTTTTCTTTTTCACATGTAGTATTGTACAAACCATACTTTAATTTTGTTCATTTTTGTAAGAGAATAATATAAAATCAAAACCCAAATAACAAGTGAAAAACAGAGTGCTTTTATTGATTGAATACTTCCTATGTGCCAAGTGTCAGATTAAGCTCTGGGAATACAAATACAAGTAAAAAGAAGGACAATTCCGTCCTTATGGAGCACATGTTCTACAGGGAAGACAACATAAATAAAGGAAGCTGAAGAAGAGTAGGAGAAGGGAAGGTACTGCAAAAGAGAATTCTTTATTCTATTGTCTATTCTGAGTAAACACTAACTTAAGTACCCCTACCTAGTACCTCACTTGACTGAAAACTCATTAATTCCCCCTTGTCTACTTTTGAATTGAATCAACAAAAGATCAAACACCCTATTTAGTACTAGGTGAGAAGCTAGCAAGGTACTTAAAGAATTCACAACCTTAGAAATTCAATCAAAACAGGAAACTTTTTGATGAGAACTTAACCTTCAGAAGGTGAGAAGTCGATCCTACAGACACTGTCCCATGGGCAGTGATAGACAATTTGGAAACTATGATTGGCCCCTGTGAAGAGGGGAAGGAACAAGAAGTCACCATAAAAAGCAAGCCTCATACTCCAGGGTAGATTGTCTTTCAGAAGATAGTCTCTGAAGAGATTGTCTTCTGTAGATAGTCTTAGATAGTCTTTGAGGGAGCTTTGCTGGAGACTATGGCTTGGATCATGGACTCAGAGCTTGGCTTCTACTTGGACTCTGACTCTTGGATTACTTTGTTGGGTTAGTAAAAGGCTAACCCCTTTCTTAGCTTCTGGAGAGACTAACTTCCATCTTGGAAGAGACTGTGTGGTTACTCACTACCAGCCTTCCTGGTTGACAGCTAATTAATCTCTGCCTGGATTAAGCAGACCCGGAGCAAAACATTTAGATTGATAGGATAGATAACTTCTATATCCCCCTCACATTTCTCTTCTTTATTGTTTCCTCTCTATTTGTAAATATTTGTAAATAGATTTCTGACTCAAGATATAATAAATACTGGTGACCACATAATTTCCTATAATCATCATTCAACCATTAATTTTAACCTTTACAGTACCACCTCTGGGTATAAGATTGGAGGAGTCAGGAGCACAACCTGGTGAGAAAGCAAAGGAAGGGTGCCCCACTGGGTCCTCTTTAAATGGAGATTTGGGGAAGAGCCAACCAGAGGGTATTTCTGAGGTATGAATTCTAGGGCTAACATGATCTTATAGGCTGAAGAATTTTCTGGTGCAAGGTAAAGGTGTTGAGATGGTAGTCTCATGAAGAGTGAAGAAGAGTGCCAAAAGAATCCATAATATCCCAAAAAGTTAAATACCTCTGTTCTGCCCAGATAACATAAGGTTGGAGAACTTAACAAATGCTTTTTCATTCATTCATTCATTCATTCTTTCATTCATTTAACATTAATAAGTATCTTCAATGTTTTGACTTTAGTCATAGAGTTTTAGGCATTGTAGCAGGAACAAAATGCAAGGTATTGGTGGTGATGGAGGGGAAGAGGTTGGTATACATCTTTCCTCCTTTACTGGTCCTATCAGGGAAGGCCAAGTCCCATGCTCTTCATTCTTGCTTTACTGAAAAGGAGATTGAGTCATAGAAGTGACTTACCCAAGGTCATGCAACCAAGTTTAGGTTGGTTGAGGAGAAGTTGCATGATCAGGCAATCAACAAGTGCCTACTGTGTGCCAGGCTATTACCTTCCAAGGCTCAACGGTGCAGAACCACTGAGCCTCAGACCAGATGTGGCTGGTAAACTAGAAGGGAGTGTGTTAATATACTGCCTCTGATAGAGAGGAGACCTCTAGGGTGTAATTTTCAGCTTGCTGCACAGGAGTTATGTGCATAACTCCCATTATTTTAGGTTATCATTAATGGGAGTTGTGCCCTTAATTCCCAGGGCACCCACCCTGAAATTTGCCCCATATGTTTTAAAAGGTTGATTACATCTTTGGGATCTTGGCCTGATAGGAATGCCAAGTATAAAGTTTCAATTTGCTGCTTAAGAAGACTGAGCATCTTTTTGGAAAAAGAACTCTGCACCCAAGGTTTGCTTCTGAATGAGAATTTGGTTATTAATCTGTGGTTTTCTTTGTCTGAAATGGCTACTCATAGCTCAGTTGCCTCTTAGACAAGGACAACCCCAAAGCAAATTATTTTCATTGTTTTCTTTCAAAAAGCAGGAAACTGTCAAAGAAGACCGTCTAGCCCTTAGACCAGACTAAAATGAGCGAGTTGTCTGTTTTTCAATGACTCTTGTTGGCAGCCACAGAATGAACTATCCAGATGGCTACCCCAATAGACAACAAGGCTAGCATATGGGGCCTCTCATGCCTACAGTGTCCCCACCCAGTGGTGGATACTTTTCCTTGGGTGGCCTGTGTTGTAACCACCACTCCTGCCAGACATACCCAATGGACTCTCTGTTAGGGCTGTGGCAAATCACAAAGACTGAAAGTTGGGTCACTATTAGTCCTTAGAGAGGGATAGGAGGGTCAAGTGACTGGGAAGAACAATAGTGAGCATTTTCCTTCTGGAAGGTCAGTAAAGACTGTCTTTCTGTCTTTGTTTCTCTCTGTCTCTGTCTCTCTTTTTCACCTCTCTCTCTCTATCCAGTTAAGATAAAGTTTTCCACCTGGAATAAAGAAAACCTGTGTTTGAATCCTGCCTAAGACACTTACCAGCTGTGTGACCCTGGGAAAATCACTTAACCTTTCTAGTCTCAGTTTTCACATCCATGAAATGGGAATAATAATAGCATCTATCTCACAGTATTATTGTTGGGATCATCTGAGATGACCAATGTACAATGCTTTGCTAAGAAAAACATTGTATAAATTCTAGTGGTTATTATTATTATCCCTTCTGTCTTAAGTAGCTAGATGCTGACCAGGGCTTCTGATACGCAAGTTTTCCTCAAAACTCCAGGGAGACCACAGCTGCCACATTCCCAGGCCTCTTAGAACCATTTAGAACCCCAAAAGTCTCTGCTAGTCCTGGACACATCTCTCATGGAAAATCCAAACAGGATAAAGATAAAAGAGGCAGAGGCAGTCTTGTGTTTATGGGAGCTTGGTTGTAGATGGGACAATTGCCCCTTCTGGAGCCAGCTTTTATAACTGGGTTAGAAAGAATCCCCACACTTCCCAGCTAGAAAATGGAAGCATGGAAGGAAAGAGACTGCAGCTCATTTTGTACATCCAAGATTCCATTAGCTCTTGGTGCTCAGCAGCCAATTAGGGTATCTCAAGCCTTTGGGTCACCTGGTCACCTGGAACCAAGAATGGTTACTGGACATGCTCCATGGTTGGGAGAAGGACCAACACTACAAAAAGACCAAAAAAGTATCTTTTGAGGAGCTGACACTCTATCTCAAAGACGGATTGCTTCAGCTCTTGGTGCCTCGGTTTCCTTATCTGTATAATGCAGTGATGGGCAACCTTTTGAGCTTGGTGTGTCAAAAATCACCAAAAAACTGAGTGTAACTTGGGTGATGTGTCACTTTGATAAAAAAAACATTATTTTGTGATATTTATTGTTTAAATACTCTAGCAAATGTTTCATTCTTGGCATGCGACTCCATATTTCTCTGTATGAGGCTGCGTGCCATCGAAAATGGTTAGGTTTGCCATCACCTGTATAATCCCACCTGCATGGATGGGATTAGATTATCTCAAAAGTCCCTCCAGGTCTGTATCTATGATGTGATCCCTATCTAGGTCTTCTGCCTTCACATCTGCTGTTCATTCTACCACATCTTGTTGCTTCCCTACACATCTGAATAGAATAGTTAATAAATACCTAGATTCATCTTTTTAATTTATAAAACATTTTCTGGAGTGAGTGAGGTGGTGCAAATATTATTGTTCCCATTTTACATCAGAGGAAACTGAGACATAGAGAGATTAATTATGTTCCCTATGGTCAGGCTAGTCTGTAGAGGAACCAGGGCATAAAACCAAATCTCTCTCTCTTTTTTTTTAATCCTTACCTTCCATCTTGGAGTCAATACTGTTTATTGCTTCTAGGGCAGAAGAGTGGTAAGGGTAGACAATGGGGGTCAAGTGACTTGCCCAGGGTCACACAGCTAGGAAGTGTCTGGGGCCACATTTGAACCTAGGACCTCCCATCTCTAGGCCTGGCTCTCAATCCTGAGCTACCCAGCTGCCCAAGACCAAATCTTCTAACTCAAGTCCAGTGTGCTCACTACCTCACATTGCCTCTCTGGTTCTGTCTTCCCTCAAGGTCAAAAAAGGATTAGGGCAGTTAGGTGGCTCAGTGGCTAGAGCACTAGCCATGGAAATGGGAGGTCCTGGATTCAAATATGACCTCAGATACTTCCCAGCTGTGTGACCTTGAGCAAGTCACTTAACTACAATTTTCTAGCCCTTACCTTCTGATTTGGACTTGGCTCCAAGGCAGAAGAATGGTAAGGGATAGGCTGGATCCTTTGCAGTGACTCATTACCAACCATTACCAATCTGAATCAATCTTATAGGGTCAAGTGACTTGCCCAGGGTCACACAGCTAGGCAATGTCTGAGGTCACATTTGAACCTAGGACCTCCCATCTCTAGGCCTGGCTCTCAATTCACTGAGCCACTCATCTGCCCCCTAAGTTTGAATTTCAATAGAGCCTTCTGCTGGGATCTGAAAGGGAAAGCCTATATCTGGGAATATCTTAACCCTCCTCCCAGGCATCCCTTCTGTGGAGCTTCCCGGGCTTCTCCCAGGGTGAGGCTCCTCTTTTATTTAAAGCTGAATTAAAAATAAACAAACCGGCAGAATTCTATATTAGAACTGAGAAAGGATTTAACTCTTAATCAAAGAAGCTAAGAAAGAGAAAGTAGTCTGAACTTGGAGTCACAGGTCCTGTCCTGGGTGGCCTTTGGCAAGTTATTCCTCTCCCTAAAGCTCAGTTTCCTTTTTCTGTAAAATGGGATGGAGGTGGGGAGTTGGACTAGGCAATGTCCTGGATCTGAGTCGCAGCTCTTAAAACTGTGATCCAGTCATAAAATGCCCATTTCTGGTGGAAGGAGAAAGAATGTTTCAATTAGACTATTATGTGTGTCTGAAGTTTTCTTGTGGGCTTGGGCTGTGAGACTCGCCTAGTCTCTGATCCCCACCAGGGCCAGTCTATTAGACAAATCCAGGCCGAATTGGCTTTATATCATGTCTGTTTCTCTCTGTCACTTCCCTCAGTTTTCAAGAGTACTTTTTCCTCTTATTTCTATTAACTTCTGCCCTCATGGGCTCTTGTGCTGTGCAACAGGAGACTCTCTCCCACTCCCAGCTGCAAAGGAGTGAAATCAGGCTTATACTAGTAAAGGCTGTCAAGCCTAATAAAACAAACCTGCCAAAGCAGTAATAATAAAGGGTCTTTAATGGAGGGGAGAAAATATAACCTGGGATTCCCTCACTGCCCTGGAACACTGGGGTATCCACGAGGGAAAGGGGGAAGTGACAAGTGGAAGGCACAGCCTTGAGGAGAGGATTGCATAAATCGTCTAACCTCACAACCAAAAGTCTATAAACTGGGAAAGGTGAGTCAGAGGCAGAAGTCAGAGGTGATGGGGAGTGGAACGTGCCCTCAGGCAATTCTTGGCTCTGGGAACCAGGTAACCAAAGATATTCTCCAGCTAAAGTTCATAATATTTAACAATGGACTCTCCAAAAAAAATGTGTATACAGCATACTCTAAAATACACTATTAACATTTTCTCCATCAAGTTTTTAAATCTAGGCAATCAACAGGATAACAAATCAAGCCCTGATTTCTGAAGTGTAAATGATCATCCTCAAAATTTAATAATCAGCTCTCCTAATGGGAGAGCTCTGGAAATTTACTACTCCTAGAAACTTTGATTTGATCAGACTTTGATCACTTCTTCCCACTGTCCTCCTCCCTGTTGAAGTGTATTTAAACCCCAATCATTCTGCTTCAAAGTGGGCACTCCTGTACCCCTGTGCTGTGTGGTAACCCAGAATGATAGTTCCTCTGCCATGATTAAAGGCATGTATTGTTACTACTTTGGTAGTCCTCTTTATTTCAGGTTGATACCCCCCAAGCAGGCTCCAGGACAACCCTTGGTGCAGTGGTTTTGTTATTCTCTGTCTCCTCATTTCACTTCCCCTTCCCAACTCCTCTCTTTTCCTCTCCTCTCTCTCTCCACCCCTCACCCTCTCCCTGGTCTGTTTCTGTTTCTCTATCTCTTTCTGTCTCTGTCTCTCTCCTTTCTTCCCTCCTTCCTACCTTTCTCTGAAATAAAGAGGATTGCCAAAGTAGCAACAACAGAGGTCTTTAGTCAGGGCAGAGGAACTGTAATTACCACACAACGCAGGGGTACAGGAATGCCCACTTTAAGATGGAAGGATTGGAGTTTAAATACAAAGTCTGATCAGATTGAGGCCAGGGTAAATTTCCAGTGAAATCCCAAAATCTGCTCTAATCATGAGGTCAGTGAGGTCAAGATAGCCTCTTCTGATAACTGCATTTAATGGAGTGGGGGGGGGGGGCGAGGGGAAGTGCTGGCTATTTCTAGCAAATCACTTAAATCTCATCTCATTAACAAAGAATCGACCCTCCCCCCCTTTTTCTTTTTTTCTTTTTTTTTTAACCTTTACCTTCCGCTCTAAGGCAGAAGAGTGGTAAGGGTAGTCAATGGCGGTCAAGTGACTTGCCCAGGGTCAC
The DNA here is from genome assembly GCF_016433145.1 of Gracilinanus agilis. NCBI lineage: Eukaryota > Metazoa > Chordata > Mammalia > Didelphimorphia > Didelphidae > Gracilinanus > Gracilinanus agilis. Next base: position 38,324,907 of record NC_058130.1, on the reverse strand, counting down.
ACAGCTGGGAAGTGTCTGAGGCCAGATATGAACCTGGGACCTCCCATCTCTAGGCCTGGCTCTCAATCCACTGAGCTACCCAGCTGCCCCCTCCCCACTTTTTTATAAATTATCAAGAGATAAAGGAATAATATCAGTGGCAATCACTCCCAAACCCAAATAAGGACCTAGGAGAGCTATCTCGTCTCTTCCCCACCCACAAAGATGGAAGTTTGTGAGTCTAGAGTCCTCCGGGCTCCTCAGCCCAGTCTTAGGCACAAAGTCAATCTAGGAGGTTTAAGAATGTTGGAAGAGCAACTTCAACCATCTTCAGAATCTAGAAGTCAGAGCATCTTCATCAGGAATATAGTTTTACCTAAGACCTCTGCTTTCAGACATAAACATCTGTGTGTGTCCTGTCTAAATCTAAAAGAGTAGGAATTTCCTCACACAGGTAAATCCAGCATCCAAAAGAGTAATGAGTCCATCCAATTCTAGAATTTCACAATTGGAATATCACAACTGGAATACCACAGCAAGATCTCAAGTTTGACATCAGCAAATAGGAAATTCACAATCATGAGACTGTGTCTTAAATATTTTAAAATTTGTCTTTAAAATCTTTACCTCCTATCTTAGAATCTATACAAAGTATGAGTTCTGAGGCAGAAGAGTGGTAAAAATTAGTCAGTTGGGGTTAAATGACTTGCCCAAGGTCACACAGCTAGGAGATGTCTGGGGTCAAATTTGAACCCAAGACTTCCCATCTCCTTGGTAGGTACTCTAACCACTGAGTTACCTAGATGCTTCCTGATCTTCTTTAATAGTAGTTCTTTCCATTTGTTGTTTATCTCTGATTTATCACCTATCTATCTATCTATCTATCTATCTATCTATCTATCTATCTATCTATCTATCTATGTCTTGTTTGTACCTAGTTGTTGGCAAGTTATCTCCCCTATGAGATTGTGAACTTGAAAGCTCTTTTTTCATATTCTTGGTGTTTAGCACGTAGTAGGTACTTAATTCATGCCTATTGATTCAATTTCCCAACCCCTGGAAGGATGGGTATGACCTTCTAGAGTTGTTAGTCCTTCCCCCCATTTTCTTGCTTTTAAAGAAAGGCTTTTGAAATCATTCTAAATACTCTGTACTTATCTCTTCAGAGCCTCTCTCCCGGCCCTGGTAGAAAGCATCTCAAGAGAACAGGGCTAGGGGAAGCTGTATTGGAACACCCTTCTTTCCACTTGTCATTGGCAGCTGTATCGGTAGGAGCTGCTCCCAAGACTTAGTAAGAAAGGATGCTGAGAAGGTGGATGAATGATCCGGGATGCGAAAGTAAAAAGAAGCCTTGAGCACTGTTCACCTCTCTTCAACTACTCTTCCCAAGCCTTCACAGAGGGAATTAGGCTCTAGAAGGATATTACACTCCTGGCTGCATCAATCCTAGATTACCTGTCACGAGCAGCTGAGAGGAGCAATTTGCCCACATAAATGGCCTTCCCCAGCCCTCCCTTTTTTTTTGCAGCAAAATGCAGACTGCCTGGCTAAAGGATGAGATGAAGAATGCCAATGCCTCAATATGCCAGTGAATCTAGAATCTCACTGAAGTGGCTGTTCCCTGTGATGAGTAGATAGCAGCCTGCCCCTGCCTGCCCATCTTAGGAGGTTAGCATTCCTGTCCTTCCATAAGTTCATCATGCTGGGAGCCTTCCTCAAATTTTCTTTTTTTAAATCTTTTTTTAAAATTATTTTTTTCCATAATTTTCTTTCTTTCTTTCTTTTACATTTTTTTAAACCCTTAACTTCTGTGTATTGGCTCCTTGGTGGAAGAGAGGTAAGGGTGGGCAACGGGGGTCAAGTGACTTGCCCAGGGTCACACAGTTGGGAAGTGTCTGAGGCCAGATTTGAACCTAAGACGTCCCATCTCTAGGCCTGACTCTCAATCCACTGAGCTACCCAGATGCCCCCCATAATTTTCTTGATAAAGCAAAGATACCACTGGAACATCCATGCTGCCCTTCAGTTCTACCTCACTCTCTTGCCCTTTCCATTCCATCTTCTTTCATTCAGACCTGGTTTCGATGACATTCTTTAAACTGCTTCTCCAATATGGTGCTTTGTAGCTTGGCCACTCCCCATCATGGGGTTCTCCATTGTCCCTTGGGTGATTTTTTTCAGTTTAATGACTCTGATGACTCTTAATGAGTTTAATGACTTTGGATGATTTAAAAAAAATTTAACAACTGATATATTTAATGACTACCTGACATACAACATCACCAGAAGAATATGGATGTTAAAGATGGACTTTCTTTTCAAGGAGACATGAAAAGAATTTTATAAATTTTTTAAAGCAACCAGACCTGCTGTCTTACTCTTTGTTCAAGTCTAGACCCAACACATTGCCCATAAGCAGGTTAATTTATATGCACATACATATACATACATGATACATGCACACATATAATATATATATAGGTATGTGGATGAATTCTAGGTTTAATTTACAATCACTTATCATAGTCTGGACAATAAGCAATTTTTATCCACTTAGTTTTTCCCATGCGAATAGTTAAACCAGACTCTATTTTAGTGCCTCTAAATCTCATTTAGGAGGTACTCTGATGTTTAAAGGCTTGAGTCAATCAACACAATGTAGTCCCTGAAAAAAATGATCAAGAACACCTTATTATCTATAAAGAATTGCTCTCTGGCTTAGATTTTGCCCTTTATGACAATGGAAAACACTTTGAAAACATTTTATTTTTTATAAAAAGCCCTCACCTTCCATCTTCGAATCAATACTAAGTATTAGCTCCAAGGCAGAAGAGTGGTAAGGGCTAGGCAACGGGGGTTAAGTGACTTGCCCAGGGTCACACAGCTAGTAAGCATCTGAGGCCATATTTGAACCCAGGACCTTTCTAGACCTGGCTTCCTATCCACTGAGTTTTCTATCCACTTTCCATTCATCTAGCTGCCTCCAGAGGCAAATACTTATGATATGTCACCCAGTTCTTTACCTCGCTTGATATTAATAATCAGAGGTTCAACAAACGAGATCCTCTATTGTTATATATTCCAAGGAATCTTATAGAATTTTGGCATATGTATCAGAAACATCTTTTTATCAAACAGCCTTTAAGGCCACATTTCAAATGACCAACAAATGTGGATATATAATGAGATTAAACAGGTATAACTAAACAATAGTTGTGTTAGGAGTCAAATAGATGAGTTCTTTCTGATTTCTGGAATCTTGGGCTACTCGAGGATGACCTGTGTATTCTGACTCAGTGCTGAAGAACTTGGTGTTTTAGGATGATACAGAAAACTGTAGTGGTCCCTTGGTGTAACTCCCAAGTGGGGGTAAGGGTGGGTGATGGCTATGTCCATTTAAGAAGAGAGAAAAAACAAACAAACAAAAAACAAAATTAAAAATAAAAAGAGAGACACTCTACTGTCTCTCCTTTCCACTCTCCTGAATTTGTGGTCCTCTCCCTGGAAAAATGGGGACTGATCTCACATGGCTTTTTAGCACAGAGGCTCATCTAGAGGAACCCTGAATCAGAATCTCAAGGCCTCAGGTAGTTCTTCTGCTTGGAATTTCTTTGCCTGGACAAGGGTGACTGAACAGTGATCTTGAAGAGTCACTTCCAACCTTGGAGAAAATGTTTGAGTTCTAGAGGTAGGAACTCCTGAATCCCTCAGGCAGCCTCAGCTAAATTTTGAAAGGTCTCCCCATCTCAGTGCTTCTTAGAGAAGGAGGTGACCATAGACAGGAGGATGAACACACCTTTTGAAATGAATCCAGAAGACATTAACTTTGAAAAAGAAGACATCGACTTTGAAAAAGTTGTTTTTTTTGAGTAATACAGAGCCAAAGGGAATGTGAAATGCTTGTTCGATAGTCTCCTTATGTGGTTTATGTTTTAAGCATCCACTCCTGGGAGGGTATAATTGTAGGATCAGCATCTCCAAAAGCCATCAACCTGTTGGAAGTCTCCTCAGATCTCTGCTGCTTGCCAAAGAACATCCTCTCCTAGCAGAGTCTTGTTTTTTGGTAGAAAATCTGACTTGATTTTGTTGTTATTGTTCAATCATTTCAGTCATGTCTGACTCTTCAGGACCCCATTGGGGTTTTCTTGGCAAGGATACTGGACAGACTTGGCATTTCTTTTTCCTACTGATTTTTACCAATTTGACTTACATACTTTTCATCGTTGACCCATTTCCCATGAACATTTTTGTCTGGATCTGTGATTTCACTGGTACAGTGGGCTTCCCTCTGCCCATGTAGGCTGACACCTTTAACTTATAGTCTGAGAAAGGTATTCAGAATGTGCTCAAACATACACACTAATATTATTATTATAACACGATTGGTTGGTACTATAATAAATATCGTGATGATGATGATGATGACTGTAAGTCAACCAACAAGCATTTATTAGGCACCTGCTACATGCCAGGTACTGGGCTAGGCTCTACAAGTATAAAGACACAAATAAAATAGTTCTTGACCTCTCTTGATCACGTTGGGGGTGAGGAGCAATGGATGTGGAATGTTGCACATGTTGTCAGACAAGGTTGGTTAGTTTTGCCTCTGCTCCTTTAACTCCTTCATTAGGCTGCTTTCTGACCCTGAACACTGGAGTCTTCTCAGCGTGGTGCATCCCTCTGCCATGCCCCTTTTTTCCATTGGGAAGTTCTCTTCTGAGCCTCCATTCTGGGAGCAACCACAGACTGACCATCCTTCATTCTTCTTCCAGCTGTGCTTCTGACTTAGCTACCAAGCTCCCTTACCATTTTGTTTTTCCTCATCAGAAATGATGGCTCGAAGATAGGAACTGTGGGATTTTTTTTGGTTTGTTGGTTGGCATTTGTAACTGCAGTGCTTTGGACAGTGTCTTAAATAAAGAAATGCATTCCTAAGCTGCTTTCTTTCTCTTTCTTTTAAAATCTTTCTGGCAAGATATAGTTTGTTGGGAAGGAGAACGGGAAAGAAATTAAATTAGGAGATCAATGTGAAGTTTTTAAAATGAAATAATTTTTTGAAAAAAGAATTCCAGAGGCTAAGATGGATGGGAAAATTGGATGTAGGAACCAGTTCCTGGCTGGGAGGTCACTACCTGGTCAGGAGGGTATGTAAGAGGGCATGACTTAGCTCAACTTATTTCCCCATATCTTTGGCCTTTTTCTAGTGGCTATTAGTCAATCTTCCATACTTCTCCCTCTACCCACCTATAATTCACCTGCAAGTCTGATCCCAGACCAGAGACTAGATGCCCTTTCCTTGTTCAATAATTTCACAAGCTTGGTTCCAATGAAACACTCAGTTCCTTTATCACATGCTCTGTTTTCTAGCCATAGCCCTCCTGTCCTATATTTGTGTGGTTGATTAAAAAAAAGTGTAAGGCTTTCTTCCCTATGAAATTTCATCTTGTTATTTTTGGCTCATAGTTCTAACCCGACAAGGTCTTTTTGGCCCCTGATTCTGTCATCCTGGGTATAAACTATCCTTCCCAGCCTTGCATCATCCACAAATTTGATAAGCACGACATCTAGGCCTTCATCCAAGACAGTGATGAAAATGTTGAAGAGAGCAGGACAAAGGACAGAAGTCTGTGACATTCCAGGAGAAAAAAAGGCTTTTGAGGTTGACTTCAATCCCTTTATTATCCAATGGTTCAACTAGTTTGATTCACCTAACTCTATAGCATTATTATATTGTAAATATATTATATTATCATTATTAACAGCAGGTAGCATTTATGTAACATTTTAGGGTTTGCAAAGCACTTTAAAAATATCGTCCTCACAGCAACCCTTAGAGGTGGGTACTACTATTATCCCCATTTTGTAGATGAGCAAATGGCAGCAGACAGAGAGGCTCAAGGACTTGTCCAGGGTCACACAGCTAGGAGAGGAGGGGAAGCAGAATTCAAACAGATTTTCTTGACACCACATCTAGTATATTATTCATGATGCCACCTAATTAGCTACCTAATGAGCTATAGATCCTGACTTCAAAGAGTTTACCTTAGTAGAAGAGATAAGATGTGGTCACAAATATTATCATAGAAGCAGTATGTGATAAGCGTTATGGGAAAGATATAATGTATTTTATTTGTTTTTGATATATTTTTTTTAATTATTTTAAACCCTTAACTTCTGTGTATTGACTTATAGGTGGAAGATTGGTAAGGGTAGGCAATGGGGGTCAAGTGACTTGCCCAGGGTCGCACAGCTGGGAAGTGTCTGAGGCCAGATTTGAACCTAGGACCTCCTGTCTCTAGGCCTGGCTCTCAATCCACTGAGCCACCCAGCTGCCCCCTAAGATATAATGTATTTTAAAAGGCACAAAGAAGTTGACTTCTCATTAGGACAATCTAGGAAAGTTCCAAGGAAGGATTAATAATAATAATAATAATGGCTAACATTTATGTAGGGCTTTAAAGTTATTAAGTACTTTGCATCTAGTATCTTTTTTGATCCTAAGAGCAATTATGTGAGATATTATTATTCCCATTTTACAGATGAAGAAATTGAATCTCACAGAGGTTCAGGGACTTGCTCAGAGTTACACAGTTAGCAAAATGTCTGAAACAGAATTTGAACTCGGGGCTTGCTGATTCCAAGTCCATTGCTTTAGCTTAGCTCTTTTTAATACTAGGGGTTAATGGAATGACCATTAAGGTCCTTATAGATCCTTCTTCTATAGCTGCAGGGAGTTTATTTTATGTGAAAAAGGAGTATAATCACAGTCATTTTGAGCTCCCACTTAGTAAAATTCTTAATATTTAGACAGAGGTTGGACTTTTTGCCTTAATTTACACTTTTAACTCTCATCTGTGTCTCCAAGACATTTATTGGTTATCCATGGGCTGTTCTTTCTCTCTGGCTCAGCTTTATGTGATCCCACTCCTTCTGAAACAGTGATGATGAACCTTTTAAAGAACGAGGGCCCAAATAGCAACCTTCATACTGCATGTGAGCTCCCCACCTCACCCCAGACAGAGAAGGGAGAAAGTGCTCCCTTTGGGCTGCTGGGCAGAGGGGCAGGTGATGAGAGAAATGTCCTCAGACATGCGTGGAGAGGGGAGGGGAGCAGCCCCCTTTGGCACATGTGTCATAGGTTCGCCAATATGGTTCTGTGAGAACCTATTCCTTCCTTTTGGCTTCCAGAATTTCAGAATCTCTATAGCATTTTAGTTGAGCTTTGAAGGATGAATAATATTTCAATATATATAGAAGTTGGAGAAAGGCATTCTAAGCAGAGAGAATGAAGTAAGCAAAACACAGAGTGAGTCAGACACAGAATATCTTTTGTAAAATGGCAAGTAAACCAGTGTGAGCACATGTAAGCACTTAGTATATAAGTGGTTTGTCTGCCATTTGGTTTGAAGACCTCTGATGAGAAGGAATTTTCCATTTGAAGACCTTCAATAAGTCAACCCATTGCATTCTTAGATAAATCTAATTCTTAGGCAATGTAGAATGGATTCAAGTGGAGGAATTGGGATGGAGAGAGCAGTTAGGAGGTTATAAACCAAGTGAAACTGAAGAAGGAGATGGAAATGGAAATAAAAAGGATGGAATGGATGCAAATGATATTGAGAAAGAAAATCAGGATGAATTTGGTGGCTGATTGGGTAAGGTGAGTGGGAAATGGGCATAGTAAAAGGAACCAAGTTGTCTACAAGTCTCTAACTTGCTGGGTTTTACCTTGGGTAGAGGATTTTAATCTCTCTGGAACTCAATTGCTTAATCTGAAAATGCCTGTTTTACTTTTTGTTAGATCTAAATGTTAGGCAATGCAAGAAGGGATTGTATTAAAAAAAAAACTTTGATTAAAGGACTCTATTTGTTGTTTAATCTGAAAAAAAAAAAAAGAGATTGAGTGGGTGGCACAGTAGAAAGGATCCCAGTTTTGGAATCCAAAGACTTAAGCTCAAAGTTTATTTCTACCACTTGCCACGCCTGTGATTAAAAAAAAAAATTCTCATCTTTCTTCTTAGAATTAATGCAATGTATTGGTCTGAAGGAGAAGAAGGGTAAGGATTAGGCAAATAGGGGTTAAGTGACTTGCCCAGGATCACACAGGTAGGAAGTGTCTGAGATCAGATTTGAACTGAGGACCTCTCATCTCTGGACTTGGCTCTCTATCCATTGACCCGCCTAACTGCTCCCCATTCAATTCCCAGCCTCTGTTCTTGAACAATTCACGTAACCTCATTAACCCATAGCATCTTCACCTATGCAGTGAGGAGGTTGGTGCAGGTCTATCCCAGCTCTTAAGTCTATAACTGTAATTGGGGATGGCCACTGACTGCTTTGATGAGCTAATTGATGATTCTCTTAAATACTCAAATAGAAATGTGATCTCATTGATTTGGGAGTTCCTTCCAAAGACAGAGATTGAAGCCTTCTCATGCCTGCCAATCTTAGGCTGCTCTTGTCAGTGTCCTCCCAAAAGATTGCCCCAAAGGGTCAGCCCAACATGCCAGAGGCCATCACTAAATTCAGATATGTTGGGGCACCAAGTGATCATTCTGGCTTCTTACTCCATGTTCTCATCCCGTCACTAGATTCCTTGAACAGGGCTCCTGTTCTTCTTTGGGGTTACTCACAGATCACTTGTCACAGGCTGCTTGCATCCATCATGCACCTTTCCACTGACCTTGTGATAATTCTTAATTTTGCAAAAGCACTCATGTTTCATGTCTTGCTTGAACAACCCTAGGATTCTAAATTGAAATTTTTTGGGGGAGGAGAGGGGAGTCTAGACCTCTGATTTCACCAGTGTAGAAACTCATTCTGCCAATGGCACAATTGATTGTAACTCAGTCTTAACCTGAAGCTCTCAGAGATTAAATGATTTACTCATAGTCACACCAAGTATGTGTCAGAGGCAGTAATTAAACCCAAATCATAGACTTAACGTTAAAAAGAAACCTTTGATTAGGGATTCTTATGCAGTTCATGAACTTGCTTTTTTAAAAAAAGATATATTTATATTTTATTAACTATTTCAATATAATTGGTTTCCCTTGCAATCAATGTATTCTTATATAATGCATTTAAAACAGTAATACAATAGCTAGCATTTATATGGGACTTCAAGGATTGTAAAGCACTTAAAAAATATTCCATGTCGTTTGAGCCTTACTACAACCCTGGGAGGTAGGTGCTATTATTAGCTGCATTTTACCAATGAGGAAACTGAGGCTGAGAAATGTTATGCCATTTGCCTGCAATTACACAATTAGTAAGTGTCTGAGGTAGGATTTGAACTCAGAGTCTTCCTGACTGCACATCAAAGAGCTACCTCGCTCTATCAGACTCCCAACAAGTTCCATTACATACAAAATAGTTTTAAGATCTCCTTTCTGTCTGTCTTCTACTCCAACCCCTGCATTTCTATAAATAAGAAAATTGAAAGTGACTTGTCTGGGAGTCACAAGGGACAGATTCCAGGTCCAACAACCCAAAATCCAACACTCTATACATTGGACTAAACTCTGAAACAAAGAACTCTTCAAATACAAGACGTTATTTATTATTTACCAAGAAGTCATTCTTGTAATTCATTCATCAGAAACAGGTAAGTAGAATGTGGGTGTCAGTAAAGAAAGACCAGAATGATTTCTCCAGAATTCTCAGGGATGTTTCCTTAGCTTTCCTGGAGCCATGCTGAGGGTTAAAAGAACACAGGACTCCTTTCTGATATCTCCCTGTTCTTTTAAAAGTCTTATTCCATACTGTATGAAGATCTGGCCTGACTTAAAGTATTTGTAAGATAAAAGGTAATGAGACATCATAAGTTTCCTTGTAGAATGTCCTCACTAACCTTTCAATTGCTTCCCCCAATGCCCTCTTGAAGCTCCCCCTTTGGAAAGAGATTAGAGGTCTTAATTCTCTTCTTATCACAGACAACCCCCAGGGGAACAGAGTCCTGTCCTGCTCCTCCCACTCTCCAGATCAGATCATAAGGGAGGGAAGCAGCTTGGATTCCAGTATTAATGCCTCAGGAGAGAAGAGCTGTGGGGAAGCTAGGAGGCAATGTTCTGCATATGTATGCATATTTCCCCACATGTGGCCATTTCCTTTTTTCTAGTACCTTTAAACACACTCAAAGGGCAGCTTGTCAAAGGTAATTTTTCTTGGGCAAATCTCACTGGGGGTCTTTTAATGGAAAATCGCATATACCTGCATTTTCTTTCTTACAATTTTGTAACTCCCTTGTCATATACTCTTCAAAGCAAGATTGTGAAAGAATTATGGTGAAGCCTCATAACTCAGAGAAAAGACTTAGGGTATCGGAGGAGTTGACCAAGGAGCTAATGCAAGAAAGGAGTCATGGCAAGAAAGCTTTGGTTCAGGTGCAGGTAGGTGGCTCAGTGGATTGAGAGCCAGACCCAGAGATGGGAGGCCCTGAGTTCAAATGTGACCTCAGACACTTCCTAGCTGTGTGACCCTGGCCAAGTCACTTAATCCCCCATTGCCTAGTCCTTACCACTCTTCTGCTTTAGTACCAATATACAGTATTGATTCTAAGATGGAAAGTAAGGGTTTTAAAGAAGGAAAGGAAGGAAGGAAGGAAGGAAGGAAGGAAGGAAGAAAGAAAGAAAGAAAGAAAGAAAGAAAGAAAGAAAGAAAGAAAGAAAGAAAGAAAGAAAAGAAAAAAGAAAGAAGGAAAGAAAGAAATGAAGGAAGAAAGAAAGAAGAGAGAGAAGAAAGGGAGAAAGCAAGCAAGCAAGCTTTGGCTCAGCCCTTTGGAATCCTAAAAAACCATTTTGGATATTTTTCCATTTCAGCCTTAGTCATCAGACAAATTCACCTGAGCTATTATTCCTATCATGAGAGACATACAGACACACTGTATAGCTAGAAGGAACCTCAGAGGCCATATAGTCATAAGATCATAGATTGAGAACTGGGAAGGATATTAGAAATCTCATTTTATAGATGAAGACACAGATTGAAAGAATCCCAACCCCCTGTGTGACTTGGTTTATATTTCCTCCTTCTAACCATTTCTTTCATACTCCAGACGCAACACCCCTGAATTTCTTGCACTCAGTCTCATGAGTAATAGAGACACTGGAAATTTCTCTCAATAGAAGATCACTCATTGGGTATAGGAATCATGGCAAATATGGCTAGATGGCAAATGTAGTCCAAGGGTATCATGGCACCAAAGAATTATGATGCAAATTAGAGGAAAATAGTGGAAGATGAAATTGGGGAGGTAGTTAGGAACTAAATAGTAGGTGTGAGGGAAATGGTTTGGATTATATTATATAGACAATGGATCCATTGAAGTTTCTTGCAAAGGGAAAATTGGTATTTTTAGAAGATTAAGTCTAGCAGAAGAAGGAGATATTGGGAAGAGGGATACTTTCTAGAAAACTATCACAGTAATTTAGTCAAATGGTGATGGCAGTCCAGGTTGTATTGGAATGGATATGGATGAATGAAATGGAAGTGGAAAGGAAAGGAGGAATACAAGAGACATTTACGGAGGACTTGACTATAAGATTTGAGCCTGCAAGACAGGGAGAATGACCAGGTCTTTGGTTATAGTAGATGGCATTTTGGAATGGAATAGGGAAGACTTGAGTCTGAAATCTATCTCTGACACTTGCTAGCTGTGGGATCATGGGCTACCTATTTACCCTTTCTGAACCTCAGTGTTCTTACTTGTAAAATGGGAATTCAGTCTTTTAACAAATATTAAATTTAATAGTATCTGCCTAAATGAGACCTTTGCAGTGCTATCTATACAGGAATTATGTTGTTGTTGGTTTTTTTTTAACCCTTATAATGCTAAGAATCAGTTCCAAGGCAGAAGACAGGAAAGGGGTAGGCAATTGGAGTTAAGTAACTTACAGAGGGTCACATAGCTAGGAAGTGTCTGAGACCAAATTTGAACCCAGGATCTCCCATCTTTAGGCCTGGCTTTCTTTCCACTGAGCCTCTTAGCTGCCCTGATATCAGTTACTTTTAAAATAAGCAAATATTGATTTATGAGGAGCGAAGTAGCCTTATTAACAAAGCTTCCTTTTCCCTCTTTCTGGCTCATTTAAGACCTGGAATGCTGCCCCTGTTCACTCCTCATACATTGGTTGTCTGTCAAACTTCTTAGAGGATTTTATTCCAAGGGCAAGGAGACTTGAGGAACACACAGGCCTGGAGTTAGCCCATCATCTTTATTTCAATACAACTCAATAACATTTATTATTAAATTCCTACTATGTACCAGGCATTGTGCTTGGTACTGGGCATACAAAAAGAGACAAAAAGTCATCATGGTAGCTCCACAGAATTTAGCCTGACAGATATTATTTTGGCTCCAATTTATAATTTTTACAGAAAGAGAAAAAGAAAATCATCCCCAAATAGAAACTCAATTGGTTAAATGTTGCCTAATAGACTATCATCTCTAACAAGTGGGTTGTCTGTTGAAGTTAAAAGCCCCATTTCTGGCTCCTAATGGAAGTCATTTTATGTATTCTCTCTTATCTTCTCCAGGATGGAGTCCCTGAGACACCCCTGCTCAACACTTGGATGGACCAAAGTGGAGAATGCTGGCCAGTCCAAAACCCAGTAATTGTGAAATATTGTTCCCTCTACACTGATAATAATTTATGGCTGGGTTCTCCTCTTCTTCCCATGTATACAAACGGCACCCATTGTCATCTGTACCAGAGAGCAGCCCCTGGAAGCTGTAAATCTCTCAATCCCGGGACCACCAAAGGAAGGGAATTTAGGTTAACTTTATCTGAAGGTTACTGACACCCCTGTTTACATCTGGGAGATGGCAAATGGAATTGACTTATCCAGAGAAGATGCAGTACAGCTGGCCTGATGCCAGAGCCCTGCCAAATGGCTATTGATTTTTCTCGAAGGGGGTCTGAGATGGAGACGAGAGAGCTGCTCTTTAGTCCTACTGTAGTCAGTAACTAAGGGGAAGGCTCAGGAGGACCGGTTTTCAAGAGGCAGCACGTGCCCTTCACTGAAGAAAGAGGAGTGTGCTTGTGTGTGTGTGTGTGTGTGTGTGTGTGTGTGTGTGTGTGTGTGTGTGTGTGTGTTTCCAAAAGCCCTTTCTGCTTCCTACCTCTGGCAGAATAATGACTGATTCCAATAGAGTTCCTGTTTAGTGCATGGAAAGCAGAAAGGCAGACAAAAAAAGAAAATAGGACTCTGTGGAAAGCCGGCAAAGGACCAAATGGTTGGATTGGTGTTTAAAAAAATTATTATTTTTTTTTTTACTAAATTTTCCCTTACAGTCTTGGTCACTGTACCAGAAAGCACCTCGAATTATCGCACCAAGTTTCCATCTTCCTCCAGGTCTCGAGCAGCTGACCCACAAGCCTAGTATTAACGACTGGCAAGATGCTCATATTTCACCTCGTTAGGAGACCGCATCTGTAGGGGGGCTGTAATTTTTGAGCTTTCCAGGGATAGGATCTCTTCCTCTCCTGGCTACCCATAGAAGTTGGCAGCTGTCCGTTTTCTGGAATCCCCATCTGGCTTCCCCTAAGAGTGGCCAGGGGCAGGCCCAGAGAGAAGTGGAGCCAAAAAGAGATGGCAGCTCAGACTGTGAAATTGGAGATGGGGGGGGGGGGAACCAGTGGAAATGGCTAAATTGGAGGTCAGACAGCGCCACAAACCAGGGCAGGAAGTTTCCTTTGTGGAGCGCTTCAAGGAAAAAAATATCTTTGGGGACCATCCCTGGACACGCCATCATTCCGGCTTCATTTGTGTCCAAGGAATCCTTTGAAGGAGGATCCTTCTTCCCCAGGCCATGTGTTTTTTGTTGCTGCTTAATCCTCTTCTTGGCAGAGGCCTGAATTGTTGTGTCCATATTTTTATCTCTTCTTTAGCTGGATGAGTTGCATCGGACATGCATGAGCTATCCCACTCAGAACTGGGGAAATTAAACCCAGGGAAAAGGAATACATCGTGTTTGTCTTCAAAAACAATACTTCAGATGCTTTGCTGGTCCCCATTTTTCCCCCTTCCTCCTTCTCTCTCCCCCACATTTGGGGGTCCTCGTTGATTGGGGGGAAGAGCAAGTGGTAGATGAATGTTGATCAGTCTCTGTGCTCTCTACATTCTGAATCCAAAGTTGACTGTTATGTAACTGTCTCATGGAGCTGCTGCACATAAACGAAAAGGGCTCGTTGCTATAACTACAAAGCTCATAAATTCAGCCCGAACTTTAAAATGATGTGCTTTTTAAGCTTTCCTAGTGAGGACTCAGAAAGGCTGGGCAAGCCGATGTTTGACCATAGTTCAAGTTCTCATGGAGAGCCCAAATCTATACTTTTCAAATAAAACTTAAAAACAGCGATGCCTTCAGAACAGGGTTGTCATTCCATGCAAGCGATATTGTTCAGTTGAAACGCACGGCACATTCCTCGGTTTCTCCTGAGTAGTAACATGGGCTTCTCTCTCCCCACCCTGCTGACTGGAAGGTGGAGGGATGGAGACTCAGACAGGACATTCCTGGTTTTTTGTGACCATGGATGAGTCATGGGTTTTTGTGTTTGTTTTTGGTATCCATTTCATGCTCCCTGAAAAATCTTAGATTTCTGGCACGAGCTCTTATACTGGACATTACTGAGAATCAGACTACAGCACAAAGCTCAAAGCTGGGCTCATCTTTTTCCTGAAGCCTTCCAAGATCTTCCTAGTTGTTAGAGATCTCTTTTTCATCAGAGAAGAAGAAGAAGAAGAAGAAGAAGAAGAAGAAGAAGAAGAAGAAGAAG
>NC_058130.1:38297185-38309839 GCF_016433145.1 Gracilinanus agilis | reverse complement strand
AGGAGGAGGAGGAGGAGGAGGAGGAGGAGGAGGAGCAGGAGAAGCAGGAGGAGGAAGAGGAGGAGAAGGAGGAGAAGGAGGAGGAAGAGGAGGAGAAGGAGAAGGAGGAAGAAAAAATAATTAGCATATATATAGCACCCTAAGGTTGAAAAAGATGTAGCACTCTCTCCTTCTTCAAATTATTATGTATATACTTATCTGTTTATATCTGTTGACAGACTGAATTCTTTCAGTAGAATATAAGCACACTGAAGTCAGGGACCAGATAAAATATCTTATCTTTATGCTGTCGTCAGTACCTAGACCAGTGTTTTGTACATTTTAGGAGCTTAGTAAATGCTTGTTGGATTAAATTGGAATTTTAAGTAAAGAGTAGGGACCCAAAGCTCTTCCATTGTGTGACTCGGTTTATATTTCTTTCTTCTAGCCATCTCCGTCACACCCCAGACACATTACCCCTGTATTCCTTGTACTTAGTCTTGTGGGGAATGGAGTCCTGGGAAATGCGTCCCAACAAAAGATCACTTACTGGACTCAGGAATCATCGTAAATGTAATTAGATGGCAAATGTATTTCATTTGATATACTTATTCATATACACGTGGTATCCCTAAACAGAATAGATGCTTCTTGAAGGCATGGCAAAGTCTCTATGTTATTCTTGAGGAAAAGATGAAACGATATCACTTAAGCAATAGACCAAGGTCTCCAGTAGATCACAGATTTAGGAATACAAGGGATGTCAGAAGTCAGTGAGTTTATTCAATCCAATCCTGTTATGAATGAGAAAACTGAGACCCATTGCCTAAAGCTGCTCATATATTAAATAGCAGAGACAAGATTCAAACCCAAATCTTCTGACTTCAAATCCGGCATGCTTTCCATGGCTTCACTCCATCCCTGGGATCTGTGCTTGGTCTTGTGCTGTTGAATATTTTGCTTAGTGCATTGAGAGGTATCGTGTACAACACTAGAGAGATAATAATCCTGCTGAACTCTACTGGCCAGACTACATTTGTAGTATTCCATTCAGTTCTGGTTGCCCCATTTTAAAACCAATGAAATTAAATTAAAATTAAAATTAAAAACAATGAAAGCCAGAGCATGTCCAGAGGAGGCCAACCGAGATGGTACAGGGTCTCTTGATCAGGGGTTCTTAGCCTCCTTCAAGGAGTCTGTGAACTTGGATTCTTAGAATTGGGAAAAAAAATGCCATCTTTATTTTCCCTAACCTCTCACTGAAATCTAGCATTTTCTTTAATGATTTAAAAATGTTATTCTAATAAAGCATCCATAGTCTGTCAAAGAGGGTCATGATGTCAAAAAAGGTTAAGAACATCTGCCTTGAGTGAGCCATTTGAAGAAAGAGGGGTATTGAGCCTGCTGAAAGGAAGACTCAGAAGGCATGGGATGGCCACTCTTAAGTGGCTAAAGAACTATATCACATGGATGAGGGACCAGATTTGTTCTGTCTGGCCCCAGAGGAACCAATGAGGATCAGTCGCAGAAGCAAATGTAGGCTGGATGTCAGGAAAAGCTCCACACGTGTTTATACTATCCCAAACTGGAATTGGCTGTTTGGTAAGGTGGTAAGATTCCCAGCATTGGAAGTCTTCCAGCAAAGGTTGGGTGACCGCTTGATGAGAATGTTGTAAAGGGCTTTTCGCAACACCAAGATTCTGCAATTTAAAAATTGTTTTGCCCCAGTTCAGTATGATGTCTTGTGATAACTGATGTTTGTTGAAATGAATTGAAGTAGAGATATTTATTTTTTGCAAATTAGACCTCCCCTAAACATGCTGAAGGAAAGTAGGCCAGACCTAAAAGAGATAACGTTATAAGGACCATCCCTCCTATTTCTATTTTTAAAAAATCACCTACATCATTAGGATTCCATTCAATAATCATGTATTTGTAGGGCATTCAGTGTTGGTGCTGGAAGGGAACACAAAGGAAACTTCTGAGTTCACTCCCTTCATTTTACAAATAAGGAAACTGAGACCCACTAAGGTTAAGTGACTTACCCAGGCTCAGACAGGTAGTAATCATTAGAGGGGAGATTTGAACCCAGGTCCTCTAACTACAGAGCCAAGTCACTTTCTACTGTGACAGGTTGCCTCAAGACTGCTACTATATGCCAGGAACCAACTATTCCATGTTAGGGCTCTAAAGTGCTTTATCCAGAGTTTATCATTTAGTCCTTATATTGAAAAATGCCCCAAAGAATCATCCCATTGGGATCTGCCTTATCTTCCTCACCTACCAAATCCTGTCTGTGAGGCTTAAGGAAACGGGCTAGGATAGTGGATTTGGGTTTTGGAAACTGGTTCATATCCTAACTCTGACACACATTGTTGGCCACATGACTGCTGACTGTCATTAAGCCTTAGTTTTCTCATCTACAAAATGGGGCACAATAGTACTTAAACTAACAACCCCACAAGGACTTTGTGAGGAATGTGCTTTGAAATCCTAAAAGGTCAGTAGAAATGTGTGGTGCCCTTGTTATTTTTTCTACCAGACTTATTTTCATCAATATAAAAAACTCCTTCCACAAATCCAGGTCAGCACCTTTCCTGCAAATTAAAAGAGTAGCCCAAGCCATTATAAAGTTAAATGACCTATCCAGAGTCATGTAGCCAACATATGACTTTTAAGGTTGACTCTCCTTCCACCTATGCCATTCTGTCTCATATTATTACTCTTTCAGTTAAAAAGACAAGGAGCACTTCCAGCTTTGGTGGCAAACTGAAGGCCACTGTTATTGGACAGGTTTTCATTAGGGTATTGACCAAAGTGGGAAAGATTGGAAAATGTTTTTCAGGCCCTGAAAAAACAGAACAGATTGGCAAATTGGTAAGGAACCATGTAGGCTCTATGTAAGTAAGCTCTTCTCCAGCTTCTCCCACTCCTTTTCCAGGTCAGAGGTCTTCAAAGCCCTATGTACTTCAGTCGTTGAGGCTAGAGGTATTTCAGGACAAAGAGTGGCACCCAGGAACTTTTCTAGGCTATCTTTGGTCCTATTTTCCCTTCTGTTTTCTCTCTTCTTCTCTTCCCCAGTTTTCTTTGCCCTCTACCCCTAATTAAAGCATCAGTGGGTACCAGTTGACTGGGAGAAAAGTAATCAGAATTGTTTTAGGAGTTATGGATATTCAGGACTTCAGAAGTGGAAGGGAGGGCAAAGAATTTCTAGTCCCAACCACTCCTGAATAAGACTCTCTTCTACATCTCCTCTAAAACACATTGTTATTGGTCGTTCATTTTCAAAGAGGACCAATGGAGACCAAAGAGGATCATAGGGCGATATCTTAACTTGTGCATGAATTGGATTTAAGTGAAGTTGGGCTGCTCAAAGTTGTCATCTTCACTCTCCATTCCACATCCACTGAAGTCCAATGGCAAGACAAAAGCGACTTAGGAGGATGTCTACTCCAAGCATGTGAAGACTTCTCCCTAGTGGAATGGCGGATGAGAACATTTTGTTCCATCAGCAATGAAGGTGGCAGAAACAGGTGCTATAGAGCACTTAGAACTTGATCAGACATTGAAGATCCATCTACTACGTTCTGGGTCATCTAAAAGATGTAGGCAGTCTTCCTTTTATGTGAATTTAATATAAATTACACTCCCTTACCCTCATGCATATTATGGCAGGACACCAGAGGTCACAAAACTCTCTGGCTTCCTAGAAGAGATTGGCTCAAGTGCTGCTTGGCTATCTAATGTATGGAAGGGGCTGGTGGAAGTTTCTGTGTGGTAATGACATGTCTAGAAGACTGAGGTTAAAGCCTGCCCAATCAGAGACTCCCAGG
This sequence comes from Gracilinanus agilis, assembly GCF_016433145.1. Lineage (NCBI taxonomy): Eukaryota > Metazoa > Chordata > Mammalia > Didelphimorphia > Didelphidae > Gracilinanus > Gracilinanus agilis. The sequence continues at coordinate 38,306,027 of NC_058130.1, read as the reverse complement.
AATTTTGAGAAAAACTAGTTTTATAAGCAAGTGAGGGGAAGCTCTGTTTAAACCATGGCTGGGAGCTAAAGCTGGGAAAACTTGGAAGCAGTTTTCATTAAGGGCAGCCTGATGATCTCTCTCTCTCTCTCTCTCTCTCTCTCTCTCTCTCTCTCTCTCTCTCTCTCTCTCTCTCTCTCTCTCTCACTAATAAATATATGTTACACTTTGAAGACCTCTAACAATGGTGAACTCACTACCTCATGAGGCGATCCATTTCTCCTTTCAGAGAATTCTAAATATTAAAACACTTTTCCTGACAATCCTAAACTTGCTTCCCCGTAATTTCTATCCATTACTTGTAGTTCTGTCCTTTGGAGCCAAACAGAACAAGTGTAACATTTTCAAATATTTAAGGGCAGCTATTATATCCTCCTGGTCCCAACCTTCTGTCCTTCTGTCCTTCAAGTGAAATAGCTCCAGTTCCTTCAAACAATCCTTATGGGTCATAAACTGGCCCAATGGGAAAAGTGTTGTTGAGTTGCAAGTGAGAGGACTTATATTCAATCCTGACTACTACTTAGAACTACTTTGTACCTCAGTTTCCTCATCTATAAAATAAGTGTCAGACTAGATGATCTCCAAATTTCCCTACAGCTCTAAATCTATTAATTTATTATTTTAATACTTTACTGATTTTCAACTGATTTTAACCTACACTTGACCTAGAACCTTCCAAATATGTGGTATCCAGAATGGAAAACCACTGCAGATGTGATCTGATCAGGTCAGAGTGTGGTCCTTGAAAACCTAGACATATTTATTTCCTTCTTTACTTTGATTTCTGCTGACCCTCCTCACCTCATCCCCTCACCCCTTTTTCCTGGTGTCAAGGTGTCATTTCTTCTCTCTTTCACCTCTATCCCTGTCTCCCTCCCATTTGTTTTCTGTGGGTCTCTATATGAGTTTCTCTGTTATCTTCCTCTCTTTTTAGCTCTGTCTCTCTGTGTCTGTATCTCTGGATCTGTTCTTGTGTCTCTAGATCTCTGTCAGCGTTTCTGCATCTATCTCAGTCTTTCTCTGTCTCCCTTTGTCTCTCTCCACATGGACACACACTCCGTATCCTTCTTGCCCTCAGTCAGTCTCACTTCTTCCTGGATAGACCAACTAACTGTCAATTCCCCTCTCTCTGTGACTGGCGCGCAGGGAGCTGTGGCTGTTCCATGGAATTTTACAGGAGGAACCCGGAGAAACTGTGACTCTTTCCATGGAACTGAGCCCTTCCAGCTCTGATTACTTAGGGCACAAAGCAGGATCAGGTGACTTTGTGAATGAAGGGAAGGCTCATCTTATTTGCAAATGACTTGCATCTCTTAGAGCCAATGCCAAAGAAATGCTACAGTCAGGAAGAGACCCCTAGCCTGTACACTTGTTCAAATGCTCCTTACACACTAACTCATGAGTTGGCAAATTCTGCAGCATCCTTCAAAGGCAGTGTCAGACAGGGGCTGCCAATGGGGACCACAGCCCGGCATGGGAAAGATGAATGGACTGATATCATCATCATCTCCACAGGACAAAGCCCTTTCATAGCTCCAGACTTATTAGAGAATCCTGAACTAGCAGTTTCCCCTTTTGGGCTTTTATAGAAAGGATAGTAACTCCCTTGAATCTCAGAAACTCGTTTGGCTGCTCTGGGGTTGTGAGACCCTGGCTAGGTCCCCTAATCACTCTAAGCCTCAATTTCCCTTCTTGTAAAATGAGTTTAGTAGCACATAGAAGAGTTTTTTATTTTAATTTTTCATTATTATCTCTTGTTTTTACAGGATCTTCATTTCTGAAATTATCTATGCATAAATATACACATACCTTCCCTATTTCTCTATTCACTTAGCTATCCTTTCTAACAAAGAAAGAGAAAAACAAAGCATTTCAATACAACTAACCAATGCATCAGTGAGAATGATAATCCATAGTTCCTGGCCAAGCAAGTTTTCACACCCATAATCCCCCAGGCCTGTAAAGAAGGGAAGGAGGTCTTAGGGTCATGAGGATCAGATGAGATAATGTCTGAAAAGCACTTGGCCTACATAAATATCATCTAATAAAGGTGGCAGCAAGGTGTACTGGAGAGGGAGCAGCCCAAGAATCTAGATCATCTCAGTTTAAGTCCAACCTCTGACATGATCGCTGTGACCTTTAGCAAAAGAGTTGTACCTCAAAGGGCTCCCAGGCTACTCTTCAGGACTATAAATTGCAGAAAAGATGCCCATTAGAGAGGTTCCTTATGTGGAGTTAACTCTCTGAATCAGGGGAATTACAGCCATGGTTCTGCCCCCTCTGAATAAAGGATTGTGGAGACTCTCTCAGCTCTTATCTCTGTACCTTAAACTTTTCCTGGAGTAAGAATGGGAGCCATCCTGTGATTCTAGAAGGAGCCCAGAGGAGAAAAAGATCATTATCAATTGCCTATTGGACATTTTAAATTAGATGTCCCAAATTCATCTCAAAAATTCAGTTCTCAAGTAGAACTCATTCTTTCTTCTCAAACTCTTCCCACTTCCCCACTTGTCTATTCTGTCAGACACATCTCCATCCTTCTAGTCTCTTAGGTTTGGAAACTTGCTCTCCTTTTTCTGAGGAGAGAGAGAGAGAGAGAGAGAGAGAGAGAGAGAGAATGAGACAGAGATCTTGATGATCTAATCAGTTGCCAGATCTTGCTGTTTCTACCTTTATAACATCTCTGGCCTCAGACCCCTTTTCTCCACTAATACAGATTATATCAACCATAAGCCTTAGTTTAGGCTCTTATAACCTCTCAGTTTGTGTCTCTGCCTTAAGTCTCTCACCATTCCAGTTCATCCTATAGATTTGCTGTGAAGAATTTTCCTTATGTCTGGAGATAACCATGGGACCACTCAGGCCCCTCTAGAGACTTCCTCTTGCCTCTAGGATCAAATAAAAATATCTCTGTCTAGCTTTTAAACCCAGTTGGCTCTGCCTTGTCTTTTCAACCTCATTAGCATTATTGCCCCTTTTGACTAAATTGGCCTTCTCTTTATTCCTCTCATACAACATGCCACCTCTCATCATCATTCCTTTGCACTGGCCTGGAATTCATTCTCTCCTTTCTGTCCCATCAGAGTCCTTCACTTCCTTTAAGTCTCAAACCAAGTGACTGTGTTCTACACGAAGTTTTGGTCCCTTCCCCTCAACTCCTAATGCCTCACCTTCAAAATTACCTTCTATTTAACTACTTTGTATATTTTTCTGTATGACTTTATTGTCAATCTGTTGCCTCCAGTTTGAAATTCCTATCATTAAAGCCACTTACCTTTTGCGCTTTTATGCCCTGGGTAAAATGCAAATATGTTTCTTAAAATGGTTAACAAATACTTAAACCCTTACCAACCCTACACACTTCAGCCCAGATTAACTAATAAAATGAGCTAATCCTCACTTCTGAGATCAAGGATAAGGAAATGAGATGCAGGAGAATTATTACCCAGATTTTGCCATTGGGATCCTACTCAGACAGTCATGCTTACTCATACCTTTCTTCTACTATACCTGGCCACTTCCCACAAAGCCAGGTTGTAACCGGCAGAATAGCTGTGCCTATCAGCTTCTAGTCATTCAGGTCCACAACCTGTAGTCTTCCTCAACTCTTCTGTGATCTCTTCCTCTCTCTTATGCCAAATTAATTTGTGAATTCTACCTCCACAACATCTCTCTCCTCTGCTCCCCTTCTCTTGATTCATATAGCCCTTGTTCAGATCTTCTTCATTTTGTTTTTTAACCTTTACCTTCTGTCTTAGAATCAATACTAAGAATTGGTTCCAGGGCAGAAGAGTGGTAAAGACTATGCAATTGGGGTTAAGTGACTTGCCTAGGGTCACACAGCTAAGAAGTGTTTGAGGCTACATTTGAACCCAGGTCTTCCCAACTCCAGGTCTGGCTCTCTAGACACTATGTTCCCTAGTTGCCTCTTAGAATAATTTTTTTTCCCCTCCCCTTAGAACAACCTGGTATCCATGGACTTTTAAGACTTCTCATCTATGAACTGTGATAGGAAAAAAAATGCCTTTATTTTCAGTAGCCTTTAACCAAAATTTAGCATTCCTTTCAATTATTTTAAAACATGATTCCAAACAGGGATACATTGAGTTCAGTGGAATGCCAAAAAGATCTATTATATGAAAAGGTCATATTTTCTAGCCTTTCTAGCCTTATTTCATATCACTCCTTTCCCCACACTTTTCATTTCAGTCAAACTGTACTGCTAGCTCTTCCCCTTCCAAGGCATTCCATCTCCTCTCTCTAAATCCAATCATAGCGTTGCTAAGTCTGGAATGCATTCTCTCCTCTTTGTCTCTTAGAATCAAGAAAAAGCCCAGGTGTCACCTCCAGCATGAAGATCATTCCAATAACTGTTATCTTCTCCCTATTTGGTATCACTTTGTATTTACTTATCTGTATCCAAGTTGTATCTATCTCCAGGTAGAATGTTACCTCCTAGAGGGCAAGCAATACTTCTGTTAGCTCTAACTAGAGCATCTCAGATAACCCTTAATGAATATTTGCTGAATTCAATTAATCTTTAGTCCTAGTTTCACTTTACATAAAGGTCATAAGATTTTGGTTTTGTACAACTTAATGTTAAAAAAATTCTTTTAAATGTTGTAGAGGCACAGAACTTGAGTCTGGAAGACTTTGGAGCTGGCCCTTCTTATAGGCAGCCACCTTTGTGTGATGATTCCAGAGACTTGGAAAGGGTAAAGTCCAGCTCATCCCTACCCCCAGTTTCTTAAGGTCAACTTTCTAACTTGACAATGCTATCATTAAAGCTACTCTCAGATTCTCAGGCCCCCCTGGTGAAAGGCAAATTTGTTTCTTGGTTACCTCCCACTAGAACCCTTATCAAGGCTTCACACCTTAGAGCTGATTGATTTATCAGATTAGCTAATCTTCATCTCAGAAATCAGAGGCCAGAGGGTGGGAGACCCCCCCCAGGAGAGTTAAGTATCCCACAGATAGTGCAATCAGGCTCCTATCCAAGGGGGCAGGTTCATACTTTACTCCCACTGCTCTTTACCTGGCGGTTACTTACTAATCTATTGTGGCTAACAGTCATTATCAGTGATAGTCACCCTGGAGGCTGGCTGATGGGGCTTCATTCATTCTTCAGCTTCCAGTTATTCAGGTCTATAGCCTATAATCATTCACCTCCCTGTGTCAAATCAATTGCCAATCCTGGCTTTTTCTACTTCCACTCCAACTCTCCCATCCATCCCCTTCTCTTGACTTATACATCTTCTTCCCCAGTTCAAGAGCCCATCATCTCTCACCCAGACTATTGCTACAGCCTCCTCACTGGTTTCCCTACTTCCACTCTCTCCTATCCCTAATTCATCCTCTTCTCAGCTGCTAAATTAATTTTCCTAAGCCACATAGGTCTGAATATGACTCTTGAATACAAATCTTCCTCCTCTCTAATGGCTTTAGGGCGAATGACAAATTCTTTAGTCTGGATTGTGAAGCTCTTCACAACCTTCCCCATACCTTTCCATTCTTTCTCTTTACTTTTGTTGTGTGAAGGCTACTTTCTAGGCCAGTGATGATGAACCTATGGCATGGGTGCCGAAGATGGCATGCAGAGCACTCTCTGTGGGCATGTGGCCACCCTCCCTCCCCACCCCCCAGCCCCACCCCTAGAGTTTGTTACTAGAAAGGTAGAGGGTCTCAGGAGGAGCTGCTCTCCTCCTCCTCTCCACAGAGTCTGATGACATTTTTTCACATCCCCTGCCCCTCTGCCCAGCAGCCCAATGGGAACACTTTCTCCCTCCTGTGTGGAGTGAGGGTGTGGGGGTATGTACCCAGCTTGTGGTGGTAGGGAAGGGCATGGCACTCGGTCTCTAAAAGGTTCACTATCACTATTCTAAGCATTCCTACAAAATGGGCCCCAAACTGGAGCTCTCATCTTCTACTGTCTGAACATTTACATAGACCTTCCCAATTGCCTGGAGTGCAGGTTCACTCCATCTCTGCATCTGAGAATCTTTCTCTTCAAAGTTCAGCTCCAGAGTCACTTCCTGTTCAAAGCCTTCTCCTAGTTGGTAGCGGTTTTTCGAATTATCTGGCATTTAATTATCTGTGTGTAAGTCTCTAGTAGGGAATAAACACTTTTAGAACAGGGACTGTTTCAGTATGTTTTGTTATCCTTATCACCTAGCACAGGGCCATAGGCTTAACAAATGTTTGTTGCCTTCAATTGCTTAATATGAACCAAAAGAGGCATCCCACCCCATTACGGGTTATTATGTCCCCCACCCATTACTGGTTAATGTGTCAGGACATCTGGTTATCTGTGTTCACAGAGGTTATCCTGTGTATTGACACAGACTGGACCTGAACTGTAGTGATATATTGTCTAGTAGATGAATAGGACCCAAAGGATGCTCCCCTTAAAGTTGGGAGGGGCCATCATGTTTTTTCCTCAGCATGTTAATTTTTGTGTCCCACCCAGAAATAAAGGAGCCTCAAGGAGATCTGCTGGCCCCATTGAACTATCATTTTAAGGTTTGCAAAGAAATTTACCTATAGAATCTTTGTGTTGGGAGCTCTTCTGGGTAATTAAAATTTTTTTTCTCCATATAACAAGCATTTCCCCCTCCTTTTTACCTTCCACTTCATCAAACTGAAGAGGAAAAAGAAAAACAAAGTCCTTATAACAAATATGTATAGTCAAGAAAAACAAATTCCTGTCTAGTTGATGTCCCAAAATGGGTGTTTATGTTTCGTTCTGTAGCTCCCTGTTGGGAAATCCATCACCTCTCTTCAGGTGGCGAGTAGCCTGTTGTCTTTGTTGGGCTTCTGCAATTGTGGTTGACCATTGCATTGAGCAAAGTTCAGCGTTCAAAGCCTTTCATTGTGGTTTGTCTTTACACTTTTGGTGTTGGATTGGCAAAAGTGACCCAAACCTCAAAAGACACATTTTGGAGGGACAGCAGGAACATTGGCTCATTGTTCCCTGATTCATTTGATCTAAGAATTTTAGTGTCCTACTCTTCTATGTCTTGAGTAGTTCCCAAATGCCCGCATAAGCACCCATGCCCATAAAACTGAAGACAAGAACAGTTCTATTTGTAAGTTAAAGGAAACAAGGCATGTATCAGAGCCTACAGAAAGTGATAATACCCAGCAGTAAGCCGTCCTTCTTTCAATGACTGGTATAATCCCAGTGACTTTACAAAAGAGAAGAGGAATCTTCCCCATTTGGTAATTTAAAAGTAGGTCTCTCTCCACAGTTCTGCATAAGCTGAGAGTGGCTATTACCATTTCTATCCTTTCCCTAACTAAGGCTTCACCAACACTTTCACTTTCTTCTATTTGTATCAGCACTTTTCTCTGGGATTGGAGGCTAGTTTACTAATCTCTCTCAGATTGTCCTTCCATGCCCTAACCCTGTGATGGTGAACCTATGGCACTTGTGCCAAAGATGGCATGCAGAGATGTCTCTATGGGTGTGCCCACGCCCCTCCTGGCAGTTGCTCCCTTCCCCCTCTCTACCATACCTCTTTGTGCCTCCCCACCCTTCTGCTCTTATTCCCTCTCCTGAGTGGGGCACTCACTCAGAACATGCCTCTCCCTTTCTTCCTCTCCTGTCTGGGACTAGGGGCTGCAGAGGAACGGGGCGGGGGGGGGGGGTCTCCTCTCCTGACACCGGCCAGGTTCCACTCCCTAAAAGATCTCTACTTTCTTCCTTCCCAGCTAGCCACCAGTCTGGGGGATCACCCTACCCACCAAAGGCTAACTGTACTCTCTCTGCCCTGCTCCTACCCCTACATGGGTCATAGCCCAATGGGCAGTCCAGGAGGAGACTGTGCAAGGGGTGGGTCCCCATGGCTTCAGGAAGTGGCTCCCCCCCACCACCTGCAGGAAGTAGCTTTCCTCCTTATACACACAAGTGGTTGGGAACTGGCCCCAACCCCTGAACCAGGGGCTGGAGTGGGGGTGGTGGTGCTCAGTCTCTAAGCTGCCCTGCCCCAGGCTTTGTATACCCCCAGGGAGGCTGGATACAGGGGTTGGTCCCTGTGACTACAGGAGGCAGCTCCCTACTTCCCCCACAAACCAGCTAGAAGCCCACTGACCCCCCTAGGCTTCCTTCATCTGCTACTTCCCACTGGATGCAGGCATCAACCCCCTGCCTCAGCCCAACCTTGAAGAGGCTGGATGTAGGGGTGACCTTTAGGAGGCAGCTTCCCCTTGGGTGAGTGTGAAGTAGCTGGGAGGGAGTCAGCCCACTCCTGAACTCAGGGAAGGGAGCACTCAGGCTCTGAGTCTCCTCCCCCCAGGCTTCTTTAGCAGCAGCCCCCTCACCCTGCCCACATCTTCATGGGGCTGGGTGCAGGGGTGGTTCCCAAGGTCCCAGAAGCTGCTGGGATCCTGGCCCTGCCAGCCCCCCCAATGGGGCACTTCATGCAGTGGGATGAGGGCCTGGCATGGGTCCCTAAATGGTTTGCCATCACTGCCCTTAACTCTCAACTGGGCAGATTTATGCAAATGCCTGAATCTATTTCTGGAAACATTTGGAGAGAGAAGAAAGGAGGAACCTTGGGATCCCCTGGGCATAGGGAGAGAAAGATGTGTAATTTCTGCTTCATAGAATCTTACCTGAGCCAAAGATATCTGAGACTGTCTTTAGTGGACAATCTACAGAAGCCGGGAAGTAAGTCAACCAAGACAGTGAATTTTGATGAGAAGGAGATTAGAAAAAATCCAGGATGTGGGGAACTCCTAGAGAATGAAAATACACAAGAGTAGCAAAGGTCTGGGCAGCCAGGGGGCACGAATGCTAAAGGGA
>NC_058130.1:38209442-38292390 GCF_016433145.1 Gracilinanus agilis | reverse complement strand
TTTCCTTTCCTTTCCTTTCCTTTCCTCTCTCTCTCTTTCATTCTTTCTTTTAAATCCTTATCTTACATCTTGGAGTCAATACTCTGTATTGGCTCCAAGGCAGAAGAGTGGTAAGGGCTAGGTCAAGTGACTTGCCCAGGGTCACACAGCTAGGAAGTGTCTGAGGCCAGATTTGAAGCTAGGATCTCCCATCTCTAGGCCTGGCTCTCAATCCACTGAGCCACCTAGCTGCCCCCCAGGGCTGCCATTTCTGTACTATTGTTAGTCTGTTTTCAAAAAAGGACCCAAGAGGGACAGCTGGATGGCTCAGTGGATTGAGAGCCAAGCCTAGAGATGGGAGTTCAAATGTGGCTTCAGACCCTTCCTAGCTGTATGATCCCAGCAAATCATTTAATCTCCATTGCCTAGTCCTTACCACTCTTTAGCCTTAGAACCAATATACAGTATTGATTTTGAGGTAAGAGTTAAAAATGTTATTATTTTTTTTAAAGGACCAGTGACATCATGGGGTGATGTCTTGATTTGTGTGAATTGGATTTAAAGACTGCTTTCTTTCACTGGACTTTCACAGCTTGATAAATGTAGTTCCACCCCTTATCACCCTTCCCTAATTATGGCTCTGGTAAGACCTTGGGTGATTTGGTTATTGCTTGGTTTACCAAGTCAGTCTAGATGTAAATGTAATATTAGAAAGAATCAGCTCTAGTTCCCTATAATTAGTCCTTATTGGATATGGCAATTGGCATGACATTTAAAAATTACCAAAGCATTTTTTAGGGATATCATTTCATTTTCTCCCCCACAACCCTCTTGATGGGTTAGAAAGGGTAAATGTTATTTAATTCTATAGGAGAAATAGATAATAATCCCATTTCACAGATAAGAATGTTAAGATACAGAAAAGGTTAAAAATCCTCCCTTACTCAGGTAGCTAGTGAGCTCAAAGAATGGGGACTAGCACCCATATTTCCATTTTTTCAATCCCAGGTCCTTTCCATTAGACCACACAAGACTTTGAAAATATATATTATATTTTTCCTCAGTTAAAATGTAAAAAACAATTTTTTAATGTTCATTAAAAAAAAAAAAAACCTGAGTTCCAAATTCTCTCCAACTTTCCCACCCTCTCTTTCTTTCTCCTGGAGATGGTAAGCAATCTGATATAGACTTTACATGTGCAATCATGTAAAAGATTTTTCCATATTAGTCATTTTGTGGAAGAGAGAGAAGAATGAGAAAGAAACAAACACAGAAGAAGAAACAGAAAAAAGAAACAAAGAAAGAAAGAGTGCATTCAGATTCTAGTTCTTTCTTGGGGAGCTGATGATATATTTTGTCATGAGTTTCTGGGATTTTTTTCAGATCACTGCATGGCTGATAATAACTATTCCCAGTTGTTCATAAAAAAATATTGCTGTCACTGTGTACAATGTTCTGATTCTGCTCACTTTACTTTGTATCAGTTCATGCAAGTCTTAACAGATTTTTCTGAAACCATCTTGCTTATAGAATAATCATATATCACAACTTGTTCTTCCATTCCCCTCTTGATGGAAAGCCCCTCCATTTCGAGTTTTTTTGTTATCACAAGAAGAGCTGCATTAAATACTTGTGTATAAATATGTCCTTTCCCCACCCCTTTTTTAAATCTCTTTGGTATACAGACTAGTAATGGTATTGATGAATCAAAGATTATGTACAGTTTTAGAGTCCTTGAGCATAGTTCCAAATTGCTCTCTAGAATAGTTGGATTAGTTCACAACTCCACCAACAGTGTTATCAGTGTACCAACTTCCTCCACATATCCTCCAACATTTATCATTTTCTTTTTCTGTCATATTGGCCAGTCTGATAGGTGTGAGGTAATACTGCAATAATTTTAACTTGGATTTCTCTAATTGAGTGATCTAGAGCATTTTTTCCTAGGACAATAAATGGCTTTGATTTCTTTAACTGAAAACTGCTCATACTAATCATTTGACCATTTATCAATTGGATTTTATTTTTATAAATTTGACTTAGTTCTCTAGATTTTTCAGAAATTAGACCTCTATCAGAGATATTTGTAAATTCCACACACACCCCCAACCTCTCAGCTCTCTGATTTCCTTCTAAGCTTGGTCGTATTGGTTTTGTTTGTACAAAATCTTTACATTTTAATATAATCAAAATTATTTATTTTTTATTATAGTACTCTCTCTCTCTCTATTTGGTCCTAAATTCTTCCCTTATTCATAGAACTGACAGGTAGACTATTCTATGCTCTTTGTTATTATCAGATTTATATGCATTTATTAGGAGAGAGAGAGATCTGCCTTTCTAACTTTAGAGATAGATCTGAGTTTCCATTTAGCTGGCTCAGGCAGTGGCTTGCCAGAGATGGTTAGATAAGGCAAAGACTAGAGGGAGCAGCTTTAGAGACCATTCATTCAAAGGCCACATGACTCTGTGACCCCCACATCCAGCCACTAGGAAGCTTGGAATCCAAGTCCCCTAAATAAATTACTTCACACATCCTCTAATTTGTTTATGTATCACTCTTTATGTTTAGATCATGTACCCATGTTGGCCATATCTTAGTGTGAGATATGTTGGTCTATTCCTACTCTCTGCATACTACTTTCTAATTTTCCCAACAGTTTTGGTCAAATGGTGAATTCTTGTCCCAAAAGCTTGGATCTTCTGATTTATAAAACACTAAATTACTCTGGTTATTTATTACTAGGTTTTTTGTACCTAATCTATTCTACCCATCTACCACTTTATTTCTTATCCAGGATCTGATTGACTACCAGACTTTTAAAGAGAAATAGTACCATCGCCATCCCTTACCTCAACTCAGTTTAATGTAAAATGAATATTATTTTAGCAGACATTTATTAAGTACCTGTCATGTGCATGGTATTATATTAGGCAACAAGGGTGCAAAAAATTGATATAATTATGATACTGAACCTGTCTTCAAGATGCTTACAGTCTAGTTGGGAGAAAAAATGCTAAGTACACAAAGACTGCTCTTCTTCCTCATCTCCCCCTTGTAATAATAAAAGTAATCATTTCTTTAGGGCTCTAAAGTTTGCAAAATACTTTACATATATTATCTCACTTGATTCTAATCTGAGAGGTAGGGGTTATTATTATCCCCATTTTACAGATGAGGAAACTAGGTCTGAGAGAGGTTAAGTGATTTAGCCGGGGTCACACAGCTAGTAAGCATCTGGAGCATAGGATTCAAACTAAATAATTCCTGACTCAAAAGTCTAATACTCTATCCACATGGACACCAGATGACTTATTATCCCTTGCTTTCTTCAAAGCTCAGCTTAAGCTCCATTGCCTACATGAAGACTTTCCCTTTTTTTCTCCACCTGTTCCTGCCTTCTCTCCCTAATCAACTTTGGATTATTAAATATTTATTTGAAATATACTTATATAGGTACATCTTGACTCCTTCAGTAGAATATAAACTCCATCATGGTTGTTTAGTCATTTCAGTACTGTCCTACTTTTTATAACCTTATTTGAAGTTTGCTTGACATAAATACTGAAGTGATTTGCCATTTCCTTCTCTATTTCATTTTATAGATGAGGAAACTGAAGCAAACAGGGTTAAGTGACTTGCCCAGGGTCCCATAGCTAGTAAGTATGTGAGGTCAGATTTGAACACACACAGATGAACTTTCCTGTCTTCAGGCCCAGGGCTCTGCCCATTGTGCCACTTAGCCATCCTAAACTCCTCGAAGGCAGAGACTATCCTGTTTTTGTTTTTGGATTCCTAGGATCTGGAGCAGAGTAGCCACCTAATAAATATTTGTTGATTGATTGATTTCTGACAGAGAAAAAAGAGGTACTAAGCTGAGATTACAGGAACTGGCAATCTGGTCTCCTACAGTTTGTACACAGCCAGTGTTACTGGACTAGAATCAATGCTAAAGGAAATTTGATTCTCTGTAGAAGATTGGTTTATTATTCCCATCCTTGCTAATTTTAGTAAGATATAAATCCCCCACAGGGGGAAAGTAAAAAAGTATTAAATGTACAAATCTGAATTGAGTATAAGACAGGTAATTTACTCCTATTCACACACACACAAAAGAATATTACACTTTAAAGAATCATAGCTTGCATAACAGAATGATTAGAACAGAATTCAGTAATAGTATTATAGATTATTACTGAATTATTAATTTATTGCTAATAATTACTATATTATTACAGCCCAAAACAGTTATGTAGGAGGCTAATATTCAAGCTTACTAGAATATAAAATAGTTTTGGCAAGGCTGCTAATTGGATATATTGCATTTGTATTTCCCTGGCATTGTTTGATTAAGTAACCAGTTTTCATCTTTATTCCAATGGGCTCTTTTCTCTAATTCTGTCAAATTGTTGCTTTGGAGAAGCTGTAGCTATGAGGACTCAAAAGCCTTTTAGGACCTTCCCACCTTTTAAGACTCACAAGATCACTTCCTAGACATGTCCATCCCAGAATTTCTGCTCAGTCACCTACTCAGGGAAGGAAACTCAAAAGAAAGAGAGAAAGCTAGCCAATATACCTTTTGTACCCCTAGTATAAGACCAGGTAGTTGAGTTCACACCCAATGTATCATTAGGAGCATTAGTCTACGTCATTATTATGTCAAGATAGCCCTCACTATAATCCCTTCTTGTCACCTGGAGGGGTGCATTTGGAGAACCTATCCCCAAACTGCCTTTTTAGTTTAATAAGTGTGACATCCATGTGTGAGTATTTCTGCCAGCTCAGCAATTAATTAGAGGTTTATTGGCAGCAGGAGGAGGAAAGGTAGTTAAAGAATTTGATACAAAAATAGATCTTTGGATATGGATCTATGATTAAAGGTGATGATAATAATAGCTAGCATTTATGTAATGATTTAACTTTTTTCTTTTTTAACCCTTACCTTTTATCTCAGAATCAATACTAGGTATTTGTTCCAAGGCAGAAGAGTGATAAGGGCTAGGCAATGGGGAATAAGTGACTTGCCGATGGTCATATAGCTAGGAAATGACTTGGCTTTCAATCCTCTAAGACACTTAGGCACCCCCATGATTTAACTTTTGCAAAAGGCTTTATATATTTCATTTATATATATTTCATTTGATTCTCAGAGCAACTTATTAAGGTAGGTGCTATTATTATTATTACAGAATGTATTAAAGGCAAAGGGGAATGCCAGGCACAGTGTCATAAGAAATATAAGGAAGAAATGGCACCAGAGTTGGGCCATGAAGGAAGGGAGGAGCTTCAGCATACAAAATGGAGAGATGTTAATTCCTAGAAAAGGATGTTTTACACAAAGGCATACATAGAGCATACTTTTGACTTAGTATTTCTAATATGACACTATAAAAACTCTTCTAAAAAACTATCAATGGCTCCCCATTGCCTGCTTATTTTATTTTTAAAGCCTTACTTTCAATCTTAGAATCAGTACTGTATATTGGTCCCAAGGTAGAAGAGCAGTAAGGATTAGGCAATTAGGGTTAAATGACTTGCTCAGGGTCACATAGTTGGGAAGTATCTGAGGCCAGATTTGAAACCAGGACCTCTCATCTCTAGGTCTGGGTCTTTATTGGCTGAACCACCTAGCTGCCCTGTAATTGGCTAATGATTAAAATATAAACTCCACAATCTGGACCCAACCTACCTGTCCAGCCTTTCCATTTAATTTTTCCTTTCATGTATTACATATTCTTGAATCCTCTCCAACGAAGATTAAAATATTGCCACCAAAGGAATATAGAAGTGAAAAAAACAAGGAGGCAGAGTAAAACAACTTTCAAGAAAAGAAAAACCTGAAATGTAGGCAAAGAACATCTGGGGCACTGGGTTGAGAAGAGAGTGAAGCCAGCAAAAAGCTGTAGGAAGGAGGGAAGAGCAAACCAAGAGCAAACCAACTCCTCCCACCTCCACCCCACATTTACTGGCTGAGGTTTAGGAACTTATGCCCAAGCCATTATCCAGATCCTGAGATCCTGCCTGGGCAAATAGTGGTACAAGTCAACTCATACCCCTTGAAATTTCAAACCTGTGAAGAAGTCTGGAGCCCCAGCCCAGGGAATTCTAGTCTGGACCTGAGATAAGGACTTAGTTCACACTTTGGGGTGGTTGATAGTATAAAGTTATAAGTACTGATCTTTTTGTCTAAAGCTCAGGGCAGCTGCAAGACAGATCAATCAAGGGTGTGCCTGATTGGATGAAGTACACACCCTTTGACCAGATCAAGATCAGGGTGAGATCATGTATTACATATTCTATGCAAGCTAATGAGGATGCAAAATGTTATGTGATGGCATTGACCCTGCCTTTAAGATGCTTATAATCTTGTAAGGAAGAAAATGTTCTGAGCACAAGTTAACTATGGCACAAAGAAGATTGTGGCAAACTATGGCACAAGTGAAATCAGCCAACTGAACTAGCTTCTCTTTCCTGTATCTTTGTTCATGCCATCCCTCATGTTTAGCATATACTTTTTTCTAAATCATTCAATTAATAAACATATTAAAGTGCCTACTATATACCAGGGCCTACTACATGTTAGGATTACTAAATAAAGATAAAAACATTTTTACTCCTGAAGCACTTACATTTTTTTTTAACCCTTGTACTTCGGTGTATTGTCTCATAGGTGGAAGATTGGTAAGGGTGGGCAATGGGGGTCAAGTGACTTGCCCAAGGTCACACAGCTGGGAAGTGGCTGAGGCCGGGTTTGAACCTAGGACCTCCTGTCTCTAGGCCTGACTCTCACTCCACTGAGCTACCCAGCTGCCCCCAGCACTTACATTTTAATGGGGAGACAATGGGCATATGTATTCACAAAATAAATTCCCTCATCCACAAGGCCTTCCCCATCAACTCTTCCTCCCCCCTAACCAGGTGAAAGAGATTTCTCCCTTTTCAAATTTCTCACAGTACCTTACAAGCCCTTTGCTTTGCACCTTTCTGTCTTCCTGGCATCATAGTCATTAGTGTATTTGTCAATGCCCCTATTAAGTTGTAAGCTCCCAGAGGGCAGGGCGTTGGGGGCATTTAGTTTGTATTCCCAATAGTTAACACAGCTCCTCTACTAAGTAGGTCCTTAATAATACGGAGAGACTTTTGCATAGAAAAGTATAGTAGCAGAGAAACCGAGGGACAAGTGAACGTCAATGAGACTTAACACCATTTAACACCATTTAATGGTGCAGAGATGTCAAGTAGTACAAAGAAAGAGAGCTATTGTAATAAATGATAAGGATGTCATTTGTGACCTTGGAGAGGGCTATTTCACTAGAGTGATTGGGATGGAAGCTAAATAGTCTTCAGGTGATTTCCATTCTGTGGTCCTTATTCTGTCCTCTGGAGTGACATATATTAAGTCTAATCCTTCTCTATGAAAACTGGGGACTGTGAGTAGAAGAGGCAGTGGGTTAGAGGTCAGTGGTCTTCGGTTCTATTCCCTACTCTACTTCCTACTTGTTATAAGACCTTGAGCAAATCCTTCCCTTTCTTTGGAACTGGGCTTCTTTGAATGAAGGCACTGGAGATTAAGGCATTCTGAAAGATGTCTGCTAGATCTAAAAGTTGATGAGTCTGTGAAATACTTGAGTATTATGTTCCCTATACATCTCTTCTTCTATCCACCACAGTGTATACTAAAGTTTGGATTCACTAAGCTGTTCCCATGAAAAAGATTTAAAAAAAAAATTTCCTCACCCCAGAGATGGGGCATGAAACCTGAGGAGGGCTCAAGAAAGTGGTAGTCCATAACTATCAATAATGTGTAAATAAGTCTTGACTGACCACACATAATAAAACCAGTGGAAATGCGAATTGGCTACAGTGGAGGGGGAGGGGGGGGAGGTTGAGGAGGTGAAGGGGAAAGTAAAAACATGACTTATGTAACCATGGAAAATTTTTCTAAAAATAAAAAATTATTAAAAAAAAAAAAAAAGAAGGTGGTAGTCCATTTCCAGCAGCAGTCCCCAGGGCCCAAGAGGACAAGGAGTACAGAGATTTCCTGCTAGCCTAGAATCTACCCATTTTTTTCATCCTTCCTCCAGGCTTTAGTTGACCTTCCTCCAAAGTATGTTTCTACTGGGGTATTGACCAGCAAGCAGACTTCTCTTCATCAGCGATCATCTTTTGTATTCCTGACTTGTCTTCCTCACTCTATTCCCAGCACCCACTCTCCTCAACTTGGCACCCTAGTGCACAGTTCTCAACTTATAGCAGTGATGGAGAATCTTTTAGAGACTGAGTGCCGAAACTGTACCCTCTCTCCACATATAAGCCACCTCCTTGCCTCAGACAGGAGAGGGAGGAAACCCTCCCATTGGGCTGCTGTACAGAGAGGGTGGGTGGTGTGAAAAAATGTCCTCAGGCACTGTGGAGAGGAGAAAGGAAGCAGCCTCCTCCAGCACTTGTGCCATAGGTTCACCAACATGGACCTAGGGTAGTCATGGGCAAGCTTTTTAAAGAGGGGGGGTGGGCAAAGGAAAGGAAATGCTTATCTGTCAGTCTGTTTCTAAGGCAACTCTTTCAAAGTTCCATTGTATTGTATCCTACTCATTGTATTCATCAGATTAGTAATAATGTCATGGGGATAGAACATTTTGGGGAGCTGTATCTGGCCTGCAGGCCATAGTTTGCCCATCACTGACCTAGGGTATTCATAAACCCAGGGGGTAGGAAAAGCTGGTTAGAGGATATGGGTATTAACTGATCTTTTTCTTTTACTTCTTATGGACATAGGAAAGCATCCTAAATACTTCTGCAGCTTCCAGGATCTTCCTTCCTTCTATAGTAGATTCTTAGTCTACTTGTCTCTTTTTTCAAGACTCTTACAAAGGGACTCTGCATTCTCTCAAGCAATCAGGAATCCTGTCTCTCCATCCCTATGCAACACTGGGCTACCCCTTTGCTTCTGTGTTTGAATGGGACCTGGGTTACACACATTATGGGTGATGAGAAACTCATCATGCTGCCCTGTAACCCTGTGGTCAGGCAGGACTCAAATATCATTCACATCTATTTGCCAGAGTCTGAAAAAGCTCAAATACCTACCTATTTTTTTCCCATAGTACTATTGTAGCGATCGTGAAATCATTGCTTTAGAATTAGAAGGGATCCCAGAGGCTATTTGTCAGCCCTCTTCTCTTGTCCTTTATCTCCTGCATTTTTACAGATGAAGAAACTGAGGCCAAGACATTTAATATCCAGATCAATGTCACAAATGTAGTAAACATTGGAAAAGGGATTTGAACCCAGATCCTCTGTCCTCAGAGTCAGTATTCTTTCCTTTGTTCCCTGTCTTCCCTAAAGAGCTACCTTGTGGTTCCCCCAATGAGAAGATGCTTTAAAAAGCAAGCTATGCATAATGGTGGAGATTTGCTGTTTCAGGCATAATTTTCCCCCCATCCCACTCCGTTTTCCAGTTGTACAGAAGTGCCCATTTTACTTAGAATTTGATAATTTCAGAATAACAAAAAAGCAGGCATTTGGCACATTTCCATTCAGAGCTGAAAATCTTGGCATTGTGCGTGAGGAGCCAGTGAAGATGGAGGCACTTACATGTATTGCTCACACTAGCATGTGGGAGCTACTGGGAGTTTCTGTATATTTAAGGAGCAAGTGTGGTGATGGCCATCAGCGGATAATTAGCCTGGTGCTAACCTCCTTAATCTCTGACACATTCAGTTATTTGCAGAGCAAATAGGTAAGCCTCTAGAGTTCAACAGGGGCTCCGATGCCTTGGCTGCACTCTAGGAGGGTTCTCTGCTGTGGGCATCTCTATGTATTTCTATGAGGTCACTGCAAAGGAGAGATATTGGAGAAGCCTGGATCGTGTCTGCATTTTGCCTGTGACTTCCTGTGTGTCCTGGCTATTCTTGCATAAAGGGGCAAGTCCAGATTGCCTCACTAGAGACTTCCTGCATTTCCTACCCCATCATGGGTGGGAGTAGTCATCTCCTTAGCCTGTCTACAAGGCAGAAAAGGCTGGGTCTTTCCCACTGGCCATTCTGAGGCTCTCTCATTTCCTGCCTCATGCTTTCTTTCCAAATGTTCCTTCCTGCTGTGTCTCCTGGAGGGCGAAGATCGTAGTTCACCCACAGCCTTGGCACCAGGAGAAACAAAAGGGAAATGCCTTTCTTCCTCTGCTTTCTTTTTATTTTATCTCTGATAAATGGGCCCCAAAGTAGTTATTTCTGTTCTTTTGTTTGTTCTCCATTTTAGTCCCCACTGGTGACTTTGGTGCCAGGATTTCAAGTAGGATGCTGTGGCCTGTCAGTCTGGCAGGGAAGCCCAGAGAACGCAGGGTGCCTGGAACTTGAGCTCCTCAAGCTGGGACTACTCTCGGAGCTAAACCATGAACCTAATCCCTTCTCCCTCAGTGGAATGAGGAGTGTGGAAAGGAGGAGACTTAAGCTCCATGTGTTGGAGAATAAGGTGGTATGTGTTTGTGATTATGTTTTGCAGGAAATATTCCTTTAACTTTCAAAGGAATTTTGAAACTAAATCCTGGAGCCAATGGCAGAGGGCTAGACACCTCTTAATCCCCTTTAAGGGGACTGAAGAACCCAGTGGGTGGACTGAGATGTAGCACACCTGGCCTTCAGGCACTGGGAGCCAAAGGAGTCAGTGTTACCCTTGATACCTTAAGCGGGGAAGTGACTTTTTTCTTCTTTAAAAAAAATCCTGATCTTCTGTCTTAGAATCATTATTGAGTATTGGTTCAAAGGCAGCAGAGCAATAGGGGCTATGCAACTGGGGTTAGGTGACTTGCCTAGGGTCTCGCAGCTAGGAAGTATCCGAGGACAAATTTGAACCCAGGCCTGGCTCTCTATCCGCTGAGCCATCTAGCTGAGCCAAGAAATGAGTTTTCAAGGAGCCACAAGAGTTTGTGATGATTAAAACAATTCTGAGAAAGCCCCCAGCTACATCTCTGACATGGCATTTATCTGAGACCTCACCCCATCATCCTGGGGACATGACTGAGCTCCTGACATAACAGTTCTTTGGATAAGATGGACCTTGAAGTCCTCTAAGTCTGGTGCAATTTTTTCTCATGTTTATTGGGATGCTGCATGAATTGTAAGCACTCCCTACAAAGTGGAGTTACAGAAAGCTACATAGTCCAATTCTCCAAATGGCTGTAGTTTTCCTCCTCTAGGACATGTAATAAGAGCCAACTTTGGCTTTCCTAGCATTTAAAAGAAAATCTTACACTATAAAATTACATTTTTATTATTAATGTTATTATATTAAATCTTGTTTTTTTCATTGTCAAGCATTTATTTATTCTTCCTCACAAACTGACCTCCAAAAGAAAAAAGAAAAAATCTTTTAACAAATATGTATAATTGAAGATAGCAAATTCTCACATTGACCATGTCTAAAAATATGTCTCGCTCCTTTAGCTAGACCACTATCATTCTGTCAGGAGGTAACTGGCTGTCTTCATCATTGGTCCTCAAATTATGGTTGACAAATGTGTTGGACAGAGTTCTTAAGTCATGAAAAAGTATTTGTTTTGACAGTGCTGTTGTTATTGTATAAATTGTTCTCCTGGTTCTGTTCACTTCACTTTGCATCAGTTCATACAAGTCTTCCCAGGTTTCTCTAAAACCAACTTTTATCACTTATTACATTATAATAGTACACATCACATTCATATCCCATAAATTGTTTAATCATTCCCAAATGATGGTCATTCCATTAGTTTGCAGGCTTTTGTTGCTACAGAAAGGGCTCCTATAGGTATTTTTATATACAAAGGACCTTTTCCTCTTAGTCTTGCTCTTTCTTGAGAGACTCAATATTATAGCTGAATATAGAATCAGAGAAGGCAATAATGGCATTGAGGAGAACCCAAGTCCTAGTGGTTGGATCTGGTTAAGTCATAGAATTGCCCACTACATCTTTTTTTTTTTTTTTTTTTTTTGACCATCCCTATGATTTCCAAAGTCCTGATGAAGAAATTCCCTCTACCAATATATATGGACTACAACTTGTGGTCTTAGAAAACTGCCTCAGACAATGAGGTAGAATGACTTGCCCAGGGTCAAAAAGCCAAAATGTGTAAAAGATGGGACTTGAACCTCCATCTCAATGACTATAGTCAGTTCTCTATCCACTATTCCCTTCAGCTTCTCACTAAAACTTTATACAATAGCTATCCAAACCCATTGACCTTCTCTTGGTGGCTGGACTTTGTCACTGAGAGGTTTGAGATCACCACGAGACGTGTATGAAGCCCAGTTTTCTGCGTTCACACTGCAAGTTGTCATCTTTCTCTGAAGAAAATATAAAGAAGGACCTGCTTCTATGAAGGTGGAAGCCAAAGACAGGTAGAAACAATCCTAAAGAGATGTGGAAAACCTGAGATTGTCAATAGGTGCAAGAGCAAGAGTGGGAGGTATTAATTTAACTAATTAAAATTATTTAATTGGTTAATTTGAGATTAACATTAATTAGTTTTCTGGCACCAGTCAACATCCAACAAGCATTTATAAACCCTTACTGTGTGCCAGGCATAATGGCAAACCCTGGGGATACACAGAAAAACAATAACCATTTCTCCCTTCAAAGAGCTCAAATTTTAGTAGAGAGACAGCCTGAAAATAACCGTCTACATAAGATAGTGTGATGGAAAATAATTTCTAAGAGAAAGGACTGGATGGAGTAGGGCAGAAAGTATTCCTGCAGATGAGGCAGTTTGGCTTGAGCCTTCTTTTTTTTCTTAAACTTTTACTTTCTGTCTTAGAATTAATACTTTGTATTGGTTCCAGAGAAGAAGAGTGATAAAGGGCTAAGCAATGAGGGTAAGTGACTTGTCCAGGGACACTCAGGAAGTGTCTCAGATCATATTTGAACTCAGCACTTCCTGACTCCAAGCCTGGCTTTCTATCTACTGTGCTACCTAGCTGCCCATCAACAAGCATTTATTAAGTACCTACTTGGTATCCACCAGAACCAGGCATTTGATCAAAACAACTTATACTCAAAGGCCCCTAAGGTTTCGGGAGCAACTTCATTCCACTTTCAAATGGCTTTAATTGTTGAGAAGTTTTTCTTCATATCAAGTTTCAGTTTGCTGAGAGAGGGAATGTGGTGGGAGTTTGAGGCTAACTTTTAGCCATTTGGTCATAGTTCTTCCCTCTGGGGCTAAGCAAAACAAATCTAATCTTTTCCTCACAGGACAATCTTTCAAATACTTGAATTAATTAAGAAACATTAAGAGCCTGCTGTATGTCAAGCTCTGTCATAGCCCCAGATGAAAATGACAATATTCTTGCCTTCAAGGAGATCCCATTCTACCCACCCATCACATCCTCTCTCTCTAAATCAGCCTCAGAAATCCGAACTTAAAAAATGATAGGACCTAAGACTTAGAGATCCTCTAATGTGACAGCCTCCCTTCACTGATGAGGAGAATGAGACCCTGCAAAATTAAGTGACTTATCTAAGATTACTTAAGTGGTGGAGAGCTGAGCTGGGATTCAAATTTGGCTCCCCCAACTACAAAATCCAAGGCTCTTTCCTCTGTATGCAATTGTCTTCTCAGTCACTTTAACTGATCTTCCTAGGGCATGGCTTTGATCCCCCTTCATTGGCCTGATTATCCTCCTTTGCTTCCACCTTATTTATTTATTTGTTTGTTTGTTTGTTTGTTTGTTTGTTTATTTATTTATTTGTTCATTTATTTATTCATTCATTTATTTGTTTGTTTGTTTATTTATTTATTTGCTTACTCACTCACTCACTCACTCACTCATTCATTTATTTATTTTAAGCCCTTACCCTCTATTTTAGCATCAATTCTAAGTCAGAAAAGTGACAGGGGAAAGGCAATCGAGGTTAAATGACTTGCCCAGGGTCACTCAGCTAGGAAGTTATCTGAGGCCAGATTCCTTCCTGCCCAGGTCCTTCCTACTCCAGACCTGACCCTCTATGCTCTGTATGGACCTACTGCCCAGCATCCACTTTGTTTTGTGAATGCTTCTGCCAAAGGAATGAGTCAGAATTTGAATATGATACAACCAGGGCAGAAGACAATCAATGATCAGGCAGCAAATATTTATACATATTTATTATCTACTTGCCAGGGATTGAGCTAAGAATGGGAGATAATAAAAAAAAAAATCCAAGCCTGCCCCAGTTCTCAAGGAGCTCATATCTGAATGGAGAGATAGCCAGTAAAAGATACAGATAAAGAGTCAAAGGAAAGTTATCTCAGAAGGGAAGACTCTAGAAGCTGGGGAAGCCCTCCTGGAGAAGCTGAGATCTGAGCAGAGTCCAAGAAGAGTTTGAGGTCTAATTAGGACTTTTTTTTTTCAGATACTGGCCCAGAGAACAGGCTCAGCACTCTATGATGTTTATTCTAATCCAGGCCCTTTAGATAAAGGCATGCAAAAAATAGATGAATGAAAAACAAAGGAATTTGGGAGACATACAACTTTCTCTCGTAATCTCTTCTATACATCTCTCCTCCCCAGTGGAAACTTGGTTTTGTTTGTAACTATTCTTCTCCTAGTTCTACTCCCTTTCTCAAAGGTCCACCCTTCCCTCTTTTCTCTCCTTGTCCCCATTTCCCTGTGTGGTGATCTAAGTGCAGCTGGCTCCAATTAACCAGGGATGTTGTTTCTATGCCCCTTGGAGGAGCACCTCTTAAAACTGATAATGTTAAAGCTAGGAGGCACAATGGATAGAGTGATAGGTTTGGAGTCAGGAAGACTCATCTTCCTGCGTTCAAATCCAGCCTTAGACACTTAACTAGCTATGTGACCCTGAGCAAGTCATTTTACCCTTTTTGCCTCAGTTTCCTCATCTGTAAAATGAGTTTAAGAAGAAAATGGCCAAGCACTCCACTATCTTTGCCCAGAAAACCCCAAATGGGGTCATAAAGAGTTGGATAGTACAGAACAACCAGGGATTACCTGGGGCACAAGAAGCTTAAGTCACTTATCTAACATGATACAGACAGTATAGGTCAGAGGCTGAACTTTGTACCAAGATCTTCCTGATTCTGAAGCCAGTTTTTCATCCATTAATAGGGGGGGTATCAAACTCAACCTATCCTAGCTGCACATTGACTTAAAAAACCACAAATTCACATTGTGTATGTTGCATTTTATTTTTTACTTATCTTGTTAAAATTTACCAATTATATTTTAATCTGATTCGGATGGACTCCAGAACTTTACAGGTTGCTTGCCCAGCTTCAGGTCTTAAGTTGGACACCTCTCAGTGACTAACACAACTGCTTCTCACTTAATATCTTAGAATCATACATTGAGAGCTGGAAAGAGCTCTACAGATCAGCTAGTGCCCCCTTTACTTAACAGAGAAGGGAGTGGGGGCCTAGATCGATTGAGCCACTTGCCTTGGGTCACACAGGGTCAGTCACAAAATAGAGGATTGAAGCCCAGATCATCTTTTAAATTTTTCTCATATTCCATGCCATATTACTGTATTTGTTTCATGATTATAAGGCTCTTTAGAGCACAGAATGCCACTTATCTTGGTATCTATCCCAGAGCTTGGTACAATGTCTTCCATCTAGTAGGGGTCAAAACAAATTTACTAAATAAAATGTGTATTTCAGGTCTCCCAAGATGTTTTTTAAAATTATATTTTCCCCAATTACATATAGAGATTCTTTTGAATAATAGTTTTCTGACATTTTGCAATCCATGCAATCTCTCCCTCCTTCCACTTCCCCTCTCCAATGTGTAAGGGTTAAAAGGGTTACATTTTTACATATTTAGTCCAACCTTTAATTTTTAACTCTTTCAAATGGCAGGTGATATGATATAGGTTACACATATACTATCATGCAATATATACTTCCATGTCCATCATGTGAAAGAAGACAGATGTTGCTTACACAAGAAAAATTCATGATGGAAATAAAGTGAAAAAATGTTATGTTTCCAGCTGCGTTTAGACTCATTCAGCTCCTTCTATGGAGGGTGGATAGTCTTTTTCGGATTCATTGAACACTAACTTGCTGAGGTCATTTACCTCAAGTCTATTCCATTGATCCTCCCTTCTTTCTCTACGCCAGTTCCAGATTGTTTTGATGATCACTGCTTTTAATACAGTTTAAAGTCTGGTACTGCTAGGCCACCTTCCTTCATATTTTTTTTTTCATTAGTTTCCATGATATTTTTGATCTTTTGTTCTTCCAGATGAATTTTATTATTTTTTCTAATTCTATAAAACAGTTTTTTGGTAGTTTGATAGGTATGGCACTGAATAAGTAAATTAATTTAGGTAGAATTGTCCTTTTTATTGTTAGCTCGTCCTACCCATGAGCAATGAATGTTTTTCAAATTGTTTAGATCTAGTTTTATTTGTATGAAAAGTATTTTGTAGTTGTGTTCATATAATTCCTGTGTTTTTCTTGGCAAAAAGATTCTCAAATATTTTATATTGTCTAGAGTGATTTTAAATGGATTTTCACTTTCTAAGTCTTACTGCTGATTTTTGTTGAAAATATATAGAAATGCTAATGATTTGTGTGGGTTTATTTCGTACCTTGCAACTTTGCTGAAGTTATTAATTATTTCCACTAGTTTTTTAGTTGATTTTCTAGGATTCTCTCTCTCTTTTTTTTAAACCCTTATGTAAGTGTAGATCCTTGATTTACCCCAATTCCACACTTATACTTATCTTCCATCTTGGAGTCAATACCAGGTATTGGCTCCAAGGCAGAAGAGTGGTAAGGGCTAGGCAATGGTGGTTAAGTGACTTGCCTAGGGTCACACAGCTGTCTGAGGTCAGATTTGAACCTAGGACCTCCAATCTCTAGGCCTGGCTCTCAATCCACTGAGCTACCCAGCTGCCCCCTAGGATTCTCTTAATATTCCACTATATCATCTGCAAAGAGTCTCTTCATTGCCTACTTTAATTCCTTCAATTTTTTTTTCTTCTCCAGTTGCTACTGCTAGCATTTTTAGTACAATACTAAATAATAAAGATGATCATGGGCATCCCTGCTTCATTCCTGATCTTACTGAGAAGGCTTCTAACTCATCCCCATTGCAGATGATACTTGCTGATGGTTTTAAATAAGCACTATTTATTTGGATAGCCTTTTTTTTTTTTTTTTTAACAACCCTTAGCTTCAGTCTTTGAGTCAATACTGTGTATTGGATCTAAGACAGAATAACGGTAAGGGCTAGGCAATAGAGGTTAAGTGACTTGCCCAGGGTCACAAACCTAGGAAGTGTCTGAGGTCACATTTGAACCCAGGACCTCCAATCTCTGGGCCTGGCTCTCATTGAGCTACCCAGCTGTTCCCAATCAAAATACTTTTTTTTTTTTTTTTTTAATTTAAACCCTTACCTTCGTCTTGGAGTCAATACTGTGTATTGGTTCCAAGGCAGAAGAGTGGTAAGGGTAGGCAATGGGGGTCAAGTGACTTGCCCAGGGTCACACAGCTAGTCTGATGCCAGAGTGGATAGCCTTTTTGGACCTGGAGTAGATTTGAATTGTGGCATTGCCGATAATAGTTCCAACGTGGTTTTGATCGTGATTAATACAGCTCTGAATGAATAGCACCCACAGATCTCCTAAGAAAGTGGATTCTCTTAAGACCTCGAGTTCTCTGAGAAACTGAGCACAACTGCTGCCAACGTGGACCCACGGCGGCTACGGACAATCCCGGGGAACGATGGGTGCAGATGGTCCCTCGCTAGACTGCAAACCTGCAGAAAGCAACGGTCGGCAGAACCACACAAATGACTCTCTAAGTGGTAGCACAAAAAATTGGGGGCGGGGAGGAGTGGGAGCATCAATTAGGTCATTCATTTTGACTGGCCCACTTGGAAATATATTATTTTGGCCTGAAATGCTATTGTCTCACGATTACAACCTCCCCTTTAGAGGCAGCCATCTGAGGTTTGTATGGGGGTATTGTTAGCGCGGGGTAATTAGAGAGGGCTGAATGTAGCTGAAGGGCTCGGGGTGGGGGTGGAGTTGGAACTCAAGCCCCTGATTTGCAGCCCATTCTCGGACGGAAGAAGCCCGGCAGTCTACTATGGGTTGGCTTGAACGTTTTCACCCAGGCTTCCTCGCTCAGAATGAAAATAGATGGTTTAATAAAAACGGCAGATTCAATTTCAAACAAGTGGCTCAACTACGGCTGAGGAGCCCGGGAGGTGGAACCGCAGCTTGCGGCAGGGTTCCAGGAGCCCCGAGGTGAAATCTACCTCCCGGTGGATCCATTTCCCAGGGAGCCCATTTCGGGCGGGCTTTTGAAAAGAGAGCGATCTCGAGGTCTTCCTATTGAATTTTTTATTGCGGCATAAACCAGGATGCTAAATTGAATTAGCAGAATGTAATTACAAAGCAGAAGAGCATTTTAAAGGGAGGACAATAAGGCATCAGGCTCTGGCTGGCTGTAGGTGAGAGGGCTGGGATCTTTGCCGGAGGTTAACTTGTGGGCTGGGACAGCTGACATTCTGAATAGGTGCTGGGCGGTGGGAGGTGCCGGAGGGTGGTTCTATGGGCTCCCCAGAGGTTTGTCGGAGGCCGGAGGGCTCCCCTTTTGTCTTCTCTTCTCCGGGGCTGAAGCAGCTCTACAGACCGGGCTCAGTGTTTAGAAACACCCTTCCCTCCCACTCGCCCCCTTCAGCCAACGGGGTCTGATTGTTATTTGAATTGAAGAGATCAGAGGTTAAGTGAAAGATCAGACTTCCAGGGTCGGAGGGAAAAAAAAGAAATACAACTCAACCCAACCCCTTTGGAACATATTCTGTCCTCTGGGAGCATGCAGACAAAGCCCCTAAGTACAGATGGGGGGATGGTCTATGTGCTGCACCGGTCTTTTCTGTCACCATATGAACTGATTGATTTCCCCCCCTTCAAATTAGATGAGCTGCTTTGCAGGGAACTAGATGGAATTCAATCATTCATCTTGGACTTTTGTCTAGTCGGAGATCTGATGGAAGATTCTAAGAATCGAGTTCTGCCTTCTTTCCTGAGAAGCTTCCTAAGGTAGAGAAATACTTATTAAGCACTTTATGCCAGGATGATGCTAATATAACAGAACAGAAGTGAAAAGAACAACAGCCCCTGCCATCCAGGAGTTTCCATCCTAATTGGGAAAGATGATCCAAAAGGGAGCCGAAAGGGGGAGAGATGCAACCGGTGAGGAAAGACCGAGGAAAGATGGAAAAGTAATGAGCTGAGCTGGTTTGAAGTGAGGATGAGTGGCATGGATCCTTCCTCAAATGGAGGTTCTGGAGAGAAACTCACCAATCAGAGGGGGAGCTATAAGGGTGGTTGGGTTACCAGTGTCTTCATGAATGGCTCAATCTCTCCATGCCTTGATTTCCCTGCTTTCCAGGGAGGAGAATAAAGCCTTACACAAAAACATAATGAAGTATGTAGTAGAAAGAACACTGAACTGTGTGACCCTGGGCAAGTCACTTAACCCCCTTTGCCTACCCCAGTGGTTTCCAAACTTTTTTGGCTTACTGCCCCCTTTCCAGAAAAAAAAAATATTACTTAGCCTCCTGGAAATTAATTAAAAAAATTTTTAATAGCAATTAATAGGAAAGATAAATGAACCTATGGCCATCACCGATGCCCTGGATCGCTGCAGCACCCACCAGGGGGCAGTAGCACCCACTTTGGGAATCACTGGTCTAGCCCTTTATTGCTCTTCTGCCTTGGAACTAATATACAATAGTATTCTAAGATGGAAGGAAGGGTTGAAAAAAAAAAGGGAAGACCATTGGAATTGGACTGGCTGTCTCCCATGCCAGGAATGCTCTCTCCCTACTTCTCCTTTGAATTTTTGCTTCCCTGGCTTCTTTCAAGACTCAGTTTAAATCCCATCTTTCTAATCCCAAGGCCAGTGATAGCCAGTAGGAGTATCAGGCCCCACCGCATATTGAGTGCTGTGCCCCCACTATGAGTGCTGGGTGCACCCTGCCCCCCCTTACCCCACACAGGGGAGGGAGAAAGCACTCCCTTTGGGTACTGGACAGAGGGATAAGGGATGTGAAAAAATGTCCTCAGGCACAGCGGAGAGGGGGAAGGGAGCAGCTCTGCAGGAGTCCCTCTGCTTTTCTAGTAATGATCTGGGGGTGGGGAGGGAAAGGAGGGCAGCTAAGTGCCCACAGAGAGAGCTCTGTGTGCCATCTTTGGCCCCCTTGTCATACATTTGCCATCACTACCCTAGGCTTACCTTCCCTCTACTCTATATATCATCCTTATTTCCAGGTTGTCTCCCCAATTAGAATGTGAGCTCCTCGAGGGATTATTTTCCCCTTTCTTTGTGTCATTGCCACATAATAAAGACTTGTTAACTAAATGATTGGACACTGAGTTGGAAATCTCAGAAGTCTTTGCTGTACTGCCAGTTAGATGCATGGCCATTGCTGAGGCACTTTTTGCCTCCCTTGGCCTCAGTTTCCTCATTCTATAAAATGAAGGACTTAGACTAGATGATCTTTAAAGACCCTCCCAACTCTGAGGTACTGTTTAATTCAGTTTAACCCATACTTACACAATATTTACTCTATGTAATGTGCTGTGATTGACCCTGTACTAGCTATGACCTTGGAAAAGTCATTTAATCTCTTAGCCTCAGTTTTCTCCACTACAAATGAGAATAATAATGTACCTACTTCCCAGAGTTTTTGTGAGGATCAAATGAGATAACATACAGATAGCACTGGAAAATAATTTTGTTGTTGTGATCATACCTAACTATGACCCTATTTGGGGTTTTCTTGGCAAAGATACTAGAGTAGCTTGCCTTTTACTTCTCCAGCTCATTTTATAGTTGAGGAAACTGAGGCAAACAGGATTAAATGACTTACCCAGGGTCACATAGCTAGTAAGTGTCTGAGGCTAGATTTGGACTCAGATCTTCCTGACTTCAGGCCTGGTACTCTATTCACTGCACCAGGTTGCCCAATTATTATTGGGCAGTTGCCAATTATTGTCAAATGTTGTCCAATTATTATATTACAAAGATAAAAACCAATCTAGGAAAGGTAATAAGACAAATAATCAGTCAATGAGCATTTATTAAACTCCTATAATGTGATGGGCACTATGTTAAATACTAGGGATATAAGGAGTCTTCATTAACCTCAACATAACAGTGGCTCAAAGACCATTTCATGAGATTCTCCTTTTTTGGTAGAGGTTGATGGCTCTCAGCATGGGTGAGAATCTGGGAGAAGAAAGGAAGACCATGGTCTTCTGGCTTCCAGTGTCAAAAAAGACATATTTCTAGATTCTCTTTATGTCCTGGAAGGGAGAGAAAGATTCTGGAAAGAAGCCTAAATGTAGGGGAGTCGACATTTGTCTCGTCCCTGTCCCCAGTTTACCACATTAGAGACTTCAGGGTGAGATCTGGGACTCTCCCTTTTGGTGGAGCTGAGCTATTTATCTCCTGATGGATGAGCTACTTCCCTCTCTGTACCATTTACTATGTTCTTATTTGTATGCCTTCTCTGATTTCTGCTTGCCATTTTATTGTATAAGTGGGTTTATTCGTTATTTCCCCTGAGTGTGTGTATGTGCTTTTAAAACTCTTTTCTGTCTTAGTATCAATTCTAAGACAGAAAAGTGACAAAGGTTAGGCAATTGGGGTTAAGTGACTTGTCCAGGTTCACAAAGGAATTGGTATTTATTCAATTCCTTGGCGACTAAACCTTTTAATATTCACCCTTCCAAAACCCCTTTTTACCCCTAACATTTGTCAAAAAACAGGGACATTGTCAAATCAAAATGCACCAATAAAACATTTTAAAAAGAGATAATAGGCATATTTAGAAGGTGTATATGAATGTAAGATGTTATCCTTTTGCACCAAGACATCCATTCTTCTCCCATAGATTCAAATCAACCAATAAACAAGCATTTATTTGACTGAGCTCTCTTCCTGCTTGCCTATGAAATGTCTGAGGCTAGTAATTAAGTTTGATTTTAAAAAAATGGCGCTCCTATCTGTTCCATAACCTGCTCTTGATTCATTGTGAGAATGAAGATGAGCCTGGGAGGGTTTTCTTTTGTTTTTGTTCAGTTGCTGTTCACTCTGGTCTGGGTCTGACTCTTCCTGATCCTATTTGGGGTTTTCTTGGCAAAGATACCCAAGATGTTTTGCCATTTCCTTCTCCAGGTCATTTTTGTAGATGAAGAAATGGAGGCAAACAGGGTTAAGTGACTTTCCCACAGTCACACAACTAGTAAATGTCAGAGGCTGGATTTGAACTCAGGAAAATGTGTCTTCTAACTCTTGGGTCCAGTACTCTGTCTACTGTACCATCTAGCTGCCAGGAAGTGGCTTCTAACTAGCCCTTTTTTTGCCTGATTCTTTCTGACTGTTAGAATCTTCTGCCAGCCCTCCAATTCTACTCAAGTCTGTGGCTGTTAGCTCATTTCCATGGCTGTGCTTACATCTAGTGACTCTTTTCTGACTTGACACTTCGGTCCCTCGACTTTCACAATAACACATGCTTCCTGGTTTGGCTCTGGAGCCAGAGACTGAAGGAAGAGTTTCTGAATCCTGGAAGGTAATATATGATTATTGCCCTCAGCCATGACCTTTATCTTAACAAGTCGAGAGAAGAATGACT
Organism: Gracilinanus agilis; assembly: GCF_016433145.1. NCBI lineage: Eukaryota > Metazoa > Chordata > Mammalia > Didelphimorphia > Didelphidae > Gracilinanus > Gracilinanus agilis. The sequence goes on along the minus strand of NC_058130.1, from coordinate 38,269,782 downwards.
CAGTGTCCCTTCAACCGCAATCTCTGTTTGGCATTTCACATTCTTGATAACCTGCTCCCTTCTGACCTTTCCAGACTTCTTAACACTTGCCTAGCGATGCTAGTCTACGTGAGGTTCTTCTCAAATGCTCTCCCTCTTCCATTTCCATGCTTTTGTAGTGACTCTGTCCCATGCCTGAAATAATCTTCTTCCTCTCTCTGTCTCAGAGCTTCCTTGCTTTTCTTCAAGACAGTTTAGATCCCATCTTCTATAAGAGCCTTTCTTAGGCTGCCAGGACCTTCTGAGATTTCCATCTAGGTATTTTCTCTCTCTTAATTTTGTTGTTGTTCAGTCTGGATCCGACTCTTCCTGACCCCATGTGGAATTTTCTTAGCAGAGGTACTGGAGGGGTTGGCCATTTCCTTCTCCAGTTGATTTTACAGATGAGGAAACTGAGGCGAACGGGGGAAAGTGACTTGTTTAGGGTCATATAATGAGTAAGTGTCTGAGGACAGATTTGAACTCAAGAAGATGAGTCTTCTTGACTTCAGGCCCTATATACCCTATCCACTGTGCCTCTTTGTGTACTATCCCATAAATAATCCTTATTTGTGTCTACTCTTTCTACCAATGAGGAATGTATTTGTTGGATGGTATGCCCCTGTTTTATGGGGGAATTATCCAGTTACTTTTTTTCTTTTTTTTGCCTTTCATCTTAGAATCAATATTGTATATTGGTTCTAAGGCAGAAGAGCAACAAAGACTAGGCAATGGGGGTTAAGTGACTTGCCCAGGATCACACAGTGAGGAAGTGTCTGTGGTCAGATTTGAGCTCAGAACCTCCTGTCCCCAGGTCTGGTTCTCTATCTACTTGATTCACCTCACTGTCCTCATCCATTACTACTTTCTAAAGCCATGTTGCTTCATTAAATACCTTTTTAAAAAAATAATGTTGCCCTCTGGCAGACTCGCAAAATTTAATGTACTGTTGGGTTCTCATGAGCTATCATTGTGATCCCACAGAGCATCTTGAACTTAGGGTGGTGTTAGCTTCTACAGGCATCCACATGTAAGAGGCGTCTAATCTTAGCCTTAAGAATAGATAATAAAACCTGGTTCCCTTCTTTTGGTAGAGAAGTGGTTGATTTTGCATGTAAAATATAGAATATACTGTACTTTCAGATTTAGTCACTCTTCTCTTGGTTTTGCTAAATGTTTTTCTTTGTTACAAGAAAGAGCCGATTGAAGGGAGGGGAGGATACCCAGAAATGTCTGAAATGTAAACACCAAGGACATCAATAAAATATTTTTAAAATTAAATTAAGGAGTTGGATTATGTGATCTCCAGTGTTCCATCCAGCTCTAAATCTTTGATCCTATTAATATTTATCTCTAGATAGCAAAGCTAGTGATAGTTTGCAGATGAAACCTTCAACTGAAAAGTCACTCAAGAGAGAGTAACTGCAAAATGATGCTGTTACTTCTCTTTCTAGGGTGGAAACTGTAACCTCTTTCATACCCAAATGACTTATTAACCAGAAGGAAACAACAGAAAAAATTCTCACGTTCTTGTCTTGAGAGTGAAGAGAGGTTAATTCAGGAATATTTCTGTAATGGAAGCCACATTTTTGGAAAGCTAAGGAATAAATCAAAAAGTCATGTCTCTCTTCCTTCAGGATTTGCACTATTCTTTTGGTGATGTATAGTAAAGTATAGGTATCTGGATGTCTGCCTTGGTAGGTCTGGATATAGAGATAGATGGTTCTTGATACCTGCAACTGGATCACCAAAGAAGGACTTAACAGGTAGGGACAGCTAAGTGGCTCAGTAGAGAGCCAGGCCTAGAAATGGATGGTCTTGGGTGCAAATCTGATTCCTAGCTGCATGATCCTGGGCAAATCATGTAACCCCAGTTGCCTAGTTCTTACTGCTTTTCCATCTTAGAATTAATATTTGGTATTGATTCTAAGACAGAAGGTAAGGGTTTAAAAATATATATATATATTATATCTATATAGCTTTCAGTTTTCTCCCTCCTAAAGCCCCTTTCCCATCCACGAGAAGGCATGCAATATAATATCAATTGTATTTTGTTAAATCATGTAAAATGTTTGTAAAGTAGGTAGCATTTTTTTTTTATCATGAGTCCTGGAATTTTCTTGGATCATTATATTGCTCAGAGTAACTAAATCATTCATAGTGGATCATCATACAATATTGCTGATGCTATGTATAATGTTCTTCTGGTTCTGTTCACTTCACTTTGCATCAATTCATATAGGTCTTCCTAGGTTTTTCTGAAACCATTATTATAGTACAACTGTATTTAATATAATGAGGCAGCTAGGTGGCATAGTGGATGGAGTGCTGGACTTGGAATCAGGAAAACTCATCTTTTTGAATTCAAATCTAGCCTCAGATACTTCCTAGATGTGTGATCCTGAGAAAGTCATTTCTCCCTGTTTGCCTTCATTTTATCATCTATAAAAGGAGTTAGAGAAGGAAATGGCAAATTACTCCAATATCTCTGCCAAGAAAACTCCAAATGGGACCATGAAGAGTCAGACACTATTGAAAAATAACCGAACAACAACACTCACAATTTAATATAACATTAAAACTGGAATTTGATGCAACTCACATGGCTCTATCCTGCTTCTCCAACCTTATTTCACGTTATTCCCTTTCTGTACTACTCGCTGTGCCCTGGACTTCATCTCTAGGCTCCATGCCTTAGCATTGTCTATTCTCCATTCCTAGAATGCCCTCCTTACTCCCTGCTGCCACGTAGATTCTTTAACTTCTTTTAAGGCTCAGCTCAGGTACCAGCTCCTATGTCCAAATCCCCTTAAGTTTTAGAATTCTCTCTGTGTTTGTCACTCACTTGTGCCATGTAGCATCCTCTAGTAGAATGCAAGTTCCTTGAAGGCAGGCACTGTTTTTAATTTTTTGCCTTTGTATCCCTCTTCCAGTTCCTGGCAGAAAGTTCATGCTTTAAGAAATGCCCATTTTAGGAGAAAATACAGGTACAAAAATATTCATAGCTACGCTCTTTGTGGTGGCAAAAAACTGGAAAATGAGGGGGTATCCATCGACTGGGGAATGGCTGAACAAATTGTGGTGTCTGATAGTGATGGAATACTATTGTGCTGAAAGGAATAATGAACTGGAGGAATTCCATGTGAACTGTAACAACCTCCAGGAATTGATGCAGAATGAAAGGAGCAGAACCAGGAGAACATTGTACACAGAGACGGATACACTTTGGCACAATTGAACTTAATGGACTTCTCTACTAGCAGCAATGCCAAGATCTAGTACAATTCTGAGGGACTTATAAAAAAAAAATGCTATCCACACCCAGAGAAAGAACTGTGGGAGTAGAAATGCAGAAGAAAAACAAATGATTGATCACATGGTTCAATGAGGATATTATTAGGGATGTTGACTATAAATGATCACTCTATTACAAATATTGATAATATGAAAATAGGTTTTGAACTGTGATACATGTAAAACCCAGTGGAATAGCTTGTTGGCTATAGGAGGGGGGAGAGAGAAGGGGAGGGAAAGAACATGAATCATGTAACCATGGAAAAATATTCTAAAATAATTAAATAAAAATGAAAAACGAAAAAACAAACAAAAAAAGAAATGCCCATTTTATTCAATTGAATTTTCTTAGAGTAAATGTATAGTACAGTCATTCACACACAGACACTCATGAATGCTGTATGTACAGTCTGGTTTTCTTTTCCTATAAAGAAAACAATCAGAATGGAGCACCTTGAAATGTTTAGTGGAGGTGCCATCTAGTCATGCATTTATCTCCATCTTTGTTTCTTGACAGAACCTCTGTGACTGAATATTCATCCATTTTGATGCCCAAATTAAATGCTACACTGAGGAGCCATGAGCAGCAATGGCTGCCTCGGTTAAATAATGAATTGCACTCAAATAATTCATTTGGGCGTTTATGTGGGAGTTGAGACAGATTTGATGAATGTGATAAAAAAAAAAAAGTGATTTCACTCAGGCAGAGTACTAGAGGGGCAAAATTTTAGGCAGCATCTGGTCTGTTTGCCACAAGTCAAATTGGCAATTTTGGGGGAGACCCATAATGTCCAGTGTAAGGTGCCCAGTCCCAGAAAGCCAGCTCCTCTTCTGTTTATGAAACATGAGTGAAAGTAGTATCTCTAACAGGGGGAGCCCCCAAATTCTTGACTGGCTTCCTGCTGTTGTTACCATGGCAAATCTGGCTCATTGGAGGAACCTGCAGCAGGAATATTCATGTCAAGTGAATTCATTGAGACCTGGTCAGGAAAACCAGCTCCTCTCTTTGGGAAACTGTTCAGCTTTTGCGCTCTGGATGGGTTATCCCTACTGGCTTTGGGCATGAACCCTAGAAGCCAGAGGGAATGCTGGATTAGCAGTCCAGAGACCTAGTCTCCATCACTCACTCAATGGAGAAGCATTTATTAAGGGTCTCATATGTGCCATGCACTGTGTCAGGCCCTGGGGACTTAAATACAAAGAATGAAATAATTCTTCCTCTCAAGTAGTTTGTATTTAACTGTGGAGGATCGAATCTGAATATTTCCTCTGCCACAAATTTGCTTTGTGATCTTGAGCTGGTTACTTTAGACCCCTGTGCCTCAGTTTCTTTACCTGTTAAAAAATGTGGGAGGTAGAATGAGAAGATCTCTAAGGTCCCTTGCAATTCTAATATTCTATAATTTGAAAGGCTACTTGCATTTTGGGTTGTTGTTCCCATTTGGAACAGCACGATGGGGTTTTTATTTCTCCCTGTATTATAAAACTACATATTGTTTCCCAGGGGGATTGCAAACTCCTTGAAGGCTCCCCTCGTCTTGGAAACTGTATGGAGCCTAGTCCTGGGCTCTCTGCCCAAGGCATGCTCCTAGAAGACTTGCTGAATTAATGGCTCGAAATGGAACGGATTCCTTCTGTTAAAAGAAGGGCACAATAGGTTGGAGGTGACTGAGAAATTGAAGAATGGGATTAAGTAATCCGTGTTCTTGCCAGCAGGGTAAGAATTCTCAGAATGCCACCCTCCCCATTCCAAAGAGTTAGGGGGAAAGCCAGGCTGATGTTCACCTCTCTCCTCCCTGTGGAGTTCCTAATTTGGCACGGTTCTGTTATTCCCATCAGGGCTACAGAATGCTCCCTTTTTCATTCCAGGAGCCTTTTTTGGGGGGGCTTAAAAAATTAAAAGGGTAATTCAATAGGGCAATCACAGAAAGCCAGTCACCAGACCTAGCAGTCTGGCATGGCACTCTGTAGTCACTGGGCAGCCATTTGACCTGGGAGGTTTATATTGGAATGACTCGATAATATCCTTGGGAAAAGGAACTTGAACAGGAAGGGATTTGAGGGTCCTTCTGGTCCAGCTGCCTCACTTTGCAGACGAAGGGACTGAGGTCTCAGGAAAATGAAGAGAGCTCAAGGTCATCGAGCCAAGGAATGTCAGAATCAGGTCTAGAATTCGGGCATCCCGATTGCCCCTTCTGGAGACTTTCTTTCCTTGAGTTGAGTAAGAAAAGATTCCTGCCCCTCTCCCCGACACCCAGATCCTGTCTTTAGAAGCTCCGATATTGGCTTTCTCAAGATCAAGTCTCTATGAATTCACTTCATGTGAATTTTCCTATTTTGGATTCCTTTGATGAGCAGAATTTGCCATGGTAACAACAGCAGCAGAAGGCATCCACGTAATAGTTTGGGGCTCTGTTCTCCGAGACGCTGCTCTCATTAGTACAGTGTATGAGTGGGGAGAAAGCTTCACGGCGCTGAGCCGAGGAGCAGCCCTATTTCCCCTTCACCCCTTGCCCCCAGCTTGGAGAGGGGGATTTAGCTCCTCCGAAAGGGTGGCTGTGACTGCTCCAAGGTCAACCCGATGGTAAATTATAGAGCTACGTGTAGTTTTCTATTATTATTATTATTATTATTATTATTATTATTATTAATTTTAAACCCTTAACTTCTGTGTATTGACTTATAGGTGGAAGATTGGTAAGGGTAGGCAATGGGGGTCAAGTGACTTGCCCAGGGTCACACAGCTGGGAAGTGTCTGAGGCCGGATTTGAACCTAGGACCTCCAGTCTCTAGGCCTGGCTCTCAATCCACTGAGCTACCCAGCTGTCCCCTACGTATGTATTTTTTAATCTTATCTTCTGTCTTAGAATCAATACTGTGTGCTGGTTCCGAGGCAGAAGAGCGGTAAGGGCTAGGCAATGAGAGCCACATAGCTTAGAAGTGTCAGAGGCCAGATTTGAACCTACGGTATCCTGTCTCTAGGTCTGCCTCTCAATTCACTGAACCAGCTAGCTGACCCAGTCCTATTCTATTCTATTAAGCACCTATCATGCTTGGTGTCCCAAAACAACACACACACACACATACACCCCAATTCCTGCCTTTAAGTAGTTCCTATTCTAATGGGGGGAAATAATATGTATACAGATAAGGGAATTTGTGTGTGTATAAATATAAAACATATATATATATATATGATATTTATAAAGAGGGAGAGAGAAAAATTCCTCATATATGTGTATATATATTACATATAAATACACAATAATTTCAGGGGAAGAAAAGATCACTAAAAAGTAAAGTGAGGTAGAAGTTCCAACAGACAATGATGAGTAGGGAAAGCATTCCAGGCACCAGGGATAGCTTGTACAAAAACGTGGAGGTGGGAAATGTATTATCAACCAAATTCAAACTTACCCCCCCCCCCCAGTCTCCAGTAAGATTCCTTTTTCCAGTTTGAGAAGAGGTAGTTCTGGGTTTGAATCTTATCATTTATCTTTGCTAAGGGTGTTTGAATTACAGACTAAAAGGGAAGACTTGGAGATGATTTAGTTTCCAGCCTGTAATATTGGAGTCAGCTCAGATTGGCTTGGGAAAGCTAGATAAATTTCAGTGTAAGCATTTATGGGAAAAGGGCAAATGCAGCAATCAGGTTTGATTGATTGTGTTGTTGATTGTCTAGGCTTAAGAAAGTGATGGAGAAAGTGTTAATGGAGACTAAGCTTAAAAGTATGTAGTGGGTGAATAATTTTTTCCCAGAGTTCATTGTTAAATATTTACTAGTATATCCCTAGTTCAAGTTTCCTGTTTTATAAATGAGGAAACTGAGACTCAGGTTGGTTAATGGACTTGTCCAAGCCATCTCTTCTTGAGGAGGGGGAATATGTAGGCAAATCATATGTATTATATTATTATTATGTTACATATTATATTATATTATATATTTAGAATTTGAACCCAGGTCCTCTGACTTTAGAGTCTGTAATTTTCCTGTTGTGCTCTCTCTCTCTCATTTAATTTCTCTGAGTTTTGGCTTCCTCTCTAAAAAAAATGGGAATATCCAGTTAACTTTGACTTATATGGTTATGAGAAAAATACTTTGAAAAGCTTTTAGTGCTATGATGATGTGAGTCATTCTTATGCCAACTCTTTGTTCTCATCATCTATGGAATAATTTTATAAATCATTCCATTTTGGGGGTGACATATTGTTCTTTCAACTCAAGTGCTACAATTCCAAATCTGTTTGATGTTTGTTCTATTTATTCAGGTTTCCCTGGGCTTGTGGGGTGATTCTAGTTATTAATAAAGAAGAAGATCCCGTCGGCTTGCCCAGTTGGCATTTTTCCATGTGGGAACATTGGAGAATTGGCTTCTGGGAGAATCATGATGATGTTCAAAGAAGGTGACTTAGAGAAACTGGGAGACATTTGTAGATATTCTATGACTGGTCCTGGTTGGCTAAGCATGCGATTGGAAGAAGCCAAAATTGTTTAAGTCTTCAGAAGGTCCAGTTTGGCTTTGGCTGTCCATTCAATTAAGGGAGTTGAGTGATGCTTTCATCTGGTCCACATGTGCTATAAAGAGAAAAGCCTCAGGGTCTTCTTTCTCTCTAAAGCCATATGACCCTGCAGAGGGCTTTGTCCTTCTTTTTTTAGTTCATTCTTTCCTATTTTAGGTTCACAATGGTCTCAGACCTTGGTTGGGAGAGTGAACCAATGGAATCTAGGCTGGATTTTATAGGCAGAGCACCACTGATGTACCTAGGAGCAAAGAGAACAATCTTTGGGAGGGATTTTTGGGATATCTGCCCAGCAGATAGTCATTGTGTTTGGACCAATGCTAAGTGGGAACTGAGACCAATTTTGAACCTACTCCTTTACGAAACAACCTAGGTGGTACCGTAGTGCCTGAAGTCAGAAAGATCTGAACTCATATCTAGACTCATATATTTACTAACTCTATGATCCCTAGGCAAGACACTTAGTCTCTGTTTGCCTCAGTTTCTTCAATGGTAAAATGGGAGCAATAACAGCATGTACCTTTCAGGGTAACTGTGAGGATCAAATGAGAAAGTGACTTACTCAGGGTCACACATTACTGATTTCCATTCCTGACTCACCAACTACCTATTGGACACAATAAAGACATTTTAAGTAGCATATCCCAGAGAGAACTTATTATCGTTCTTTCTTTCCATCCCCATTTTGCATTTTCCTACTGCTGTGAAGTAGTCTCCATCTTTTCAGTTCTATATATAGCATCTCTCAAATATGTCCTCTCCTCTTTGCTACCATCATTTAAAAAATTATTTCTTCTTTTTCATTTCTTCTTATTACTCCTTTCCTATAACTGCAACAACTTCCTACTTGGTGTCCTTGACTCAACTTTCTCCCCCCTCCAATCCATCTTTCACACAGTCATCAAAGTAATTGTCCTATAGAGCAGATCTCATCTTGTCGCTATCCCAAAAAAGGATTCTCTATTAGTTACCTCTAGAATCAGATAGAATAAATTCTTCTGTTTGAATGTTAACCCTCTTTACTACCTGGACCATTCAGCTCTTGCCTTTCCAGTTACCTCATACATAATTTCCCTCTTCGTACTCCAAAAACTAGTTACATTGGTCTACTCAATTTAATCTCCCGTCTCCTGATGTTCCAATTCTTTGAGTGGTAGACCAGAATACACATAGCCCTTGAGGAAGGGCAAGGCAGGAAGCCCAAGAATGGCAATGCTGCGGTGGAAGATGCCCATATCTAGGCATAGTCCATTAGTTGTACTCTAGCTAGAACAAGTCGGAATGGAGGAAGTGGGATTCTCTTGATTATACTCATTACATTGGACTACACCAAGCAACATCCTTGGTGAAAACCATTCGGAATGAAGGAGGCAAAAGAGGAAAGAGATCAGGATGGTGAGGGGACCAGAAGCCATGCCATAAGAGGATTGACTGAAGCAGCTGAAAGGAAAACATGGAGTACTGAAAAATTTACCTAAAATAGTCAGTGGAAGCAGCTAGGTGACTCAGTGAATAAAGCATTGGACCTAGAGTTCTGAAGACCTGAGTTCAAATCTGTCCTCAGACACTTACTGGCTGCATAACTTTGGGCAAGTCACTTAATCCTGTTTGCCTCAATCTTCAAGTCTGTAAAAGGAGCTGGAGAAGGAAATGGCAAGCCACTTCAGTGTCTCTGCCAAGAAAACCCCAGAAATGGGAGCATGAAGAATTGGACCCAAATGAAAAACGACTGAACAACAACAAATAGCCAGTGGACCTAAGCTGTGTTCTTCACTACCAATGTGAGCTTTCAATGGGTCTATAAAATGAGGGAAATTGAACTAGGTCAGATGTTCTTAACCTGGGACTATAAACTTGTTTAAAAAATAGATAGAGGGGGGCAGCTGGGTAGCTCAGTGGATTGAGAGCCAGGCCTAGAGACAGGAGGTCCTGGGTTCAAATGTGGCCTCAGACACTTCCCAGCTGTGTGACCCTGGGCAAGTCACTTGACCCTCATTGCCTACCCTTACCACTCTTCTGCCTTGGAGACAATACATAGTATTGACTCCAAGATGGAAAGTAAGGGTTTAAAAAAATAGATAGATAGATAGATAGATAGATAGATAGATAGATAGATAGATAGATAGATGGATGGATAGATAGATAGATAGATAGATGAATGGATAGATAGATGGATAAATGGATAGACAGATGGATACATAGATAGAGAGATAAAGAGATAGATAGATAAACTATTTCATTAATGGATTTCCTTTGTAATCCTATGTACTTAAAAACTTTTTTAAGACATTATTCTTAGAAGGGTTCCATAGGCTTCACCTGACCCCTAGAGAGACACATGTAGGTGAGGGCAATGCTAAAGCTGGCTCCAAATGGAAAGCCAATTATCAAATTTTCTGTATCAGTATTTTCACCAAGGGAACTATCAAATCAGAGTCTGGTTTATTGTTTTGCAGATTACCTGGACTTAAGAAAGTGATGGAGAAAGTGTTAATAAAGCAGATTATACTTAAAAGTCCGTTGTATATACTTTTTCCTCCCAGGAAAGCTGGTTGTTAAACATTTACCCACACAACTAGCAACTGGGAAAAGGTTAAGAATCCTTAGACTAGATAATATCTAAGATATCTCTCACCTCTAAATCTTATGATCCTGTAAATTAAGGTATTTAGAGTGAGGAGACTTAGCAAGGACATGAAGCCTTCAAAAATTTGATAGGCTATCCTGTGAAAGGGGGTTTAGACTTATTCTGGTTGGTTCCAAAGGGCACAATTAGGGCAAATTCTTATGAAGAAAAACTTCTGCAGCAATTAGCATTATCCAACAACATTGTTGTTGTTCAGGTGTTTTCATTCTTACCCTTTTTCTACCCCATTTGGGGTTTTCTTGGCAAAGATACTGGAGTGGTTTGCCCTTTCCTTTTCCAGCCCATTTTACAGACTAGAAGATTGAGGCAGACAAGATTAAGTGACTTTCCCAAGGTAGATTTGAATGCTGGCAAAATGAGATTTCCTGACCCCAGGATTGATGTTCTATTCCCTGTGTCACCTGGCTCCCTGGAAGCTGCCTCTGGGAGCAGTATACTTACACTTGCAGAAGAGGTCTTCATATGGAAGCTGTCATTCCAATGAGCTGTCATAGAAGAGATTCCTATGTTAGGCTGGTCTAGAATAGCTTTTGAGGTCCAATCTAAACCAGATGCTCCCGTGAGCCTTAATTTACCTCTGCTGTAAAATGAGTGAAAAATATCCACCCTGCCGAAAGATCAAAAATGCTTGTGCCTTCTGGAAGTTTGCAACTGGGAGATTTTTGTAGCTTATGCCAGAAAACCCTCTGTGTCCCCTGAAAAGAAATCAGTGCCCTCCCAATGAAGATGGCTGTCCCCGGCAAGAGCATTCCACTTAAGTAGTGGAACAAGCCTTGGGACTGAAGTCAGAGGACCCAAATTCCAGCTCACCCATTTGTCCTCTGTGTCTGGCTGGATGAATCCCTTCACTGGTTTGTTCCCAGTGCCCAGGGAGTTGAATTCTGATCTTGTAGGGAGAGAGTCAACTTGAATTTAGTAAGTACTTTTATCTGCCAGGCACTGGGTTAAACTCTGGGAATAGAATTATAATACTGATAATGATAATGATGACGATGTTGATAATATCATACTAGTTAGCACTGACATGGTGCTTACTAGGTGTAAGTACTGTGCTAAATGCTTTATCTCATTTCTATCCTCATGGAAAGATGGGTGCTATTATTATCCCCATTTGAGAATTGAGGAAATTAGTGCAAAAAGAAATTAAGTGACTTACCCAGGATCACACAGCTAGGAAGTGTCTGAGGCCAGTTTTGAACTCAGATCTTCCTGACCCTAGCCTGAGTCCACTTTGATATCTATGCCTAATGACAAATATGAAAAAAATACATATGCTTGTAGAAGAAAGCCAATTTCTAGCCTTAGAGAGTTTACATTCTAATAGAGAGAAGGAACCAGGCATGAGGCATGGTAGAAAAAGTCTAGAGGGTAGCCTGGAGAAGGAGGAGACACGGCTAGCCTGGGGCCCCTCTTTCAATGATGGTTCTGGAAGGAGCTGTACAATCAGAAAAGAGGCTCCAGAAGCTGAGGGTATTCCCAGTGTATGACTTCCAGAGCTGGAGTGAGGCCTCAGGAGAAAGGGCAGAGGCATGGTAATGCCTCAGGACGGTAGGAGTCCAGATTGCAGGTTGGAGAGGAAATCTGGAGCTCTGTATGTGGCAAGTCATGTTGCCAATGAGTCAATAAAGAGGCGGAGGCACAAATAGGTTCACTGGCCTCCAACTAGCCCATGAATAAATGTCTCTCCCTTTTTCCAGTTTCCTGCAGTCAAATTAAACCAAATATTCTGTTTATTTGGCAACAAATATTTCTTTTTTTTTTTTTTAAACCCTTACCTTCCGTCTTGGAATCAATACTGGGTATTGGCAGTACTCTCCAAGGCAGAAGAGTGGTAAGGGTAGGCAATGGGGGTCAAGTGACTTGCCCAGGATCACACAGCTGAGAAGTGGCTGAGGTCAGATTTGAACCTAGGACCTCCCGTCTCTAAGCCTGACTCTCAATCTACTGAGCTACCCAGCTGCCCCCTAGGCAACAAATATTTCTTAAACTCTCCTATTTACAAAGAATTATTAGGTGTTGATTGGGAAAGAACAAAGAACTATTTGACATTATCTCTGCTCTCAATAAGATTACAATCTAACGGGAAAGACAAGTCATAGAGTCAGAAAAATAAAATAGAAATATTCATATTGGTTCCCTGATTTAGTTAGTGGGAGCGGCCAGGCCCTGTGTCTGAAGGCAAAGGATCAGACTCTGAATTTGAATTTTGCCATATAATAGCCTGTGAGAAGCCAATCACGTACACTCTCAGGCTCCCAGATGGTTCCTTTGCATGGTGGATGGAGTTTTCACTTTAGGAGTTCCTTAGGCCAATGAAATGACATAAATCTGAACCAAGAAAAAAGAAAGCAAGCAAAGACGTCGACCTCCTGACTTCACAAGTGGATTGTTGTGAGGAAAGCCCTTTGCAGACCTTGAACCAGGCTTTAAGGGCCAGAGGATCTCTGAAAGACTCTGCTTGTCAGAGGTGGGTCTCAGGGGCAGTTTGGGGTCCAAGGAAATGTGGCACACCGTCCCCAGGTCAATCCAGCTGAAACCCTCAGTCCCTCCTCCTCTCTTTTGCTGCTGAATGCTGGGACCCTACATTAGTCCCATCTCCATCTGCAGCACCAGCCCAAGGGCTTCAATAACAATGAAAGATTCCAAAGAGCATATTCAGGGCAACAATAGAAGGGATGTCACCAGGCAGGCAGCACATGATTAATTACCCAATGAATTATAGAGACAATAAGTGCTGGAAGAGTCCAGAGGAGGGAGAGAAAACACTTTGGGTTGGGGTGGTCAGAGAAGCCTTGAGAGGAGGAGGAGAAAGAGGAGGAGGAGAAGGAGAAAGAAGATGAGGAGGAGGAGGAAGAGAAGGGGATGAGGAGGAGAAGGAAGAGGAAGAGGAGGAAGAGGAGGAAGAGAAGGAAAAGGAAGAGGGGGAGGAAGGGTTTTGAACTGGGAATTGAAGGACAGGGAGATGCAGGGGTGAGGGTGGGCAAATGGAGGGTAGGTGGAAGGCGCTGAGCAAGAAGAAATGAACTAATAAATGGACAATCTGTCAATGGGATCACTGTCCACATCCTAGCACATGTCGGTAGGTCATTCTACAGCAGACAAAATAAATCATTCCAAAATGTAAGAATTCAGAAAACAAGATGATCTTTGGTGAGCTCACCAAAGGCAGTCTTTTTGCAGGACCAGTTCTGGTATTAGATCTTTCACAAGGGAAAAAGGCTGGTGGGGGGAACAGGATGGGGAAGGGAGAGAACAAGCATCTGTTAAGCACTTATGATGTATTAAGCACTTTACAAATATCTCAGTTGATTCTTACAACAATCTTGGGAGGTAGATGCTCTTATTATCCTCATTTTCCAGTTAAGAAAACTCTAGAAGACAGAGATTAAGTGACTTGCCCAGAGACAAGCTAGGACACCTCTGAAACTGGTCTTGAATTTGACAAGATCATTGGCGGACAGGAGGGAGGAGAACAAATTGTGTGAATCACCCTGGACAGACGTCCTGCCCTGGAGACGAGCCTGATGGCAGGTTGACCTCTTAGCTAGTTGACATTGACCTATCAGTTGCTTCCATTCCAAGATACTGTATGGTGTATTTGAAACAAAACTTTTTTTTTTTTTTTTTAAATTTTTAACCCTTACTTTCTGTTTTAATAGCAACTCTAAAACAGAAGGGCAAGGGCTAGGCAAACAAGTTTAAATGACTTGCCCAGGGTCACACAGCTAGGAAATGTCTGAGGCCAGATAGAGCAAAATTTTGGGATTTCATTTATTTATTTATTTATTTACTTACTTGCTTGCTTATTTATTTATTTATTTATTTATTTATTTATTTATTCATNCCTTTCCAAATGCCTGGAGATATGAGACAGAATGTAGTACAGAGTGATTACGAAGTTACCCATATTGGTAAGAATATAGTGTGTGAGAAGATTAATGTACTATATAATATGTCTATTTAATTTACCAATCTAGTCCACAAATATTTTGCACTTATTATGTTACAAGGAACTGTGTAGGACATAGGCATGGCTATTGCCCTAGAGTAGCTTTGCTATATATGTCTTTCCACACTCTGAAATACATAAAATTCATTTCTATAAGAACATCAGTAGCTCTGATTAGTCAAGAGTGGATTTCTGTGGAGCATTGGGAAAGGAACCCAATCTATATGCATCCATTAAACTAACAATCCCTCATCTATTTATTTAATTACTTATTTATTCACTCATTCACTCATTTATTTATATATTTATTCATTCATGTACTCACTCATTTATTCATTTATTCATCCATCTATTTATTTATTTATTTGCTTATTTGTTTATTCATTCATTCATTCATTCATTTATTCATTTATTTGTTTATTTATTTATTTATTTAAAACCCTTACTTTACGTCTTGGAGTCAATACTGTGTATTGGCAGAAGAGTGATAAGGGCTAGGCAATGGGGGTTAAGTGACTTGCCCAGAAGTGTCTGAGGCCAGATTTGAATCTAGGACCTCCTGTCTCTAGGCCTGGCTCTCAATCCACTGAGCTACCCAGCTGCCCCAAGACCAAGGATTCTTAACTTTTTTTTGTGTCATAGGTTTCTTTTGATAGTGCCTGTAAAGTTTATGGATCCCTTCTCAGAATCATGTTTTTAAATTAAATTAGATCATAAACTCCTAGAGGACAAGGACGATCTCTTTTTCTTATTTAAATTCCCAGTGTTTAGCACTCGATACATATTTGTTGGATTCCATTGAACTGTACTAAATTAATCTGTTAGAACCACTTCCAGCCACAGATCCCACATATTCAGAGACTTACTGAGTCTAGGCATTGTTGGGGTGCCAAAGAAATGAAAAAAGAAGGGTAATATGATAAGATTATAGCTATAGGGGTTGAAGGAACTTCTAAGGTTATCTATTCCAACCCTCTTCATTTTATAGATGAAGAAACTGATATACAGAGGAATTGGGTGGCTTTTTTTCATCCAAAATGAAAGTTAATTAAACCAAGGGTCCCTAATTAAACCAGCTTAGAGATCAGAACTTAACCATAAAGTTTGTACAAGTAGTGTCAGAGGCAGGATTTGAACCCATGTCCTTAGACTCCACAGAGTTAGGGCTCTTTCTATTGTATCATATAGTGAACTTGGAGTCAGGATGTTGTAAGTTCAAATCTCTTCTCAGACTGCTGAATCCTAGTAAACCCATAATTGATGCTGGTCACTAGGAATCAGGAGTGGGCATGCCTACACTCTCTCTAGGGAAGTGCCTTCTCTAGACAATGGCTCATGTCTTGTAAGCGCATCATATTGATTGGGCAAGCTATCAGTTTGATAAGGGACTCCCCAACCAACCCCCCTTACATGTTTTCAAACAATTTTAGATTCTATATGTCGTTCTGTATCTTTTAAACAAATGTAGTCAAGCATGGTAATGCATTCTTGTAATCTCCACAATGGAGGGTAAAGAGGGTAGATGCTTTCAGTTCAGAAATTCTAAGTCAAGCAATGTTTGCATTAAGTTCATTTACCTTAAATTCCACAGTAATATGGTGAAGATCCAGGAAATGTAATGTAGAAAATGGCAGGATGGAATTCCCTTTATTTTGCAGGAATTCTATCCTGCATCTTCTACATTATAGAAGTGAGGGTGGGTCAGCAGGTTGTCAAAGGTGGGGTGTACTGGCCAAGGGCTAAAACAGAACAGGTCAAAGCTACTTGGCTTTATGGATTGAGAACTGAGCCTGTGAGTCACCCTTGAACTCCTAGCCTGGGCAAAATAGAGAGACAGTCTTTTTTTTTTTTTTAAATTAAAAAATAAAATGCAGATGACAAATTTGTTTTTTGAAAGATGACAATTCTGTTGCTTGTCTGCTAGCAGTTCTTGACTGCCCTAGAGAACAAATGCCCTACTCTATAAAGCTAAAAGAGGAAAGGATAGTTTGGCAATGAACAAAGGAGGATCTGAATTAAGAAAAAAGACTGTAGGATGTCAGGTTTAGAGCTGAAATGGTCCTGGGGCTGCTTAGTCCAAAGCCTTCATTTTTCAGATGAAGAAACTAAAGTCCAGTCCTCAAGATCACCCAGGCAATAAGTAACAGAGACAGGATTTGAACTCAGGTCCTTTGATCCAGTACCACATTCAGTTAATATTTTCACAGAAGTTTTGATTGTTAGAGAGTTTTCTCTCTCTAATTGGGGGCACCATTATAAATTAATCCAACAATTCAGAGCTACCTTTCCCAGGGCAGAAATACAGAAAACTTGATCCCAGTATCTTTTTTTTTTTTAAACCCTTAAAATTCTGTGTATTGGCTCCTTGGTGGAAGAGTGGTAAGGGTGGGCAATGGGGGTCAAGTGACTTGCCCAGGGTCACACAGCTGGGAAGTGTCTAAGGCCAGATTTGAACCCAGGACCTCCCATCTCTAGGCCTGACTCTCAATCCACTGAGCTACTCAGTTGCCCCCCTGATCCCAGTATCTTAAACTTTATTATATATTATGTGTGCATATAATATATATGATTAATATATTGTTATAACAAATTTTATATAATATGTAATTTAATCTATAATTATATGTAATAAAATATATTATTGTTATTCTTGCCTAGATTATCCAGTATAAAATGCTCCCCACAGTCCTAAAACCCAAGTGTGTCTGGAATCCTTGGGTTGAAACACTCCTCCCCAAAGCCCTTCATGTACTTTTTGTAATAAGCACATTCTGGGCTGTCCTGGGCTCAGCCTTCTTGAAATGTGAGAAACGAGGGAGCACAGAATAGTTCTTTCAAAACTAAAATCTAACTGGAAATTCTTGGTATTGTGCTGAGCTTTCATTGAAGGAAAAGATAGTAAATGAATGAGGGCTTGGGCTAAGCACTTGGGATACAAATACAAAAGCAAAATCCTCTTTCCTCAAGGAACTCACATTCTAAAAGGAGAAACTACATTTACTGGGGGAGTGGATATTTTGGACAGGGATATTTTGATCCAGAAAAGTTGCCATCAACTGACATTTTGGGTAGAAAATTTGTTACATTTGGGTACCCTGAGAGGTTGCTACATTATTAGGCTTGGGATCTGGTGAGCAGATTTAAAAGGCTCTAAATTTGCAGTAATTCTGCCCTGGGAAAGGTAGCTCTGAATTGTTGGATTGGCTTTTAATGGTGCCCCCAATTAGAGAGAGAAAACTCTCTAACAATAGCCTGGGATTTGGGATTCCAACCTAACCCTAGAAAGGTCATTCTCTCTTCTGTGTGTGTCCTATAGAGCTGTCCAGAGGACAAAGGGGGGGGCTCAAGGGTCAACCACAGGCATTTATGAGAAATAAGATTAGAGCCATCAGACACAATCTTTAACAGAATTTTTTAAAAAGACATTAAGTAAAGGGTGCTTACTATTTACACCTTATCTTTGAGTAAGTCTGGGAAAGGGGATAAAGACAATCAGTTCTTGTATCTGCTTTTTTCCCCAGATGTCAGAGAGACGCATTTTCTTGGAGAGGGAAAAAACCCACATAGTTTTATATTTTGTTTCTAGCTTTTTGCTTCTCTTATGTTCCAGCAGAAGGCATGGGTGATGTCACCAAGACTGTTACTATGTCTTAGAGAAATCCTCTCTCTCTCTCTTTCTGTCTCTGTCTCTCTGTCTCTGTCTCTGTCTTTCTCTTTCTCTCTCTCTCTCTCTCTCTCTCTCTCTCTCTCTCTCTCTCTCTCTCTCTCTGTCTNTTTTGTTCTCTCTGTCTCTGTCTCTCTGTCTCTGTCTCTCTGTCTCTCTGTCTCTCTCTCTCTCATTCTCTTGCTCTCTCCATCATTCTCTCTCTCTTATTCTTTCTGTTTCTTTCTTTTATTCCCTCTGTCTCTGTCTCTGTCTCTGTCTTGTCTCTCTGTCTTTCTGTCTCTCTGTCTCTGTCTCTGTCTCTCCTTAAAAACTTCCACTGTAATTCGGATCCTGGATTACCTAATTCTCTTCTCATTCTGGAAACAAATAAAACACTTTGGGTCTTGAACAAAGTGGGCATTCCAGCAAGGCAGCACACATTTTATTATTCATTTTAAAAATGAAGAAATTTTATATAGGAGAATAGACTGAACTGATACAGTCCATCTAGGAACAATAAACATTGGCAGAATTATTTGATCATACAGGAGAACGTTATACACAGACACTGATACACTGTGGCACAATCGAAGGTATTGGACTTCTCTATTAGCAGCAATGCAGTGATCCAGGACAACTATGAGGGAATTATGAGAAAGATGCTATTCACATCCAGAGAAAGAACTGTAGGAGTAGAAATGCAGAAGAAAAACATAAGATTGATCACATGGTTTGATGGGGATTTGATTGGGGATGTTGACTATTGCAAATATTGATAATATGGAAATAGGTTTTGAACAATGATACATGTAAAACCCAGTGGAGTTGCTTATCAGCTCTGGGATGGGGAAAGAAGAGGGGAGAGAAAGAACATGAATCATGTAACCATGGAAAAATATTCTTAATTAATTAATTAATCAAATAAATAAACAAACAAACAAACAAATAAATAAATAAAAATAAAAATAAAAGAATTATTTGATCATAATTTATGGTCCTGGAACAAGCAGGAAGTGGGATGAAGGAGGAAAAGAGATTATAGAAGGTGATAGTAGAGTCTGTCCCAGAGAAGAGAGAATGAAGTAAAGACTTGGGGAGACAATTAGAAGTTCCTCATAGGCATGGCTTCTGGTGTCCTTTAGGTGGTGAGGCTGAAGTAGTTAGAGAGGAAAGGATAAAGTGAGGTATGTCGGGGGCCATCCTGAAATAGAAAGATTGTTGGCTTTGATCTGGGTTCAAATCCTGATTCTGTTCCTTGACTAGCTAGGAGATCTTGGTGAAGTCTTTTAATTGCTTTAAGTCTCAGTTTCCTTTTCTGAAAGATAGAATCTTGGGCTGTAAGACTTCTAAGTTTTTTTCCAATTCTAGCTTTGACTTGGGGTTTACCTAGAACCAGCCAGTCCAAATCCAGGACAATAAAAGGTTGGGTTGTCTATATGGGACTTCGCATAAGGAAATGTTTCTTATTAGAACTTGCTGAAAGTGGAAGGTAGTGGTTCTGCCTCATGCAGAAGGGCAGGTCTTGTGGTAGAGATGCTACTTGGGTCATTCACAGCTCCAGGGAGGTGTCTGCAGGGGGTAGGCAAAGCTGAGAAGAGTTAGAGCTAGAAGGGCGCCTTGGAAATGACCAACCTGCTCATTTTAGTTATGGAGAAACTGAGGCCAAGAGACGAACAATGCCTTGACAAAGCAGCAAGTGTCAGTGCTAGGATTTATGACCAGGTTCTCAATCCTGGGCTTCCCCATCAAACTGTCTCTGGTATCCCCACTTGTCAACGTCTCCATTTCTTATCCTGTTGAGATAAATGTAGATACACATTTATATATAGCATTAAGGTTTGCAAGGTGCTTTATGTTGCTTTATCGGATTCTTATACAGACACAAATTCTTGTGAGTTAAGTATTTTTACCCTCAGTTAATAAAGGAAGCAGTTGAGTGGAACAGTGGATAGTAGGCTGCGGCAGGGATGAAGAACTCCTGAATTCAAATCCAGCCTTGGGCAATTACTGGTTGTTTGACTCTGGACAAGTCACTTAGAGAAGGGATATGAATGAGCATTTATAGAGCATCTTCTTGTGGTTGAGGCATTCAGTTGTATCCAACATATCATGACCCCTTGGAACACCTGTGTGTAGGATTTTCTTGGCAAAGATACTGGAGTGGTTTTCCATTTCCATCTCCAGCTCATTTTACAGATGAGGAAACTGAGGCAAACAGGGTTAAGTGGCTTTCCTAGGGTTATATAGCTATTTAGTGTCTAAGATCACATTTGAAGTCTTGAAGGCTGAAGTATAAAGTCTTCCTGACAGCAGACTCAGCACTCTGGCCACTGTGTCATCTAGCTGCCTCTGCCTGCCTCACTTTCCTCAACTGTGAAATGGGGGTGATGATAGCACCTTCCTCTCAGCACTGTTGTGAGACTCATATGAGAGGGCATATGTCAAGTGCTTTGCAAACCTCAAAGGGCTATTTTATCATCTGTTATTAGATGAGGAAATTGAATTAGATGAGAAAACCCAAGGAATTTAAATGGTTTGCTTATTTATATGGCTAGGAAATATCAGGAACAGGATTTGATCTCAGGACTTTTGGACTCTGATTCTGGCACTCTAGATTTGCACCAGGATTTCTTAGGCACTTGGGATTTAGATGGGGAAACAAATACATCCTACTATTATTCATCTTTGTTAACATCTTTTCTTTGAATTATTAGAGCAGATATGCTGGCCAGGGGTCCAAGACTTTACTTGGCGGTAGGAGTTGGAAAGTTCTGGAATCTAAGAGTCTGGCTGCCTTTGGGAGGTGAGAGAAAGGACCAATGGGGAAGGGAAGAGAAAAGAGAATAAAGTGCCTGTACTACACCAGCTTATGCCCTAGCTTCACCATCTTGCCTGGGGCGGTTCCAGAATACAATGGGGCTCCATTGTGTCACCAGTCCACTGGTTAGAAGAATTCAGCCTTGGTTATATATTTTTTTCTTTCTGATTGGGTTAAATAAAAATTTGTTCTCAGGACTCCAAGTTACCTTAGCAAAAACTGTATAGTTAAAATTGTCTTTAGAAAGTCTCATATTGCAATAGACTTCAGGGCCAAGATCCTGGCCCCATAGTCTTAGGTTCAGTCTTTTTCAGGAATAATTTTCCTCTGGATCCCCCTTGAGTCCTGGAGTCAAATGGACTGAAGTCCAGGTGAATACAGTTGGGTCCTGGGGTCAAAGCTTTAGAATTGGATGGGTTCTCAGAAGACAGGTAATCCAACTCCCTCATTTTACAGATGGGGAAACTGAGGTCTGGAAAGCGTAAGCCATGTTTCCAAGGCCATACCAATTATAGGCTTAGAGGTGGAAGAGACCTTAGAAACCATCTGGTCCATACGCTTCATTTTATAGAGTCCAGAAAAATTAAGTGACTTCTCCAAGGTCCCACAGTTAGTGCATTGCATAGAAAGGATTCAAACGTAACCCTCTTTCTGCAGTACATCAATGATGAGAGCCAGAGCCAAGGTTCCATCTGAGAACCTCTGATTCCTTCTTATTACTCTGGATCCTAGAACTTTATTCAAATAATAGCCCTTGTCCTTGGGCTCTCAGAGAAAAAGGAACCTGCAGAGGGAAGGTCACTTTGGGTTTTGAGGAGAAAAGTTACCATATAAATACAAGTTAATATTATGGAAGGATCATTATTATTAATAATAAAAGCTCTAACGGGGCCTCACCTGCTCCTGGATGCCATTTCTCTTCTCTTCTCTGTCTGCTATTTGCCATTTCATGAATGTGATAGACGTGGGTCCTGTTCTGTTCTATTACCACCTGGGACATGGCTACTATGGGAAATGGAAAGAGACAATAGCATCTCGTGGAAAAACAAAAAGGCCCCAGCAGCTGCTTAGCAACTCTTGTCTAGGTTCTCTTGTGGAGCCGACAAGCAGACAGAAAATATCTAATAAGGGGAATGGCAAAAGGGGCCCTGGAACAATGGGTGGAAGTTGTCAATGCTCCCCGGCAAGTTTCCTCCCAGAGAATGGAGACAGGAGCAGTCCCTGGGCAAACAAAGAGAGTTGGCTGGGGACCTGGTCCATACGGCCCCATCCCTCATGGGGAAGAAGGAAGGTGTCTTTCTGGGCTGGCAGATTGGGGTCTGTAATAAAAAGTCCATCCTTTGATGGAAACAAAGCTTTACAGTTAGAGCGAGGCCAGCCCACCCTTCTCACTCCTCACCCATCCAAAATGTAATGGGAACCAACAATCCATCAGAGCTCAGTTCTCAGGATTGCCGGGTCCTAGAGCTGGAAGAGACCTTAGAAGTCATCTTGGCCAAATCTTTAATGTTAAATAGAAGGACAAATATGGTCAGAGTAGTGAACAGTCCAAGGTTACACAGGCATTAGATAAGGGGAAGAGCTTGGATTTAGAAACTGGAAGGTCTTTGATTCCTGTAAATAATGTCACTATCAGATACTTTGGGAAATAATGGGGAAAAGTGTCTGCCCTTCTAGAGTTCCTTCTTGACCTGAAATCTTAAGGTCATGATGGCTTAGACCAATAGAAACCTGGACCAATGCTCATGCCCTGACATGCAACCCTGAAGATACCGATATATGTGTTTGTGTGCTCATAATCTATTTATTTATTTATTTTTAAGTTTTATTTTTATTTTATTGATTAATTATGAAAAAATGTCCATGGTTACATGATTCATATTCTTTTCCTCCCTTCCTCCCACCCCCTCCCATATATGTGCTCATATTCTAATTCCTAAATAAAACTAAGCCCCTTGAGGGTAGGGATCTTTTCTTTCTTGTACTTGTATTGATTAATACCAGGACTGTTGCTTCTGGGCACAAGACCTTTCCACTTGACTCTTTGTTGACTCTGTCTTGGAAGATCTCCAATGCCCTGAGGTCCCAGACTGCCCACTTCCAGCCCAGATTCTATGGCATCCCTGAATGCAGCAACTATTTCCCTCTCCCATCTTCACTCCACTTCCCCAGTGCAGGAAATTCACGACCAGGGCAACCTCATCTCTTCCTAATCCTGTCAGTCATAAGATGGGTTTCCTGAGTTCTCAGAGGAAATAACAAGACCATCTGCTAGGAGTTTGGGTCTCAAAGGAAGACCTTGAATAGTCTAACCACTTGCCTCACTCATCAGACTTTTCTACAACCAGAGATATCTGCCAATATTCATTCTCACACTCTTTATTCACTCTTCACATCTCAGTGATTTATGAACAAACCCAATTCTCCATCCTTAACTCATTGCTCCTTTATTTTGATACAGTTCAACCTTACCACTACAATGTTCAACTCTAGATCTGCCCATCCTTGCCATTGTGCCCTCTGCAGTGCTAGTTCCATGATTAACACTTGTCTTTTTTACTTTAACCTCTTTCTTTCTCTCTGCTTCTATCTTCTGGTCCTTTCTGAGGCTTGGCAGATTCACGATGATCCTGCTTCCCTTACCACATTTCCTGTTTTCTTTCATAGCCTTAGACTAGTGGTTCCCAAACATTTTTGGCCTTCCGCCCCCTTTCCAGAAAAAATATTACTTAATGCCCCTGGAAATTATTTTTTAAAAAATTTTAATAGCAATCAATAGGAACGATAAATGCACCTGTGGCCATCACCGCTTTCCTGGATCGCTGCAGCACCCACCAGGGGGCAGTGGCGCCCACTTTGGGAATCACTGCCTTAGACCCATTGGCTGTGATTGGGGAAAATGGAATACTCCTGGCTACTCATTATCACCTTCATAGTCTCCTTTTACCATCATTGCTAAACAATTTCTGCTTCTTTGAGGTTCAAGCTATCTAAAGTTCATGCTAGCTAAAACTCAGATCCTGGTGGCCATTATCTACCTTCTCCTAAGATGTTCTCTTTTCCTCAATGAATTCAGTACATTGCTTCATAGTTTTTTCTCCTCCCCTACTTCTTGCCCTTATCCTATGAGACAACAACATACATATTGATACAACTCTGAGTTTTCTTCTCACACCCATCAGATTGGCAAACCTTATAAGCAAAGAAATGTTAGGGAAGCTGAGAGGAAATGGGCATAATAAAAGGTTATTGATGTAACTGTGAAATGGTCCAACCATTCTATAAAGCAATTTGGAACTATGTCCAACATGTCACTAAACTCTGCAGACCCTTTCACCCCATGATAGCACTATGACACTCTTGTTTTGTTGATTATCTAGACTTAAGAAAGGGATGGAGAAAATGTTAATAATGCAGATTAAGCTGAAAAGTATGTGGAGTCTACATTTTTTCCCCTGAGAGTCAGTGATTAAGTATTTACCAATACACCACTATCTATGCACCCAAGGCTATCAAAGAAAGAGGAAAAGGACCTGTAGATACAAATTACTTATAGCAGCTTTTTTAATACAAGCAAAGAACTGGAAACTGAGGGGATTCCCATTTATTTGGGTATGGCTAAACAAATTATAGTGCATTAAAATAATGGAATATTATTATATCATAAGAAATAATAAACTGGATGATTTCAGAGAAATCTATATGGACTCTTTTACAATGACAATATTATGAACAAAAAACTTTAAAAGACTTAAGAACTCTGATCAATGAAATGGCTAACAACAATTCTACTGGACTGATGAGGAACTTGCCACTTACTTTCTGACAGAGAAGTGATAGAATCAAGATGCAAAATAAAATATATGTTTTGACACACAGCCAGTGTTGTAATTTGTTTTTCTTGACTGTTCATATTTGTTATGAGAATTTTCTTTTTCTTTTTTTTTTCCTAATGGGGTGAGAGAGCATAGGAACAAAAAGAAAGAAAGAGAAAAGGAGATGGAAAGAGGGAGAAAGAAAGGAAAAGAGAAAGAAAAGAAGGAAGAAAGGAAGATTCATTGAAGCATTATTTTAAAAAATTCAAAGACAACAGAAGAAAGGCCAAAAAGAAGCATAGACCAGCAGAACAGTTTTGAAAACATATGTAAAAGAGATCTGTAGTTGCATTAAAAAAAAACCTCTTTTTTTTTTTACTGTTTATGAAAACACCTATCTTATTTGGTATTTATGTTATGTTCAATATAAAAGGATAGCAAAAAGAAAGAAAGAGAAAAACAGATGGAGAGAGGGAGATAGAAAGAAAGAAAGAAAACAAGAAAGAAAAGAAGGAAGAAAGGATCATAAAACATTAATGAAAAAGTGAAAAAAATATGTACTCCCAAGGGCAGGTAGGTGGCTCAGTGGATTGAGAACCAGGTCTAGAGATGGGAGGTCCTGGATTCAAATGTGACCTCAGATACTTCCCAGCTGTGTGACCCTGGGCAAGTCCCTTTACCCCCCATTGCCTAGCCCTTACCACTCTTCTGCCTTGGAACCAATACATAGTTTTGATTCCAAGACCAAAGGTTAAGGGTTTAAAAAAAAAATAAAGTAGTCTTCAATTTCAGTAAAATAGTTGATGCATGAACTAAAATTGGCATTGACCCAACATAAAGATTATGTTTTTGCAATTCACGCTGTTAAAACATTTTACATTTTAGGCATAAATAAAAACCCAAGTAGCCACTTAGACTTGCAGAATTAAGACCTCAGAGTCTGTTTCTCCATCTTTACAATCACTGTGCTCTCATTGTTTATACAGAATCTACCATTTAAACAGGAATATATGGTTCCACCAAGCAAGCTTGAATGAATTTGAACAATTCTGAACCATTAGAAGAGAACATATTCTCAAAAGGAAGGTGTGTAGCCAAGACAGCATACCCTGGACATAGTGTATAACTGAGAATTCTTTGAATGACATTCCATATAGAATACAATGTTTATTGTTTTTAAATTCTCTACAAATGAGCTACCCCCTTGTTGCCTGTATCCTGGGTTACTTCTACCATCCTCCCATGCCACAGCTAATCTTTTATATTCCTCCTTCTTTTCTGCCTTATAAACCCTAATCTTGCCTTTCATTCTCTTTCTATGTATCACTTTCATAAACCATCACTCTTGCACTGGTTACATTCTCCTCCCTTCCCAACCTCAGGACCAGCTTAAATCTAAATTATCCTCTACTTTAAAACTTATTTATTTAATTTATTTATTACCAATTACATGTTTATCCTGTACTTTTGAATATCTTGTCCCCTCATCCTCTCTCTGATCATGCCTTGCCAAATACCAATCCCAGATTACTTCAACTCTTCATCTCTTTTGTCCTTTTCGTGTTCTTCCTAAGGGAGTTGGAGGAAATCATGAAATTGTGCTGATTCGGTCCACAACAAAATTTATGTTATCTAACTTCTATTGGGCCTTCCAGTAGCAAGGCAGTTATATTATTCCAATCTAAACAATTCACTATATCTCCCTCTCCACAGCGGCTGTTTGAGACTTTCTCTGTGTAAGCCTTCATAGCATCTCCTCCCCAGCCCTCTGAGCTGAAAGATTTTACTTCATACTTCACTGAAAAACCTGAAGTCTTTTAACAGGAACTCTTCCTTCTCTTCTAACATCACTCAGACATCTTCCCCCACTATCTCTTCCTTCAGTCCTGTCTCAGATGAATAGATGTTCCTTCTTCTTTTGTTAAAAAATATCTCATTTTTTCCCATTCCATGTAAAAATAATCTTAAACATTTGGTTTTTTAATTTGAATTCCATATTCTCTCCCTCTTTCCCCATCCTTTTCCCTGATTTTAATACAGATTATACATAAGCAAATATGCAAAATGTTTTCCTATTAGTCATGATGTGAAAGAAAACACAGATATAACCTCAAAAACACATGAAAAATAAAGTAAAAAATAGTATTCTTTTGATCTGCATTCAGACTCCCTTGTTCTTTCTCTGGAGGTGGATAGTATAGTCTTTTGGAATTGTCTTGGATCACTGTATTGCTGAGAATAGCAGTTGATCATTGTACACTATTGTTGTTCCTGTGTACAATATTTTCCCGGTCCTGCTCACTTCATTTTGCATCAGTTTGTGTAAGTCTCTCCAGGTTTTTCTGAAAGCATCCTGCTCATTATTTCTTACAGTACAATAGTATTCTATCACAATTGTATGGCACAGCTTGTTCAGTCATACCCTAATTAATGAACATCCCCTCAATTTTCCAATTCTTTGAGGAGGGGGGGCTTCTTTCTAAGGACAACTACACCACCCTTCAGTCCAGTCCTTCCTGCCTGGACTAAATTGCTCCCACTATTGTGACCCCTCTCTCATCTTCAGTCTCTCTCTGTTTTTTCTCTACAAAAATGCTCATGTTTCCTAATTCTTTAAAAACAACAATTCATTTGTTTCAACTGTTCCGTTATTCTTCCTTTAACTCTTCCACTTCTCAGCTAAATGCTGAGAAAACTATGTATACTCTCACTTCTTGTCTCTCACTGACTGCTAAACCCTTCTAATCTGCTTCTGCTTTAGTATTTAGCTGAATGTGCTCTCTTCAAAGTTACCAGTGATCTCTTAATTCCCAAATCTAATGACCTTTTCTCCGTCTTTATCCTTCTTGACTTCTCTACAGCCTTTGATATGCTGATCACCTCCTCTTCTTTGATTGGCTCCTCTTTGGGTTTTCAATGCCTACCTTGATTCTCTTTCTTTCTCTCCAACTCTTTTTTGGGTCTTCATCTGCCTCATGCCAACCAATTCTGGGTATTGTTAAAGACTCTGTATTTCTCTTCTTTCTCTATGACCATTTCTTTGTTGATTATTCTCAGATACACTCTGTTGTTTTTTTCCTGATCTGGTTTCACATCACCAATTAATTTTGGGACATCTTGAACTGGATATCCCTTAGATATCTCAAACTCATTAGGTTGAAAGCAGAAATCATTATCTTCCCCACTCCCTTAAACCATTCCTTCTTTCCGGCTTCTCTATTATGCTGAATTGTAGGGCATGGTGTAGTGCAGTGATGGGCAAACTTTTTAAAGAGGGGGCCAAAGGAAAGGAAATGCTCCTCTGCCAGTCTGTTTCTAAGGCAACTCTTTCGAAGTTTCATTGCATTGTATCCTACTCATTGTATTCATCAGATTAGGAACAATGCCATGTTGCCCGATAGAACATTTCATCAGGCTGTATCTGGCCGGCAGACCATAATTTGCCCATTACTGGAGTGGATAGAGTGCTTAGCTTGGAGTCAGGAAGACTTACTTTCTTGAATTCAAATCTGGTCTCAGCTACTTAATGACTGGATGACATTGGCCAAGTCCCTTGACCTGTTTTTTCTCAGTTTCTTCATCTTTTATTTTATTTTATTTTGTTTTTTTTTAAACCCTTAACTTCTGTGTATTGGCTCCTAGGTGGAAGAGTGGTAAGGGTGGGCAATGGGGGTCAAGTGACTTGCCCAGGGTCACACAGCTGGAAGTGTCTGAGGCTGGATTTGAACCTAGGACCTCCCGTCTCTAGGCCTGACTCTCAATCCACTGAGCTACCCAGCTGCCCCAGTTTCCTCATCTTTTAAATGAGCTGGAGAAGGACATGGCAAATCCCTCTTTGTAATTTTATTTTTTTTATTTTTTTATTTTTATTTTCTTTGCCAAGAAAACCCCAAATGAGATCACAAAGAGTCATATACAACTAAAATAACCGAATGGTAAAAGACACCATCATCCTCTTAGTCACTTAGACCCATGTTCTCAGAATAATTCTGATCTCTCTCTCTCAGTTCCACTTATCCAATCCTAATTCTTTCTAAGAACTCCAGTGTAAAGTAGAAATGCTTAGACAGACAAGTGGCCCAAGAAAGGATATCATACTTACAATATGTGATTTGAGGCTCAAACCAGTCTTGTCATATAGGTGCTATTATTATCTCCATTGTATAGATGAAAAAACTAAGGTTCAGAGGGACTAAATAACTTGTTTAAGCTAGTAAGTACTTGAGACAAAACTCAACCTCAAGTCTTCCAGTCTCTAAGAAACCAGTGTCTTTATTCAGAACTTGATTCTAGGAATTGAGAAGTGAGTATAAAGTGGGGAAATGATGCCAGTAAGTGTAGATAGCCAGTTCTAGGAATTTATGAAAGGAAGAGAGATATAGGATAATGAGGCAATGACAAGATCAAATAAG
This sequence comes from Gracilinanus agilis, assembly GCF_016433145.1. Taxonomy (NCBI): domain Eukaryota; kingdom Metazoa; phylum Chordata; class Mammalia; order Didelphimorphia; family Didelphidae; genus Gracilinanus; species Gracilinanus agilis. The sequence continues at coordinate 38,240,662 of NC_058130.1, read as the reverse complement.
ATTTTTTTTCTTAAATATAGAGAATCACTTGGATATTTGTAGGAAACTCTCCAGTCACTTTGATTTGGAGTTAAAATATAACTGGAAGAAGTACCATGCTAACTAACACCTCATCCCCTTCTTCTATAACTAAGAGACCTCAGAAAACAGGAACACATAAGCCTTATAATTAGAAGTATGAAAAACCCTAAGATGAGGTGGTAGAATGAACCAAAGATAAAGCTTGTCTACTCTACTTTTTTTCTTTTGAAAATCTTTATAATTTTATTTCCCCTAATTACATGTAGAAACAATTTTTAACATTCATTTTTTAAAATTCAAGTTCCAATTTCTCTTCCTCTCCCTTTCCCCTCTTCCCTTCTTGAGAAGGTAAGCAATTTGATATAGATTATACATGTGTAGTCATGCAAAACATATTTTCATATTAGCCATGTTGCAAAAGAAAATATAGACCAAAAATAAAATAAAACAAAATAAAGTTTTAAAAAACTATGTTTTGATTTGTATTCAGAATCTATCAGTTCTTTCCCTAGAGTTGGATAATCCTTCAGAATTGTTTTAGATCATTATATTTCTAAGAATGGCTAAGCCATTCATGGTTGATCATCCTTAAATATTGTTATTGCTGTGTACTTCATTTTCTGGGTTCTGCTTCCTTCACTTTGAATCAGTTCATGTAAATCTTTCTGAAAGCATTCTGCTCATCCTTTCTTGTTGCACAATAGTATTCCATCACAATCATATACAACAACTTGTTCAGTCATTCTCCAATGGATAGACATTTCTTCAGTTTCCAGTTCTTTGTCACCCCCAAAAGAACTGCTGTAAATATTTTTGCAAATATAGGTCTTTTTCCTTTTTTTAAGCAAATCTCCTTGAGATGCAGACCTAGTAATGATATTTCTGGGTCAAGGGGTATGGAGAGTTTCATCTCCAGGATGCCAAAACAAAACATGACCCAACAATGGTTAAGCATTGTTAGTCTAAGATATAGATTAAAGAAGACAAAAAGTGTTGTACATTTTTGTAAATTACTTTAAATAGTGCCATATTCTAATCACTATAAAGATGTCTAGAAGTGAGTTACTCTATCCTACCTCCCAGCCCCCAGTATGAATGAGGAGATGACAAGATTATAAAACAGACCTAGAGAGAAAATATTGACTGAAGACAAAGCAAGGGCCACTACCAGGAATGATAACACCAATAAGATTAGCACTAGCTGGGGATGGTGAGCAGTCTATGAACCTATCAGTGTGAATACAAGGGACTGGCTTTTGGAAGCTAAGTTTATTTTCAGAGGAGAAACATTAACCCTCAAGCAAGGAATTCAATAGCTAGAACAGAGCCCCTAAATAACACATCTATGTTATTGGAAAATCTATGGAGAAAAATGAAGGAGCCTGCCAGAACATTTTGGGGTTCTCAAATGCCTCGTGAGAATGAAAGATTTGGAAGCCTCAATGTTGATGTACCTGAAGAGGCTGGCTAGAGAATTTAGTGAAGAAAAGAGCACAAGGGAAACATTGGTTCCTTTTGAAAGGAGGGAGAGAAAGGTTCTGACTGTGTTCTGTGTGGAGTGATTACTGTTAGAGGTTGAAAAAACACATAGATAATCTCAGTCTGGTGTAAGCCATGAGTCAACTGGCAAAGGACCCAGGTTTACCTGGCCATGTGTCAGGGACTGGACAGCAAGGACACTTTTCTAAATATAGAAAGTTGGGGTAGCAGAAGAGATTCAAGGGGAAAAGAAGAGACAGAGACAAACCAAAACAGAGAGAGACAGAGATAAGAGGAGAGAAACAGGAGAGAGAGAATGAGAAAGAAAGAGAAAAGAGACAGTAACAGAGAGACTGAGAGAGAAGAGAAAGAAATAGGAGAGGAGAGGGAGTGGCAGAGAGAGACAGTCAGACAGGGAGACAGAGAGAGACAGAGAGATGGACAGAGACAGAGACAGAGACAGAGAAGAGAAAGAAATAGGAGAGGAGAGAGTCAGAGACAGAGACAGAGAGATGGACAGAGAAAGAAACAGAAACAGAGAGAGAGAGAAGAGAAAGAAATAGGAGAGGAGAGAGTGACAGAGAGTCAGAGAAACAGAGAGAGAGAGATGAGGTAAAGTCATTCTCAATTTGCTCTAGATCATCTCCTCAAGCATAAATCAATGAAGCAAATCTAAGGTCATCCAAAGTTACTCAGATTCCACTATGGCAGCTTGAGACAAATGTTTTAGAACAGGAAATAGTCCTAGAACCATTCCTGCTGAAATGACAGGATCATAAGACAGAGGTCAAGACTTTCAGGTCAGGGCTGTGCTAGAGCATAGTGGAGAGCCCATTGTTAAATTTGCAGGGTTGAGCATTTATACTTCAGAAATCAACAAATGCTACTAATCTGACATAGATTTCTTGTTTTATTGAGTGTCTAGAGATTAAGAAAGTAATAGAGAAAATGTTAATCATGTAAATTAAATGTGAGTACTTTTTTTCAGGCAGTCATTAAATATTTAGCATTGTTCTTCTGAAGCTACCTGCAGATCAGCCAGAGCAGAATGTTGCAAGAAAGACTAGAGTTGTTTCCTATAGCTGTGGATTTTCATGGACAGATGAGTACTTGATGAGGCTGAGAAGGATTCAGAGTTAGTGAACTAGAAGCTGATTTCCACTAGAGCAACCTAAAGAAATAAGGATTGGGCAGAGAGCAGGGGCAGAGCCAGACTGAAGAATTAATGCTGTGCCTTACCACTGTTCTTGCCTGCACCCACTGTACCTGGAACAAAGCAGATAGTAATGTCTGATCCTTAATGTCATTTCCATTGATAAAGTCATATTAGTTTCTGCTTTTAGTTGGTGAATCTGGAGCCTAGGACAAGAACCACACAGGGTTCCCTCCAGTCAACTTCTTGAGACAAAATTAATGGAGGAGAGAACTTTGGTAAAGACTGTGAACCTTGGAATATAAGACCTTGCAAGGAGAGTCTTTGGGACATTCCCTTTTGGGCAGACACAAAGATCCCAGGACCCGGAGAGACTATTCTGGGGAGACAAATGCTGGCAGAGGGTTCAGGGTGGGGCCATTTGGTAGTTTCCTATTTTAATGAATATTCTTGCAAGCAAGATGCTAAGCTATGCTATTTCTACCCACTGAAGGAACGCATGTGCTGTCAGCACCCTGGGGGCAAAGTCACATTAGCCTAGCCCTAGTTAGAATAAAGCATTTAATAACCATTAGTCAGGGAAAGACCAGTCAGGAATTTTTGTGTAGAGCCTAGGGGGAAAAAAGCTATAAATGTCCATTTCTGGATTTAAAGAAGAGAGAGACAGCGTACAGTCACTGTATAGTCCTTTTTTTCTTTTTCTTTTTCCTTTTCTTAAAATAAAGGAGACCTATGATTTTATTGGCATAGGACATGTCCTCTTTAGATAAAAAATTGTATCTGCTCTATAACTTAGTTTTAGAAAGTAGCTTAGGGTCCCTTAATGTCCAGGTCCACAAAAGCAGGATTTGAATTCTGCCCTTCTGGACTCTGAGGCTAGCTGTCTATTTAGGACACTGGCATACTTTTTCCTCTGTTAAAATTTACTGATAACGAAACAAAGGAAAGAATATGCCAGTCTACACTCCTTATTCTGATTCTAGAAATGCCATGACATATATAAAAATATAGACACTGATAGTTATAGCTATAGGTAGATTTATATACACATATTATTTATATATTCTATATTCTCTCTATATAAATACATATTTCTATGTTGAAATATATTTTCTCTGGATGTATATGTACATATATATATGCGTGTATGTTATATATTTATGTGTATGTATATATATGTTTATATATATTTAAATATGGGACAATTAGGGGGCACAGTGAATATAGTACCAGGCCAGATCTGAGTTCAAATGAGACTTCAGACCCATAGCTGTGTAACTCTGGGCACTTTATCCTTTTTTTGCCTCAGTTTCCTCATCTGTAAAATAAACTGAAGAGGGAAATTCAAACTACTCCAGTATCTTTGGGCACTTTATCCTTTTTTGCCTCAGTTTCCTCATCTGTAAAATAAACTGAAGAGGGGAAATTCAAACTACTCCAGTATCTTTGCCAAGAAAACCCAAGTGGGGTCCTGAAGTGTTGAACATGACTGAAATAACTGAACATCTAATAAAATTTGTGTGTGCGTGTGTGTGTGTGTGTGTGTGTGTGTGTGTATGTGTGTGTGTAGACACCTTTGAAGCCAATGAACTCTTCCAGGACTTCAATACTCAACAAGACAAAGGGAATGGGCACTTTTATAAGTATTCTAACAAAAATAAACAGACCACAGACACCTTGGAGTATGTCAGTCTTAAGTAAAACAGCTGAAACTCAACCCAGCTCCTTGGATGCTCAGGGACCTCACCCACAGGCTCATTAATCATTCTAACTCTCTTATCTCTGGGGAAAGGGGCAAAGCCCCCTTGGTCCAGTTATAGCTGTGGCTGGTACGAAAAAGGGGCTTAGTCTGACTCCTCAAGAGGGTGATCCAGATGTCTGTGAGGAGAAGGATGTCCAAGATCTGGAGAGGGTACCATCCACTTTCTCCAGGGATACAGGATGCTGAAGGGGAAGTCCTGAGCCTAGGACTGGGAGGGTTGAAGGTCAGGCCAGCCAGCTAGGAAGGATAAACTCTCAAGGACAGGTCTGGGAGGGGGCGCTCCCTGGGAGTCCCGGGAAGAGACTGTTCAGTGGTTTAAACCCGTGCCAAGTTGACTGAGTAACATGAGATTGTAGATAGTCTTTACCCTGAAATTCCTTAGCGTGGGGGTAAAAATAGCTGTTCACTTGAAAACACTGGGAATGTTGCAAGCCTGCAGAGGGGAAGGGATTCACCAGAGGCCAGAAGGGAGAGAGCCTGAGAATCTCATCAGCATCGAGAAAGTATCTTCTAGAGAAAAGTCATTCAAGAGAAGCAGCTGAATGAACTCATAGGTTTAGAACTGAAATGGACCTTAGAGGCTACCCCTCATTTTACATATAACACAGGAGAGGCTCTGAGAGGGAACTTGCCTCGTGCCACACAGCTGACAGAGGGAGGGTTTGAACCCCGGCCCCTTGACAATAAATTCAATATTTCTCCCTCCAAGCCATTCTCTGGGCAGTTAGGAGGCACAGAGAATAGAGTGCTGGGTCTGGAGTCAGGAAGAGTTCAAATCTGGCATCAGATATTTATTAACTGGGTGGCTTTGGCCAAGTCACTTAACCTTGTTTGCCTCAGTTTCCTCATCTGTAAAATGAGTTAGAGAAGGAAACAGCCAATCATTTGAGTATCTTTGCCAAGAAAATCCCAAACAGGGTCACAACTGAAAAATGACTAATAAAAACAATACCTACTGTGTATTTTTGAGGTGAACCTTCTGTTTGAGCACTTCCCTGGGGGCTGCCTAATTGCCAAAGAATTTTTACAACTATCAGCCCCTGGAAACCTCCCAATCATCCCGTGAGGTAAGCAGGCTCTGTGCCCCTTTTATAGACAAAGAGAGTCAGTTAGAAAGGTTAAGTGACTTGTCCAAGGCCACACTACCAAGAAATGGTGGAACTACAACTAGAACCTGGGTAGCATCCAGTCCTAATCTAGTATTCTCTGAATAGCCCTATTCCCCTACAAGTAGGCTCATTTAATTTTTAATTTTTAAAATAAATAATAATAATAATAATTATAATAACTGCTGCTTATATGAGGCTCTAAGTTTTACAAAGCACTGGATGCCTATGATCTCCTAGAATCCTAGCAACAGTCCTGGGAAGTATTATTATTCCTCCTTTATGGATGAGGAAACTGAGGCTCATAAAGGTTCAGTGACTTGGCTGTGGCTGCAAACAACCTAGCTGGTGCTTTTCCATCACTAAGTTAAATAACACATTAAAGGAGCTCCGGAATTTGTGAAGAGGGTGGATGGGTCTGTGATCTCTTCATTACGGAGACCTCCCTCTGATTCATGGGCATCAGGAACTCTGTAAATGATAGACTTAGAGAATTTCCTGCCACCTTGAGAATTTCTGTGACTTGCCTGGGGTCCCCAAGCTAGCAGACGACAAGGACAGGATTTGCACACAGTCCAACAGGACAGCTAACTTTCATGAAGTACTTGGCAGATTCCAAAGCATTGCCATCTTGTGAGGCTGGGAGTCTAAGGCTTATTATCTCATTGTACAGATAAGAAAACTGAGTCTCAAAGAAGGCTGTGTTTTGCTCAAGGTCACGCAGTTGCTAAGTGGGGGAGCAATGCCTTGATCCCAGATCTGTTGACTCCCAAGTCCTGTGCCCTTTAACGATACTGTGGGAATATCAAACAATACTGGGAAAATCAAACTAGTGCTCCATGAGCGAATGCCAGACTGTCCTAGAGTCGATTTCCAGAAGCCAGAGAGGATGAAGGCAAAGAGATATTTTGCAAGCTGTGATGCTTGAGAGAGAAAAATGCATTTGAAGACAAGTATAAGTCTTTATAAAATGTCTTTAAAACAATAGGATCAAAATGATTTTCCCCTTTCTTAAACCAACATCAGAAAACTTGTCTCAGCTCTTGGTATCAAGACTAAGGGGCCAATAGATTTTTTTTCCCCTTCTTTCAATAAATCCTGAGGTATGTTTTACATTAAGCATATTGGGTTCAGAAGTCCCAAGTTCCAAGCCTGCAAAATGAAATCAATTACTTAATGCGAGCTCATTCCATTGTATTCTAACCTCATGTTTAGGGAGGAAGGAGACAGTGGTTATTAAGTTTCCTCTCATCCTTCTATCATGCGTTTCATCTTTCTTCTTGGGCTCAGCTTTTCAACATTTCCATTCATTTTGTTCCTTTTAGATGAAAAATGAAATAAAGGCATTCATTAAATAATTATCATGTTCCAAAGCTCTGGGGATGAAAATATAGAAGCAAAGACAGTCCCTGCCCTCAGGAAGCTTATCTTATAACGGTGGGGGGGGGATAATTAAGAGGGGGGCGTCACCATGGAGGGGCACTTTGGTTAAGAGAGTTATTAGAATAATGAGAGGGGCCATAAAGGAATGGAGATGCCCATTCTAGGGGCAATGGGAGTTAAATTGGTTAGGGTTCAATGTGTGTGTACATGTGCATGCATGCATTTGTTTTATATACAGGAAAGTGGATGGAAATAAAAGTTTCTGGCTTGGGTTGTGCATCCCTGAGGATTCCACAATATAGTACAGATGGACCTTTCAGAATTAAACTTCAAACCCTAATAAAGAATCGATCATCTTCTTGCCCGAGTCAGAGTTCTACCACCAATGAGATGAGTTATCTTAAGCAAGTCATCCTCTGAACCGCCATTTTCACATCAAATAGGAATCTTGTGTTGACCTATCCCACAATGTTATGAAGAGCGTAAAATAAGGCAAGAAGGAGAAGGGAGTAGGAGAGGCAGAATAGAATGGTGGGTGGGGAGCTGGTTTTTGGAGCTACCAAGACAGAAGTTCAAGTCCTACCACTGACACATACTACACTAGCAAATCACTTAACCTAGCAGTGCCCAAGACAACCTTTAATGACTATCTTACAGACAGTTGCTGAAGGGAATCCGTGGGAGAGAATTTCTACAGTGGGAACTCTTTTTGCCAGTGGAAAAAGGCAGGGAGTAAAAGAACTTGGAAAAGTTTAAAAAGCTCTGTCCAACTGGAAGGCATTACTACCATTATTGTGAACATGTGGTCATTGGGGTTAGCCCTAGATCCTCATTTCACTAACAATTTGAGTTCATTACCACAGATATTAACAGGAAAAAGAAGAGAGATGAAAAAATCAAAAGGCATTGAACTGAGAAAGTGCCATGTAGGAAAGGAGAAGAAACATCTTGGATCTATGATGAGGAAGAATTAGTTACATTCAGAACCTGGCTGCATACATGTAGTAGCTATAATAAGAACTGAGCTGCAGATATCACTCGGAAGTTGGCAAGAGGATTTCATAGAAATCAGCTCATTCGATCCACACAAAAACCAGGGAGGGTCACTACTGAGAGCTAATATTTATATATCCCTTTAAAACTGGCAAAGCGTTCCATAGATATTATCTCCTAACTGTCTGCTTCAAGAGCGGGGAGGGAAGAGCAAGGGTGGGGGAGAGGGGTCATGAATCATGTAACCATGGAAAAATATTTTAAAGAAAAAAAGAAAAAAAAAGATATTATCTCCTATGAGCCTTGTAACAACCCTGTGAAGTAAGTGGGTTTTTTTTTTAAATTTTATTCCCATTTTTCAAATAGGGAAACAGAGTCAGAGAAATTGAGTTATCAAGAGTCACACAGCTAGTAAGTAAATTCCTGCAGAAGCAGGATTCAAATAGAGGTGTATTGGTAAATATTTAATAATGGGCTCTCTAGGGAGAAAATGCATACTACAAACATTTATGGCTAATCTGTATTAAAATTTTTTCTATCACTTTGTTAAGTCTGGATGATCAACAAAACAATAAATCGAGCCCTGATCTAAAGTGTTCAGAATTTCCAAGGTGTAAATATTCATGTTGAATATTTAATTAATTAATGAACATATTATTATATATTATGTATATATNGAGCCTTGTAACAACCCTGTGAAGTAAGTGGGTTTTTTTTTTAAATTTTATTCCCATTTTTCAAATAGGGAAACAGAGTCAGAGAAATTGAGTTATCAAGAGTCACACAGCTAGTAAGTAAATTCCTGCAGAAGCAGGATTCAAATAGAGGTGTATTGGTAAATATTTAATAATGGGCTCTCTAGGGAGAAAATGCATACTACAAACATTTATGGCTAATCTGTATTAAAAATTTTTCCATTACTTTGTTAAGTCTGGATGATCAACAAAACAATAAATCGAGCCCTGATCTAAAGTGTTCAGAATTTCCAAGGTGTAAATATTCATATTGAATATTTAATTAATTAATGAACATAATATTATATATTATGTATATATTATTATAATTATATGTAATATATAATATATAGTATATAAATTATAGATTATAATATAATAAAACATACTAATTAATTAATTAACTAATTGACATAATAATTAACTGTATTCAAACACAGTTCTTCACCCTACATTAGAACACACCAGCCCAAGATAGGCACCATATTTCTCATGAAACTTTCCCAGGGTCATGGGATTGAGAGTTAGGAAGGATCAGAGGACTCTTTGGCCTAACCTCCTCATTTTTCAAATGAAGAAGCTGAGTCTCCAGAAAGGTGACATTACTCACCCATGGAAAGACATGAAGTAAGCGACAGAGACCTCATCTCAGTCTGACTACCCATTCAGCCCAAAGAAATACACGCCCAAATTCAACAAGAAGACAACTCTTTGCCACCAACTTTGGCAGAAGTGGTTACTACTTCAGGAAACGTAGGTTCACATTGCTAGAGGGAAGGGCCTTGCCAACCTCATGCAAGCAAATGGTGTGCTTGAACATGTCCTGTTCCTCTTGAGGGAGAGCTGCCCTTGACCAAGGGACAGGGAGCTCCAGGGCTCTTCAGGTTCACAACTAACCTTGGCATTGCTCACTGGCATCTGCTAGGCTTTGGGGGCATCTCAAAGAACAACTGGTCCTTTCCATTGGGGAATCTGATAACTCAGCTTTTGAGGAGTGCACAAGCCATATATTCTTGATTCTTCTCATCTTAGCTTGGTTTTGTATTGTTTTGACTCATTACCCAAGATAGAGACATAGAGAAAAAGAGAGATAGAAAAGTGAATAAATAGATAATAGATGTATAGAAAAATGGATAGAGGAAATCAGTAATTTGAGGGGGGGGCACATATTTATTTTTTTAAACCCCTACCTTTTGTCTTAGAATTAATACTGTGTTTTGGTTCCAAGGCAGAAGAGCAGGCAATTGGGGTTAAATGACTTGCTCAGGTTCATAAAGCTAGGAAGTGTCTGAGGCTATATTTGAACCCAAGACCTCCCATCTCTAGGCCTGGCTCTCAATCCACTGAGCTGCCTAGCTGCTCCCTGAGAGAGTATTTATTAAGGATGGTTAAGACTACAATTCCCCCATAGTCCCTGCCTCTGAATCCTGGAGACCCTTAACCTCATTGTGCCCTGCATCCCAGGGATCTTCATTCTTGTTCTTGACTTTGGGAGATGAAATATTGTTTGTCTTGTATCCCCAGTATAGCACGGTGCTTGGCATATAATAAATGTTTAATGAATGTTTGTGGATTGACTGATAGAGAAGGGGAAGAAGAAGGGGTCAGGACTTGCCAAGTATAGCTCTCAGCTCCCTTCACCCCCTCTTTATTGTTCATGTACTGGAGAAGCAGTTTAGTTTCCTGGTTAGTGTGTAGGGTTTGGAAACAAAGACACGTAGCAGCTATGTATCCATCTAACCTACCTGAGCCTCAATGTCCTCAACTGTAAAATGAGAATATAATTGGTAATCTCTCAATGAGCCTCATGAGGATTGAATGAGAATACACTTTAGAATCTTTGCAAATCTTAAGTTCTATATAAATGTTACCTATTCCTTGGAGTGGAAAATACATAATTCACAAATATAGACAAAATAAAGGGAGATCGAATCCTTCACCCTGGACTTTATTATTGGTCCCAGACCAAAGAAAGTAGTGCTGTTCCTTAGAGTTTGCTTTTGTGTAATTCGAATTTGCTCCCCAGGACTCTCTCTCCCAGCATCCCATTTGCATATTTATAGGGAAGATATGTTTTGAGTAGCTTCCCTTTCTTGCTCTCCTCCCAGGAAGGAGCCAGGCAGGAGAATTTTACCCACGCATTTTTACTTAGGCTTTCTTCTTTTGTTCTTTCTTCTTTTCGAATTCAAGTGATTACTATTAAATTTTATAAAATATAATACTTGGAGTTATTGGATAGTAGTTTAAATTTTACACTTTAAATGAAAATGAAATATGTCAAAGAAAGAACAATATCAGGGTGGGAAGACTCTCAGGTCTGCTAGACTGAGGCATCTCAGTGAAACAACTCAGTTTTTCTTTATCTAATGGTGACCTCAGCACTATTGAAGGACCCCAAGAAGGTGGCATAATAGTGTTTGGTGGTTGCATCAATTGGTAAGTGGATGCTGGAACAAGGACAGTATGGTCCTTGGTGGTGGTGGTGGTGGGGTGGGCTGCAGGGAAGTAACAGGACAGGAGCTTCTAGAACTGAGGGCTAATGAGTATGGGTAGTCAGTTAACCAATCAATAATTATTAAACCTCCCCTATGTGCCAGACATTGTGCTGAGGACTGGAGGTTCAGAAAGAAGCAAGCTCCAGAGTTCTAAGACTTCGCAGTCTAATGGGGGAAATAACAAGGAAACAAATAGGTACAAACAAGTCACATATAGGATAAACAGAAAATAATTCAGAGAGGAAAGGCACTAGAATTAAGAGAGGTTGGGAAAGGCTTTCTGTGTTGTTCAGTTGTTTCAGTCATATCCAAAACTTTGTAACTCCATTTTTTGGCAGTAATACTGGAATGGTCTGCCATTTCCTTCTCCAGCTTTTTTTTATAAATGAGGAAACTGAGGCAAACAGGTGAAGTGACTTGCCCAGAGTCACACAGCTAGCAAGTGCTGAGGTCAAATTTGAACTCAAGAAGATGAGTTTTCCTGACTCCAGATCCAGAAATCTATCCACTGTACCACCTACCTGCTCTAAGGCTTCCTATAGAAGGTGGGATTTTCTCTGGGACTTAAAGGAAACCAGGGAAGCCAAGAGGTGGAGAATTGTAGATCCAGGCAGATCAGGAACTAGCCTGAATAGCTGGTGAAGAGCTGTCAGACTGCCTGTGCTCAGAAGGACCTGCCAAAGACTTCCTAATCTCAGAGTGTAACAGGAGCACAATGGAGTCATTGGCTTAAATGAGCTAAGCAGGGATGCTTCATCCAGGCTCAGTCTCTAAATTAAAAACTTTTGGGGGGGGGGTAACTAAATTGCAACATAATTGGTTTCCTTTGCAATTTGATGGCTTTTATTTTTGTATGTTTGGAAATATTCTGAGAAGGAAGCCATAGGCAGAACGACCTCTTGAATTAGAAGCGACTTAAAAAAAAATATTGTTCTCTTCTCTCTGGGTATCAATTCTGATGGAAGAGTGGCAAGGGTGAGGCAATCAGGGTTAATTAACTTAGTTAATTCACATAGTTAGAAAGTGTCCGAGGTCAGATTTAGAACCCAGGTTTTCTTGACTCTAAACCTGGCACTGCACTACCTACTTTTCCCTGGACTAGAAGCAACTTAGAAATGATCACTCCCTGATCCTTCCCTTCCTCCTCTTCTAACTGAAAATGTTCTCTCCTATTCAATATAAGGATTATCTAAGTGATGGCAAAGCACTTTGCTAGGCACTGGGCATCAACAGCTGAAAAAAGACAATCCTCACCCTTTCAGAACCTACAATCTGGAGAAATGTCACCTACTACTCCTATTTCTCATGGCACTTTACTCCATATATTCTTTGACATTTATTATGACTTCCCTATAATTATAATTTATTGGGTGTACCTCATTCTACCCTAGAGGACTGGAAGTTCCTTGATTAAGAGGGTTTGTGGCTGGTGTGGCAAATATCCAGAGTACCCGCTGCCTGGGAGGCTGCTGAGGCTGTTGGAACTCTGGAGCCTGGGAGTTCTGAGCCATGGTGGGCTAAGATTGGCATTGATGTGGCAAATCTCTGAAAGTCAGAACCAGTGGGTTTTGTGGAGGGGCGAACTGCCCCTGGAGTGGGTCAAGACTCCCATTCCTAGAAGAGAATTGGACCCATGAGTAGTCTTTTGTGCTCCCTGCCTGGGTGAGAAAGAGAGAGCCAGTCTTAGAGGAAAAAAAATTAAATGGGAATAGGAGTTGCATCCTCTCTATCTTTGGGTGTAGGAGAATGATATTTCCTGAATAAGCCATTTGGCATTTTATCACCTAAAAGAATAATATAGAAACACAAACACAAACACAAATACGGTTAGCCTTCTGCTTGGACAAGAATTCAAAAGACATGTATTAGTGCTTGCTGCCCAGTATGGAAAGTCCCAACTTAAGGATAGTAGGTCTGGGCTCCTGGCCTCCCAAGACCAAGGTTCAACCCCATCCCCTTGGTCCATTAGCATTCTGCATCATCTGAAAAGGCAGGAAAACAAAGAGACCATTAGACAGTTGGGTCTGAAGGAGAGGTTCAGAGCTGTGGCTATTTATGGTGCAGAAGACAAGAGTGAGAGAAAGCATTATACCCAGATAACCTTGGCTGTAAGCCTGGACCATTTGCATAAGATTGTTCTCTTGGTGGAGACAATGATGCTTCCACACCGTGTGTCTGTGTGATGGGCAGAACTGGCTCCCAATAGACCCTTCTCTTCCTTCTTGCTTTGAGAGAACCCATGTGGTTCCAGCTTCTCTTCAGGGAGAGCCTCCAGGAAGACAGAGAGAGAGAAAACAGGCTTTGGAAATAAGGGACGTGAAGAGGAGCCAGATTTCCCAATATGTTTTCCTTTCAGAGACCACATAACCATTGGAACAGGATCTGGCCAAGAGAACTGGTGCTTGATTTTTGTTTCTTTGATTGATTTCTTTCTTGATTGATTGTCCAGCAGAGACCAGGGTGCAAATAACTTCTTTACAGGCAATAAGTGAAATGGCATCATTGATGACATCAGCAGCCTTGTAGTGTCAGAAGCATTCATTGTCCCTTCATGCATTTATCCATACCACACATGTTCCCTCTATGTATGTTCTCTAAATTTGTTTGCTCTTTCTATTGATGGGCTCTGGACTTGTGGGAGAGACTAAATTCCAGATTAGTGGGGAACATGTTTTATTGTTACTTTTTTTTACCTTGTAAATTCATTAAAACTTTTACTTGAACTAATTGTATCTTCTGGATATTAAAGGTAAAGGAGACACATGAGTTATATATGGTTTGAATGGGTGCTGACCAACAGGGCACATTGAATCTAGAATAATCTGCTAGTAGGAGGCACACATTATTTTGAACATAGGAAACAAATTTTTTCCATGATTGATAGTCTTTAGGAACCATTAGAATTCTCTCTTCCAGATATCACATGTTTTCTTTTTTAAATAGCCTCATCAATTCTCTTGAAGTTACATGGAACTTTTCTGGATTTATCATAAAGGATTTAATACTTTCTTTCCTCCTTGTTCAAATAAAATGCGAATTCAAAACAGCATCCATCCTGGATCTCTACCTTTCTTCTCCATCTCTAAAATACATTTATTCACCTTTATCTATGAAAGATACATGTGGGAGACCCTCTTCTGTTCCAAGAACAATAAATATCCCATGCCCTCTTTCCTTTCTCAGAAGCCTCAGGGATCAGTCTATGTTCTTTAGTGCCTATTACCATTTGGCAATCCCATTTGGATTTCTTTCCTTCTGAGGTCACTGTGCAATCAGACACTTTCCTCCTACCTTGCTCTTTATCTTTGACAAAATCATAAGATTAATGCCAATATCGACCAATATTCCCACCTCCTTCCATCACAAACATGGGTTAGGAAAAAAGCATTATAGCTGGGACTTGCTTGGTCCAGGGGTGGAATGAAACCACGAGGTTCAAGCTATGTCTCCCTTGATACAGTCTCCTGGTCACCTAAAGACATTTCCACCACTTCCATTTACTTTGGTAAATGTCTGCAAATAAAAGAAGTCACCACACCTTGTTCTGCTGATCAGTTGTGTTTGTATGTGAAGATGAAGGGTCCACATTTATAGAAGCTAGGTGCCACTGGGTCTCCATTTATCCTTGCTGTGCTAGGGTTGAGTAAATATCTTTTTGTTATCTTGTCAATGGATCTATAAATCACTTCATTCCAAGGTTGAACCTGATCCTGAACTAACAAAGTGCCCAAATCAGGTCTGTTTCTAAAAGTTACTCATTGAAGGAGAAAGAAACAGCAAATATGGCAGAGGAAGGGGGACACCAGTGGAGCAGATGTTCATCAATCTCCCTGAGACTCTAGTCTTTGGGATTTGTAACCCACCTTTAGGTACCTCTTATGACATCAGCTCCCCTAAAGAGCTCAAGGATGTGTCCTGAAGGGATCCCTCTCCTGAGTGTTGGATTCTTTCTACAATAAATGAATGAATGAATGAACATTTATTAAGTGCCTACTAGGTTTCAAGCACTGTGCTAATTATTGGGGATTGATAGAAAAAGAGGCAAAAGACAATCCCTGCCTTTGAGAAGCTTATAGTCTAATGGATCTCCTACTCCTTGAGAGTAGGGTCTTTGTCATAGTAATTAATGAATCAAGAAGAATTTTAGGATTGGGCACTGGTGATATAAAGACAAAAAATGAAATGGTTACTGCTTGGAAGATGATTAGATTCCACCATATTATCTACCTCTGTAACTATAGTACCTTGCCCATTTTTGTTGGATCAGACTAATGAATTCATTGGCATAAGACATTCCTAGTGATGAAACTCCTTCAATCTGTACAGGTGAATAGATCTTCTGTTATTATAGTCTGAAAGAATTGCTAGACTTGGAGTCAGAAAGACTTGAGTTCAAATCTGATTGTAGACGTTTACTAGCTATGTGACCCTACTCAAGTCATTTAGACTCTATTAAAGATCTCAATATCCTTATCTGTAAAATGGAGATAGTAATAGCATTTATTTTCCAGGATTTTTGTGAAGAATATATGAGATACTATTTTTAAGTGGTTGGTAAATTTAAAGCTTTATACAAATACTGGTTATAATGATAATATTGATAATAATAACCATATTAACATTTTATTAATTACATGACATACTTTCTTCTACCTCCACACCTTTGCAGAAGTGGTCACATGCCTAGACTATTCTCACTACTCAATTCTAGGCATCCCTGAATTTCTTCAAAACACTACTTAGGTACTAATGTTCTCTCCCTCTTGAAATGACTGCATAAGTTTGTATACTTTCTATCATTATTTGTATGTATGCCATATCCCTTGAATATAACTACCTTGATGGAAAGGACTATTCCCTTTCTTTTCCCCTACCTTTTTCTAAACATATAGTTGTCACAATAAAGGATTGTTGGAATTGAATTGAACCTTAAGGCATTTGTTAGCTTTTTTGCTGACTTTTCTTTTCATTCTTTTTGGGACCCAGCTCTCATTTCAATTCCAGCTTCAATATTGGGGAACCGTGCTTGGTGCTAGTACAGGTGTGTGCTGGTAAAGGTGGAACAGCAGATCCTCTGGGGAAAATGTATTTAGACACATTTTTAAAGATATATACATATTAATTAAGACCAACCTTGCCCTCATGGAGCTGACAATCTAGTGGGATCATAGGATACCTTCCCCAAATAGCTAATATGAAGGGAGCCAACCTAAGCACATAAGTGCTATGTGAGTTTCCAGGAAGGCAAAAGCATTATTGTCTATCTAATGGGAAACAGTGTTTGGGGAACAGAAAAGCTTCATGTAGGAAGTAGTTTTTGAGTTGGCTTTTAAAAAAAAGTAGATTTTCAAGAGGTAGAAATAGATGGAGGAAGTCTAGGTATAGAGATGGCATGAACAATTGTCTATAATTGAACATGGGCTAGGATAGCCCCTTTGTTGTTTTGTTCAGTCATTTCAGTTGTGTCTAGCTTTTTGTAACCCAATTTGGCATTTTCTTGGTAAAGATCCTGGCGTGGTTTGCCATTTTCTCCTCTAGCTCATTTTATAGATGATGAAACTGAGGCAAATAGGGTTGGATGATTTGTCCAGGGCCAGAGAACTTGTAAGTGATCAAGGCTAGATTTGAACTTGGGTCCTCCTGACTCCAGACCCATCACTTTATTCATTATGTCTCCTAGGATAGCATCTTGTCTTTACTCAAATACACAATTAATCTGTGATTCCATCAATGAGAATCATCTCTTAAGAAGGACATCTGCCCATCCTTTGCAACATTCATCCATGACCTCCCCTAAGTGTGTCAAAGGGGGTTCAAGCCTTTAACAAACTATTCATCCACTTTTCCTCCATTTCTCCCATGTGACCAATCTACCTTTTCTGGTCACATATTTCTTTGATTCCTTTAGTTATCTTCTGCCTTTTTTTTTCTTTTTCTCTATATGTTGTTCATACATACCATGCATTTTTCCAATGTGTAATACTTGTTTCCATATTCTTTGGAGTCCTGGATATGATATGGTTGTGGTAGAGACAAAAATTATACTGAAGAGAACAAAAACGGGAAAAGCATCTGGACTTGACCAAAGATATTCATTCCTAATAGTACTATAGGTGACACAGTTATGAGGGTGCTGAGGGATTAGTTCTTGAGTAGAGGAAGCAGATGAAGACACTAAAAACATTTAAAAAAAGATTAGACCTTATTTATTAGTCTCCCCCCAAAAGGAAACCCAGAAAACATTCACAATGACCAATTTATATCTTCCCTTCTCTTCCAAATATATTTTTATGAGGATAATCTCTTGAGGGTTTCCTTGATGAAGTCATTCAAAGAGAACTTGGTAGGTGTTTAATGTATGCTGAATTTAACAATTCACTTCAACATGCACTTATTAAACATCTATTATAAAGCATGTGTTGTGGGCACAAAGACAAAAGAGGCAATCTCTTTTCTCAAGGAAATTACATTCTTTTGGAAGAAATCAACATATATATAAAATTTAAAATACAATATAAAGTCATTTTTAGGGAAAAGTCACTAGCAATTAGGGAAGACCAGATAGAGGTTAGGTGTGATTTCTTCCACTGTAGGAAGCAGAATTTGAGCTGAATACTGAAGAAAGGTAAAGATCCTAAGAGGAGAGGCAGAGGTAAAAAGGAAGAACATTCCAAGCATGGGGGAAACAGCTGCTGTAAAGACATGGAAACAGATGGAATTCTGTGCATGGGTAATGGCAAGCAGACCAGTTTTGCTGGAACACAGAATTTTAGAAGAGTAATGTGAAAGGTCTGGACAAATAGACTGAAGCCAGATTGTAGAAGGCTTTGTTGTTCATCCTTTGTTTTCAAAGAGTGATATCATGGGCTGATGCTTGACTTGTGCTTAAATTGGAACTAAGTAAGGCAGAATTGCACAAAGTTGTCAGCTTCACTCTCTCTTCTGGAGTCATCCGAATCCAGTGACAAGACAAAAGTCAAGATGACTGGTGATAGCCCAGGATACAGTGGATGACCCTGGCTTCTTTGATGTCTGACTAAGCTCTAAGCTCTCCACAGTGCCTGCTTCTTCTGCCTTCATGAAGGTGGGGACAAATTGTTCTCATCTACTCATTTCATGGGTGGAAGACTTCGCATGCCTCTTAGAGCCACAGGCAAAAGCTGGGTGGCAGGTGGATACCAAAGGAAGAAAGCAGCCCTGAAAAAGACTTGGCAAGCCTTACACAAGAGGTACTAAACATAGAATTTTTATAATTGATCCTGGAGGTAATAATCACTAGAGTATATGGTGTATGTGGTATGGTGGGGAGTTGGGAAGGGGGATGTCACACTATCAGATCTATGCTTTAAGAAAATTATTTTGGGCATTAAATGGAGGATAGATTGATTTGAAAGAGACTTGTTGCAGGCAGACTTACCAGCTAGCTTTTGCTATAGTCCAGGTATGAGAGCCTGCACCATAGTGGTGGCAGCATCAAAGGAGAAAAGGGAGTATATTTGAGAGACATTACAATGGTGAAATCAATAGGTCTTGGCAATAGACTGGATATGGAAGAGTGGTAGATAATGAGGAATCCAAGTTTCACGTCTAGGGTTTGGGAGGATGATGAGATGTTAGGAATTGAGAAATGAATCCTTTATAGTAATCAGGAAGTTTGGAAAGTGGGTAAGATTTAAGGGAAAAGATAATGAGTTCAGTTTTTGACATGTTGAGGGCTAGCAGGAATAATCTGGATGAAGATTCTGCAAAAGAAAAGGAAGGCATAGTCAGATAGGTAAGAGGAGAACCAAGAGAGAATGACATCCCAGAAAACCTAGAGAGAAGAGAAGAGAGAAGGTGATCAACAATGTCAATGAATGCAGAGGGGTCAAGAAGAATGAGGACAGAGAAATGTCCATTGGATTTGGCAATTAAATCACTGATAACCTTGGAGAGAACAATTTTGGTGGAATGAGATCAGAAACTGGATTTTAAAGGGTTAAGAAAAGAAGGAGTAGAGAGAAAGTGGAGGTATCTATGACTGATGGCTTTTTCAAGGAGACTAATCACAGAGGACAAAAGATATGGAATAATAGTGAGTGGACAGCAGGGAAAGATAGGGAATAAATAAGAGGAGGGAGACAGAGGAGGCAATATGCTGGAGTAGTCAGGATGGAATGAGATGGCTGGTGCAGGTAGAAAAGTTTGTCTTAGCAAGGAATCAGGCCATCTTTCCTTGTGAGACAGAGGTGAAGGAGAAGATGGTAGTAGAAGGAAGGCACCCGAGTGATTTAATATGAAGGGGAGAGGGCAAGAGGGATTTTTCAGCAAATGGCCTCAAATTTTTTCAGTAAAATATGAGGCAAAGTTCTCCACTGAGAGGGTAGGGAAAGGGGAAGTCATAGGACATTAGAAGATGGATGAAAAGTTGGAAGAACCACTATGGAGAGTGGTCTAATGAGTTGATGAGGTAGAGGAGTAGAAGAATTGCCTAGCAGTAAGAGAGGGCTCAGTTTGAGTTGTGTAAAAAATTTGTAGTGTACCTCATAACAACTTACAGCAGTTGGGTGGTTCAGTCCACTTGATTCAGTGGCATATTATGATTTGGAGGAAAGGCAGCAGATGTGGAAATGATTGGCAGGACACAATTGGCAATATGATAAGGGAGCCGTGACTCAAGAGAAGGAGAAATGTAGAGTTGAACTGGTTCACCAAAGGGTCAATTTGGGGAAAAGAAGAAAGAGTGAAAATGTCTTGGGAGAGAATTGAGGGATCAAGGTCTCAGTGTAGATGAAGAATTGAGTTAAATAAAGGAAATCAGGGGAGGTGGAAAGCCAATAGACTGTGATGAGATAAGGGAATATCAGAGTTTTTGAACATGGATTTTGTGAGTGATGACAAGATGAAGGATAAGGCCATCTTTGCATGTAGCTCAAGTGAGGCAGAGGAGCAGATCATGGAAAACAAGTAAGTTGACATTGTACAGAGTAATAACAATATTGTGTGATCACCAAGTGTGGTAGACTTAGGTATTATCAGCAAAACAATGATCTAGGACAACTCTGAAGGACTGATGATAAATAATGCTATCCACCTCCAGAGAAAGAACTGTTAGAGTTAGAATGCAGATCAAAGCATACAGTTTTTCACTTTAATTGATTTGGGTTTTTATTTTGCAGTTTTACTTTTATATGAGTATTCTCTTAAAACAATGAACAATGTGGAAATGTATTTTGCATGAATATATGTATATCCCAGATCAAATTGTATATTACCTCTGGGAGGGGAAAGGGAGACAGTTGGGAACTTATAACTTCAGAAAGTGTATATGAAAAAATTGTTATTACCCTGTAATTGGGAAAATAAAATATCTTTTTAAAAATGAGTTGGGGAATTGGTAAGTTAGGGCATTTGGGGGATTATCAATATATATGTTAAAGTTTCCTGAGGAAGCTAGATGGATCAGTGGGCAGATCTTTAGGCCTGTAGTCAAGAAGATCTGATTTCCAATATGGCATCAGACACATATCAGCTATGTGACCCTGGGCAAGTCACTTAACCTTTGTTTGCCTTAATCCGCTAAAGAAGTAAATGGCAGACCACTCCAGTGTCTTTGCCAAGAAAACCCCATGGACAGCATTGCATGCTGTAGAACATGGAATAAGAGAGAATCAGATATGACTGAATAACCAAAAAATTATAACAATGCTGAAGTCTCCAGGTATGGAAGTAGGGGTAGGGGATGAAAGGCTGTAAGCTAGGTTCTAGACTTATTAAGGAAAGGAGAAGAGTTTCCTGGAGGTCTATAGACAATAATTCCCAGGATTTTTATTGGGTGGTAGATATGGATTGTAGACTTCAAAGGACGAGAAGTTGCTGAGTCAAGGTAGTAAGGAGAGAACTGAGAAGAGTCAGTGGGGAGCAAAGAATATACCAACTTTCTCACCTCAACCAGTTGTCTGAAGGGGTAGCCAAGGATGGTGTCAGAAGGTAGGGAGTCAAAAGATAGGGAACTAAAAGATGGACTCAGTAAGAAAGGAAAAGATTGAAGATAAAATCACATTTGTTGTCTATGGAGCAGTAATTCCAGAAGGCACAGTAGAAGAGGTGGGTAGAAAAATGGAGGAGAAGATCAGAGTTTCATATAATCACTACCAAATTGCCCTCCAAAAACTATGATGTAGTGCCTTAGCACAAATTTTGGAGCAACAGAACCCACAAAAAATACAAGGTAAGGATTAATTTTCCAGCCCAAAACAACTTAAAAGGCTGGCATGAAGGGTCTAGTGCACTAGGGAGGAGGTGGTGCACCACATACCTGGGCAAGATCCATTACAGCAATAGGTCTTGGGTGCAGCTGAAGCAGCAGCCAAAGGCTTCTGGAGCTCTCAGCCATAGATGGTAAGGGTGGGGATGGGGGTTGGGGGGGAGTCAGACAGTTGCTTAGAAGGAGATTACAAGGGCCCCTTTGTTGGCTCTACATGCAAGACTCTTGTCAAATTGCCCATATACAGAACCAGAGTGTGATCTCAGGGTGAGAAGGAGCATTAGCACATACCAATGCTTATGGCCACAGGGAAGTAGGGTGCCTTGGTCACAATTCCAAAGGATAAAAGAGTGCTTATGGTTACTCACAGATCAGAGCAGATGCTTAGGGAATATAAAACACATCCTCATATCAGAACATCTTGGAAGAACTGAAAGCAGAAAGATCCCCAGACCCACCTCTGAAGGCAGCTGCATAAGAACCTGAAACTTGGAACAGGGCTCCCTTCACCACAGGTATAGAGCCCAACTTTAACATTTTTTTTTAATTAAAAGAAAAGAAAAAAGTCTGGAAAATAAGCAAACAACAGAAAAAAAGAACTCAACATAGAAAGTTATTTTAATGGCAGGGCAGACCAAAACACAAACTCAGAAGAAAATAACAAAGTCAATACTATTGTATCCAAAGCTTCCAAGAAAAATATAAATTGCTCTCAAGGCCAAAAAGAATTAATGGAGGAACTCAGAAAGGAATTTTAAAATCAAATAAGAGAGGTAGAAGAAAAATTGGGAAAAGAAATGAGTGATACAGGAAAATCATGGAAAAAAGATTCAACAGTGGCATTAAAAATACACTGAAAAAAATTAAAATCTTAAAAAACTGACTAGGCCAATTGGTAAAAGAAGCATAAAAATGCAATGAAGATAAGAACACTTTCAAAAGCAGAATAAGCCAAATGGAAAAAGATATATAAAAATGCACCAGGGAGAAGAACTTCTTGAAGGGCAGAATTGGTCCTATGGAAAAAGAGGTACAAAAATTCAAAGAACTTTTTATAAAATAGAATTGGCCAAATGGAAATAGTGGTACAAAAGTTCATTCAAGAAAATCTTTTTTTAAAAATTAGAATTGGGCAAGTGGAAGCTAATGACTCTATGAGACATCAAGAAACAATCAAACAAAGTTAAAAGAATGAAAAATTTGAAGAAAGTGTGAACTATCTCATTGGAAAAACAACTGACCTGGAAAATAAATCCAGAAGAGATAATTTAAGAATTATTGGACACTGAAAATAATTATTAAAAAAAAAAGAGCTTAGCCATTATCTTTCAAGAAATTATCAAGGAAAACTGCCTTGATATTCTAGAACTAGAAGATAAAATAGAAATTGAAAGAATCTGCCAACCACCTCCCGAAAGATATGTCAAAAGGATAACTCCCAGGAGTAATATAGCCAAATTCCAGAACTCCCAGGTCAAGGAGAAAATATTGCAAGAATCCCAAAAGAAAAAATTCAAATATCATGAAACCACAGTCAGGATAAGACAAGATTTAGCAGCCTCTACATTAGAGGATTGGAGGGCCTAGAACAGGATATTCCAGAGGGCAAAAGAGCTAGGACTTCAACCAAGAATCACTTACCCAGCAAAACTGAGCTTAATCCTTCAGTGGAAAAAATGGGCATTCAACAAAATAGAGAACTTTCAAACATTCCTGATGAAAAGATCAGAACTGAATGGAAAATTTAACTCTCAAATATAAGACTCAAGAGAAGTATAAAAAAGGTAAACAGTAACAAGAAATCAAAGGACATTCAATAAGATTAAACTGTGTACATCCCTATATGGGGAGATGATTCTTATAACTTCAAAGAACTTTGCATTATTAGGGTGGATAGAAGGAACATTCATAGACAAATGGCAAGGGTAGGAGTTAAATATGGTGGGATAATATAAAATTAAATTAAATTAAGGCTGATAAAGAGGAATGCATTGGGAGGGGGAGGAAGAAATAATAAAATGGACCAAATTACTGCATATAAATGAGGCATAAAAAAGCTTTTACAATGGAAGGGAAGATGGGGCAGGTGGGGAGGAGAGCATGTGAGACTTACTCTCATCATAATTGGTTCAATGAGGGGAGAACATATACAATCAATTGGGTATAGAAACCTATCTTATGCTTATGAAAACAGAAAGTGAAGAGGATAAGAGAAGGGGAATGGAGCTGATAGAAATGAGGGCAAATTGGGGAAGATGGAGGTCAGAATCTAAACCAGGGTAAATAGGTTGGAGAGTAATATACAGTAATCATAATGGTACAAACATTTTTTACAAGTCTCTCTAATAAAGGTCTCATTTTTCAGTTATATTGAGAAATGAGTCAAATATATAAGAATACAAATCATTCCCTAATTTGATAAATGATCAAAGGATGTGAACCAGCTATTCTCAGGTAAAGTAATTAAAGCTCTCTTTAATCAGGCAAAAAAATACTCTAAATCACTATTAATTAGAGAAATGCAAATCAAAACAACTCTGAGGTACCACCTCATATAATCAGAATGGGTATTATGACGAAAAAGAAAAATGACAAAATTCAGGGAGGATATGGGAAAATTGATACACTAATGCCATGTTGGGGGAGTTGTCAACTGATTCAACCATTCAGGAGAGTAATTTGCACCTATGCCCAAAGGGTTATAACACTACATACTCTTTGACCCAGCAATATCTTTACTAGACTTGTATCCCAAAGAGAAAAAATACAAAAAGAAGGACCTATATGTAGAAAAATATTTAAAGCAGCTCTTTTTAGGGGGAAAAGATTTGGAAAGTGAGAGGATACCCATCAATCAGGGAACCTGAGTAAGCTATAATATACAATTGCAATGGAATACTATTGTGCTGAAAGAAATGACGAGCAGAAGGAGCTAGAAAAAACTGGAAAGCTTTATGCGAATTGAAGCAGAGTGAAATAAGTAGAACCAGGAGAACACTGAACACAGTGACTATACAATGAACAACTCTGAATAACAGCTATTTTCAGTAATATAATGAAAATGATCATAAAGGACTTATGATAAGAAAATGGTATCTGGCTTCTATAGAAAAAGAATTGATAAGAGTCTAAATCTAGACCAAAGCAAATTTTTCCCCCTTTCTTTAATTTTTTAAATTTGAGTTTCTTCCACAAAAAGATTAATATGGGAAAATGTTTTACAAGATTGCACATGTAAAATCTATATAAGATTGCTTACCATCTCAACATGGATTGGGGGAAAAGGAGGGAGAGTGAGAATTCAAGATTCAATATTCTTTGAAAAATGTTGGAAACTGTTGTTATATGTAATTGGGAAAAATAAAATATTTAATTCTAAAAAAGAAGATGTAGCACTTTGTTGGGACTCTGGAATGGGTGGATTGAGGAGAATAGAAATAATAAATTGAATGATGGAGAATGGGGAATAAAGTTTGGATGATATCTACAAATGTTCGAAATCACTGGGAATTGTAGGATTTGACTAGGTCTGAATTAGAGATAAAACAGGAAACACAAACTTGAGATTGGTGTCCTGAGGTCAGATGGAAAGTCACTCTTTTTCCTCTCATCTTGCACATGCTCAAATTCCCAGAAGAAGGGTGCTGCCCAGAGAATATGGTAGGAAATAAAGTATCACAGGATGGAACCAAATGGTTGGGTCCTTGAAGACTAAGCTAATAAATTTGTACTTTAATTGGTAGATAACAGGGAACTTTGGACGATTTTTGAGGGATAACAGTCTCAGCTCTTTGAGTGAGTCAGATTAATCCAGGAGAAGTATAAATCTGAGACTGAAAGGACTGAGAAAGTCAAAGTAAGATGAATAGTTAGGAAGCTCTAGAAATAGTTCGATAATAGTTTAAGTGAGTGGTGATCAGGACCCTGGACTGTGGCAGTGGAAATCCATTTGGGACAATGATAGTCCCTGACAAATGATCCATTGTGCAAAGTGAAGGAAGAGGAAAAATCAGTGATAAGACTAAAGTTTCAAATGTGAGAGACCAAATAAATGACCATGCCACCAACAGATATAGTTCAACTGACAGAAGTCTGATCTAAAAAAGATTAAATGAATGGTCCAGCGGTAGGGAAACAGAAAACTGAGTTTTTGAACCCAGGTCTTCTATAATCAAGTCTGGCTCTTCTAGGGGGCAACTTGGTGGCCCAATGGATTAGAAGTCCTGGGTTCAAATGTGGCTTAGATACTTGCTAGCTATGTGACCCTGGGCAATTTCCTTTAATCCCATTTTTTTTTCTAGCCATTGTGTCACACTTCTGCCTTGAAACCAATACACATTATTTATTCTAAGAATGAAGAAAGTGTTAAAAAAAATCTAGCCCTCTTTCCACTGTACCACTCAGCTTAGGGCTGAAGCTGAAATGCCAGTGGGATGTCCTGGCAGAGGTGCCCAACAGGCAATTTGAAGTAACAGCTGACATTCATATTTGAGGCACTTTCAGCTTTATAAAGCATTTACATGATCTCATTTGATCCTCATGGGAGCCCTGTGAAACATACTATTCTTGTCCCCATTTTACATATGAGGAAATGGAGGCAAAGACAGGTAAGTGATTTGCTCAATGTCTCCTGGCTAGTGTCAGAGATGGAATTTGAATCTGATCCCATGGGCAGCTGGTGCCTCCTCTTCCCTCTATGGTACTTGGCATATTTTTGTAAATATTTATATAATAATGATAACTAGCATTTATACAGGACTTTGAGGTTTGCAAAGTATTTTACAAATACTTCATTTGATCCTGACAATAGTCTTGTGAGATAGATGTTATCATTATCTCCATAAAAGATGAGGAAATTGAGGAAAATAAGTTAAGCGACTTACCTAAGGTGACACAATTAGTAAATGTCAGAGGCTGGACTCCAGGGTTTTCTGACTATTGCCAGCACTCGAACCACTAGATTCTAGGGTCTCCGAGGGCAGAAATGGTTTCCTCCTGTCCCTTTGGGCATGGTGGGCTAATTGATTGACTAATAAACTCAAGGATGTCTGACCTCCAAATCTAGCATTCTAGCCACAATGCAACATCAGGAAGATTAGAAAGAAGGGAGATTAGAGGGGCAGTTGGGTGGCACAGTGAAAAGAGTGCCAGATGAGGAGTTTGGAGAACATGGGGTTCAAATCTGGCCTCAGAGATTTCCTAGCTGTGGGCAAGCCACTTAACCTTGATCACCTAATCCTTGTTGCTCTTTCTGTCTTAGAACTGACACTAAGCCAAAAGGTAAGGAGTTAAAACAAAAAAACAAAACAAAACAAAAAAAGGGGGAGATAGAGATTTTAAAAAAGCAAACCTATTTGAGTGAATGATCCCAGACTCCCCAGCCTGCTCCCACCCCCACTTTCCAAGAAAAAGAAGAATCAGGAGATCCCATCATCAGGGCAGCCTCTCAGTCCTGGGTCAAAATAATAGATTTTTGAATGGTTTTAAAAGAGATTAATTTACATGTAAGTGGAAATTCCAGACAATCTCTAAGTCTTGGGTCATTTCCTTACAGATATAAGTACTTTATTGTCTATTCAGGATTGGTTCTGGGCTTCCATTCTCCCTTCTTCTGCCTCTGTCCATTGGATGGCTGCTCTTGCTGCCCAAGGGAGGGAAGGGAAGGGAAGGGAAGGAGCTAGCTGGGTCTCTTAGTAAAGTGGTCCCCACCTAGGTACAGGCTGAAGAGATGATCTTGGAGGCTAAGTGAATGACTGACTGCTGTTCTGGTTCTGGAATAGGGGGTCCCTTCCCCCTCCAAGATTCACTGAGTCTTTGGACCTCAGCTCCCCATTCTGTCCTTACAGTTTTGTAAATCAGAAAGCTGGAACCCAGATCTTAATCTCTTGCCCAGTTGGGCTCAAAACTTTCACTTTCTACCCAGCGAGGATCCAACTTCTGCCTCTCACCCATTTGAGTCCCCAGTTCCAGCCTCTGACCTAATTGGATCCCAAACTCTTCTTCCCACCCAGCTGGGTCCCAAGCTCTGATTTCTCCTCTGGGGAGTTCCAGGCTCTCACGGCTGGCAGAAGGACCGCCGGGGACCACCAGTTAGCCAGCATCTTAGCTACAGCTGATCCCTGGTTCTGTGCAGTGCACACATGAGACGCAACACAACTGGGGGGAAAAATATGAATCGGTGTTGGGCAGCCGCATGTTTTCCCTGCCGAGACTGAAGGCACAGCAAGGCTCTTCATCTGTCTAACTTACTGTAATAGCTTTCCCGGAAAAGCTGGCTTTCCAGGAGCCCTCTCTAAATTTTAATGAGCCACCTGTCTCCCGTTACTAAACTCCAGCGAGGAGAGAGGGCAGCCCCATTGCCCTCAGAATCCTGCCGTGGCACATGTCTGAGCTCCCCAGTAAATTACTGAGCCCTCGCTAGGGTTGTAAATGTTAATGGGCTCCATGCTGGCGTGCCCAGAGGTGGGGACTCAGAGGTTGCTGCTGGAGGAACAGAGGATCAGAGCCTCAAAGGGAAGGTTTTTGCATTCCCTTAGACATCCTGCTATTTAGTAAGGGGGATACCCATCAGAGCAATCTATTTTGAAAAGCAAACAAAAATCAGGGGATGATAGAAAGAACTAGAAGGGACCTTCAATGCCATGGAATCAAATCCTTCCATTTACAAAAGAGGAATCTGGAAATGACTTACCTAGGGTCATACTCTTTGAGGAAAGAGAAGGAAATAATAACACATGGACTATGTATTAATGTACTCTGTGTCAGTCCCTAGGCTAGGCATTCTACAAATATTATCTCATTTGCTTTTCATAATAACCCTATGAAGTAGGTGCTATTATTACATCCATCAATTGGGGGATGGATGAACAAACTTTGGTACATGTTGGTGATACTATTGTGCTAGAAGAAATGATAAGTAACATGAATTCAGAAAAAGCTGAAAGGTCTGCAGGAACCGATGCAGAGTGAAATGAGCAGAACTGGGAGAACATTGTACACCGTAACAGCAATGTTGGATGACGATTATCTGTGAAAACTCTCAGCAATGCAATGATCTGGGACAATCCTGAAAGACTTACGAGAAGGAAGGCTCTCCACCTCCAGAGAGAGCATTGTAGGAGTTGTCTTTCCCATCTGTATATTTATGGTTTTATTCGGGGGTTTGGGTTCTGTATGACCTTTGCTCTTACAACAATGACCAATATGGGAGTGTGTTTTGCATGACAATAAAATAAAATAAAATAGCTCATGAGCCCCCATCGGTGTATATACCTTTCATTGCCAGTTGCCACCTATCCCTTCAGGCTCAGCTCAGCCTTGGTTAGACCCCTGCGTACTTTTAAAGATAGAACCAGAATCATGATTCTATGGCTGCCCATCGTTTGTAACTCTTGTATCTGCCCTCTTCCAAGCAGGATCCCAGATCTAGGTTCCAAGCTCTCTTCTTGACTCTTTCTACACAAATGGAAGTTCAAGAAGCACGGTCCTTGAAGTTCTCTCTCAGGAAAAGTTTCTACAATCATGCACTTATACAAGATGCTATTGTCAAAGGGGGTGAAGAGGAAAGAGGGATTCCCTACCCTTTTGTTCTATTCCTTTTTATCTCTCCTGCTTCTGTCAAATACTTTCAAATTTCTTTTTCTTTCAAATAAGACTGACACATCCAGTTTAGTACTATATTCTTCAGGTGTCCTATTGATGAGATGTGGAATATGCTGGAGTCCAAATAATTGAAAATAAATGAGCATTAAAATATTGAGAATAATAGAGAACTGTCTGATGGGGCCAACTACCTGCAACATATAACCAGTTAAATACTTTGAATTGCAGAAGCAAAGGATGTCATCAGAGAAATATAAAATAGGAAGAAAGGCTGGTCTTGGTCATGTGATAGCATCAAGATGTTACCCATGGATAGCTAGCAAGCTTTTTTGCTGTCCTCGGGGTGTCAGAAAAAATAGAAGGTGCCAAGGATGTAGAATGGAATTTAGGGAAGTTCATGTACAGAAATCAGAGGAGGATGGACAATCATGGATGACCAGCATTGTTGGAGCTTTCAAATGAAAGCTATCATAGACCCATTTGAGTGTATTTGAGTATGGCCATCCAAAGCCATAATTTAGTCATGGGTCTTTGTCCAAGGACAGATAGGTAGTAAAGGGCAAAGCTTAGATTTGAACTGAGGTCCTCTGATTTAAAATTCATCGATCATTCAAAGATGCCACAGTCATTGTCTTGGATCATTGCCAATCATCCTGACTTGTCTTGCTTGGGACTTTGGTGACTTTAGAAGAGAGAACAAGGCTGGCAATTTTGTATAATTCTGCCTCACTTAAATCCAATTCATGCTCAATTCAACAGACATCAGCCCAGGATGTCATTGGACCACTTCAGAATAAATAGAACAGAACAAACAATTTATATGTAGGAGAATAACTGGAATAATTCCCTCTCCCACCCCCATTCCTTTTAATGGCTGGGGTTTCTCGTTCCCCTAACTTTACCTCCTATGCTAGCTACGCTCCCTACCAGTGACTTTGTCAGTCCTCATTCCTTCTTGATCTTATTGTGGCATTTGGCACAAATGACCAACCTCTCTAATTGATTGTCACTATGGGCTGGAATGGGAAAGGAGGGAAGGTAATGATGATAATAATAGCTAGCATTTACAAAGCATTTTAAAACTTCCAAAACATTTTCCATATATTATTCCATTTGATTCTTGCAACAATCCTCTGATGAGATAGGTGTTATCATTACTTCCATTTTACAGATGAAGAAACTGAGATTGAGAGAGGTTAAGTGATTTGTACAGGGTCACACATCTAGTAAATGTCTGAAATGGGATTTGAACTCAGATTTTGCTTACCCCAAGACCAGGACTCTATCCATTCACTGTGCCTCCTACACAACATTATATCTCTTTGGGCCTTCCTTTCCTTGTTTGCTATTTCCCTTTTTATCTTTGTATTATTGACATCGAATACAAAGACAAAACAACAAAGACATTGTGCTGCCCTATGTGACATATAGACAGGAAAATAAACGTAAGACAATTCCAGGTCAAAAGCATTCATTAAAGAGGTGGGCATGAAAGATTCTTAATGAAGGGACGACAGCGAAAACTGCTTGGGGGAGGTGGCATTTGAGCTGGGCTTTAAAGGATGGGAAGGAATTCAGCAAGCAAAGAGGGACATTCCAGAGAGGACATTCCAGGCATAGCGAATGATGCAAGCAAAGGCGTGGTGGAAGGCAGGGTGATTGCATGGCATATTCAGAAGATAGGGAGTAGTTCAGGAGTGTAGAATACATGCAGGGGAGGAACATCAGAGGAGGCTGGAGAGAGCAGGTGGTACCAGACTGTTGATTTTGTCTTCATATATCTCCCACTGTCCCTTTTTCCCCCTTCCATGGGTACCATTCTAGTTCAGATTCTTCAGGATTATTGCAATGATCTCCCCATTGGTCTCTCTGTCTCTAGTCTTTCTCTTCTACAGTTTACTTGTTCACAAAGTTTCCAAACTGACATTCCATTACACAGATCAAGCCATATTATCACCCTGATCAAGAAGCTTCAATGGGTGACTCTTGCCTCTAGAAAATACTCTTGTTTGGCTTTTTAAAATCATGATAATCTGGCTCCACTTTTCCATATTTTTTTTTTACATTTTTCATCTATCTTTCTCCATTTTTCTTCCTTCCTTTTTTCCTTCCCCTTCTTTCCTTTCCCTTCCTTCCTTTTTTCCTTCCCCTTCTTTCCTTTCCTTTCCTTCCTTTTTTCCTTCCCCTTCTTTCCTTCCTTCCCTCTCTCTTTCCTTTCTCTTTCTTTCCTTTTTTCCTCTTCCTTC